>NC_060179.1:57955877-58277842 GCF_021184085.1 Oncorhynchus gorbuscha | reverse complement strand
TCAGTGAATTGGCAAACACTGTACACTTAGAGAGAATTAGATATATTCTGAACAATAAATGATCAACATTTGATCAAATCTGGCAGCCTTTCCTCTCCTACCTGGACGAGTCGGCGCTGTGAATTTGTACTTATTAACGCACTCTCAATTGTAATATTTTAATCTACCTCTGGGCAACATGTGCTGGCCCTGCCACCCGAGCAGTTGGGAGTGGGGGGGGGGGGGGGGGAATAGGGGATGGGGGAGGGGGTAGGGGGGACATCTTCCCTCTTTCTTTCTACGTGTCCTTGTTTTGTATGTCGTGTGTTTTGTATTATTTGTTCTGCACCCAGAACTCTGGGTCTTGTTGTTCCTGTATGCTCTTTTATGTTTAGATAAGAATTGTATACCTGTCATGTATACCTATACACCATTCTTGTGTGTGTTTAATAAAAATATTTGAAAAAAAGAAAGAAAACGTGATGATGTGCATGTTTTCATTTTCGCTATGCCAGTCATTAGTGTATAGTATGTACAGGAGAGAGCACACGCCCTTGTGGGGATCTGGTGGAGGAGCATAGCTGCTTTGACATGACACCATTTACTCGAACTGGCTGGGACCGGTCGGTAAGGAAGTCACTATCCAGCCCAAAACACTCATGTTCAGCTTGAAGTGGGAGAGGAGCTTCTCTGCTAGTATGTGAAATTAGAGATAAAAACCATTTAGCTCATCAGCCAGTCCTTTGCTTGAGTTAAAACCATTGTGTATCATCTTGTTTCCCTTGTCTTGTAGCCCAACCATCGTTCTCATTCCATTCCAGGCATCCCTAAGATTATTGCTACTGAATTCACCCTAAATCTTCTCCTTATATTTCAGTTTGGCCTTCTTGATTTCTGATCTCACCTTAATTCTAGATTCCCATTTAGCAGTCACATTGTCCTCATAGAAAGCAGTATTCTTTTATACAATAAGCCCTTCAATGACTTGGTAACCTAAGGTTTGTTGGGATAAATAGTTACATTTTTTGCTAGGGATCACTGTACTTTCACAGAAGGAGATATAACTGCACACCACATCAGTGAGTTGATCGATGTTGTCGGGAGAGTCTTGAAACACAGCCCAAACTGTGCAGTCAAAACAGCCCTGTAACACCGGATTGATTTCATTGGTCCAAACCTTCACTTCCCGCTTTTGCGCTTTCTCGCTCTTCATCACAGTCCTGTAGGGAGGTAGAAGATGTTCTGTGTTGTGGTCAGATGAGCCGAGCAGGACTCTCGCTATAGACTTGTAGCCCCCTTTGATGGAGCCATAACATAGTCCAGGGCCTTGTTGAAGTGTGTTGGGCAGGTGACATACTGAAATATGTTATTCAGAGTTTTCTTTGTGTTACAGTGATTAAAATCTCGTAAAATAATATTGGGGGTATCAGGAGACACAGATTGCAGTTTCTGTGTCAAAGAATAAATAAGATCAGCAGCCTTCTTCGCATTGGCCTGAATGTAAACAACCAGGATAAATATTTGGGGGAACTCTCTTGGGAAATAGGTCTTACCGACACTGACAGAAGTTCAATATCAGGTAGACATAGTCTCTCAAATTGTATTGGTCACAGACACACATTTAGCAGATGTTATTGCGGGTGTAGAGAAATGCTTGTGTCCCTAGCTACAACAGTGCAGTAGTATCTAACAAGTCACGACAATACACACACATCTAAAAGTCAAATAATGCAATTAAGAAATATATAAATATTATGACGAGCAATGTCGGAGTGGCATTGACTAAAATACAGTAGAATAGAATAAAGTATATACAGATTACATGAGTAAAGCAGTATGTGAAAAGTATTAGTGACTAGTGTTCCTTTATTAAAGTGGCCAGTGATTCCATGTCTATGTGTATAGAGCAGCAGCCTCTAAGGTGCAGGGTTGAGTAACCGGGTGGTAGCCTGCTAGTGATGGCTATTTAACAGTCTGATGGCTTTGAGATGGAAGCGGTTTTTCAGTCTCTCTGTCCCAGCATTGATGCACATGTACTGACCTCACCTTCTCGATGATAGTGGGGTGAACAGACCATGGCTCGGGTGGTTGATGTGTTTGATTATTTTTGGCCTTCCTGTGACATTGGGTGCTGTACATGTCCTGGAGGTGCAGGCAGTGTGCCCCAGGTGATGCGTTGGGCTGACCGCACTACCCTCTGGAGAGCCCTGCGGTTGCAGGTGGTGCAGTTGCCCTACCAGGCGGTGATACAGCCTGATAGGATGCTCTCAGTTGTGCATCTGTAAAGGTTTGTGAGGGTCTTAGGGGCCAAGACCAATTTCTTCAGACTCCTGAGGTTGAAGAGACGCTGTTGTACCTTCTTCACCACACTGTCTGACCATTTCAGATTGTCAGTGAAGCTTTTCACCTTCTCCACTGCGGTCCCATCAATGTGGATAGGGGGGATGCTCCCTGTGCTGTTTCCTGAAGTTCACAATCAGCTCCTTAGTTTTGTTGACATTGAGAGGTTATTTTCCTGGCACCACTCCGCCAGGTTCCTCACCTCCTCCCTCTAGGCTGTCTTGTAATTGTTGGTAATCAGGCCTATTACTGTTGTGTTGTCTGCAAACTTGATGATTGAGTTGGAGGCGTGCTTGACCATGCAGTCATGGATGAACAAGGAGTACAGGAGTGGGCTGAGCATGCACCCTTGTGGGGCCACTGTGTTGAGGATCAGTGAAATGGAGGTGATGTATCCTACCTTCATCACCTGGGGGCGGCCCATAGGAAGTCCAGGACCCAGTTGCACAGGGCGGGGTTCAGACCCTGGGCCCCAGGCTTCATGATGAGCTTGGAGGGTACTATGGTGTTGAAGGCTGAGCTATAGTCAATGAACAGCATTCTTACATATGTATTCCTCTTCTCCTGATGGGATAGGGCAGTGTGCAGTGCGATGGCATCATCTGTGGACAAAAATATAGTCTGGGCCGGCAGCCTTGTGAGGGTTTACGCACTTAAATGTCTTACGCATGTCAGCCACGAAGAAAGAGAGCCCACAGTCCTTGGGAGCGGGCTGTGTCGGTGGTACTGTGTTATCCTCATAGACAGTTACATTGTTGCACCATTGGTGATTGATGTGCAAGTAGACTCCGCCCCCCTGTGATTTCCCAGTCGAATCACTGTCCCTGGTACAGTCAGAACGGACACCCAAATCCGTTTATCTCCAAAGACGAGTCCATGTCTGAGTCAGTCTGCCATGTCTCAGTAAAAGCCATAAAACAGGTACCTCTGTACTCATGGAGATGATTAAACTTTGCCTGCAACTGGTCTGTTTTATTCCTCAAGGATTGCCCATTCGAAAGGATTATAGAAGGTAAGGGGATGCAGTTAGCCTGCTGCTGATGTTTAATCCTTAATCAAGGTGACCGCTCCTCTCCTATTTGAGAACACGGCCAGCCTTACCCGGTTTTAATCCATTCATCGGTTGCCAACACTTTCATGTGTTTCAGAAGAGAGTCCACAGACAATTATAAAAAAATCTAAAAAAAATTAGGGGGTAGATCAGCTTTATTACTGCAGATAGATTGTAAAAAAAAGTATTATCTTTTCTCATTACAGCCCCTGTTTGTTCCTGCTTTACTGTCGCGAGTGGCATATTAATGACATATCGGTATCTCAAAGCATTTGAATCTAAATTACAATAAGCTTCCCAGTGTGTAGACCTCCAAAATCAACATGATACCCTAAATGAACAGTTTAGGGCAAACCTACATCAATTTACCGGCACAGTTGACCACCTCCTTCCCGGCGCTCTTCTTCTGGCGTTTCTTCATGTTCTGCTTTTGATAGTGTTTCAGTTTGTTCTCCCAATGGCACATGTTCAAAGTGGCTGGCCCTTGATAATGTCTCTCACCTGAGCCGCCACTGTCCTTTACAATCCATTATGTCTTGTCCATTTTCCTACCAGTACACAAGCTGCATGAAAGAAGTTCAGGATCTCTCTCCACGTGGACTCATGTTGCACCTCTGAGAAAAAAAGGCATGAGAGAAAAGGCAGTTGGTAGCTTAGACTGGATGCTGTGTACAGGTTGCTGGCTCGGACTCAGGTCTCAGTTGAAGTGGTGCAGGAGAGGTCCGTAATGAACACCATTTTCACCATTTCTCCAGCCAGTTAGTGGGTGAAGCTCACACTGTTAACATTGATTTATTCCTTCCATGTATCAAAATACCATCTGTAGTCACTATCGCCATAACTTTGAGAAAGGACAGACCAAAACAACAGTTAAAGGAATGTCTAATTCAGAAAATCCAAACTATTTACCGTATGACAAAGTATTACCTTCCCAATTTTCTAAATACACAATTCCTAAGACAAATGTCAAAGAGCATACCAACACACTGTTGAAACCATTTTCCAAACTCCCTTATCATACTGCCGACCTCACCGCAGAGTTACCGGGTAAGGGAGATAGAGAATATACAGCAGACCCAATCTGGCGAGATTTGTATTGGAACAAAGACAACAACCAAAACACTAACAGCTATACACTTCTTCATATTATACTTAAGTCTCGCCCAATGTCTCTATCCTTTCTAGTGAGGTTGACCAGGCCTCACCAGAAAGTCAGAACAAAGGTCATTCAACCCCAATAAGTATTTTCTTTCCCTTTTCTTTATCTGTACTTCAGAAACCTTTTCAAAGCATTTCAAACATTTCCATCATTCTGCTTACCCTGTTTACAACCAAATTCAAATGACCCCACATAAAAAAATCAAACACGGTATTAACACCACTAACAAGTATTCAACTGTTGGGTTGTGTGTGTGTGTGTGTGTGCGCTGGTATGTGTGAAAAAACGTGCTGCAAAAACACACAAGTGGCAAGCCATTACTTATCTGGGAGCTCCCTTCACGTCCGGATCCGGATCCCTTTATTAAACTGCAGAATTTCACAAACTGCTCTCCCAAGACAACAGTCTCTAAACATTTCAAAGAGATAGATAATGACACCGCATCCTTTCCTGGATGAGAAAGTATACATTTCGTTAGTATTCACTATTCCAATCTTAATCAGCAACACAAATGTTTTAATTACAAACAAAACATGATGATGATAAGACCACTGTGGTACCATGCCCTTCATGTTCATGAACAAAAATGTTAAATGGTAATTTTTTAGTTTGGTTACCCCAATGCTGTCGCTCGACAGAATAGCTTTTTCAAAACTCTACTAAGAATTATACTACTAACTGACAAATACTTCTATTAACAATTAAAATAGTAAAATGCTGCCGGAGAAGAAGGCAGACGTTTTACGTGCCCCAAACCGATTATGTTTATTTGTTTGTTTATTTGCGTTGTTTGTAAATGATTTTTTAAACGTATTTTGTACATATTGTTGCCGCTACCATCTCCGATAACCGTTAATAACTTCTGGACATCAGGACTCCCATTACTCACCAAGGACTGGCAGAATCCTTTTTTCCTTTAATTAGACTGGCGAGCCTCATGCGATCCCTGTGAGTTGTGTGAAGAGGAGGCGAAGACAAAGGGTCCAGAGGGCGGGCTGCCTTCTGAGATTTTGTAGCCGATCGAATAAACACACACTTCATTCCATTCTTTCATTCTTTCTTTTTTTATGGTCCTTCTGTAGCTCAGTTGGTAGAGCATGGCGCTTGTAACGCCAGGGTAGTGGGTTCGATCCCCGGGACCACCCATACGTAGAATGTATGCACACATGACTGTAAGTCGCTTTGGATAAAAGCGTCTGCTAAATGGCATAGCTCTCCCGCTATCTCTCTCTGAATGACCTTCTTGATCCAAATCAGTCAGGTTTCAAGACTAGTCATTCAACTGAGACTGCTCTCCTCTGTATCACGGAGGCGCTCCGCACTGCTAAAGCTAACTCTCTCTCCTCTGCTCTCATCCTTCTAGATCTATCGGCTGCCTTCGATACTGTGAACCATCAGATCCTCCTCTCCACCCTCTCCGAGTTGGGCATCTCCGGCGCGGCCCACGCTTGGATTGCGTCCTACCTGACAGGTCGCTCCTACCAGGTGGCGTGGCGAGAATCTGTCTCCTCACCACGCGCTCTCACCACTGGTGTCCCCCAGGGCTCTGTTCTTGGCCCTCTCCTATTCTCGCTATACACCAAGTCACTTGGCTCTGTCATAACCTCACATGGTCTCTCTTATCATTGCTATGCAGACGACACACAATTAATCTTCTCCTTTCCCCCTTCTGATGACCAGGTGGCGAATCGCATCTCTGCATGTCTGGCAGACATATCAGTGTGGATGACGGATCACCACCTCAAGCTGAACCTCGGCAAGACGGAGCTGCTCTTCCTCCCGGGGAAGGACTGCCCGTTCCATGATCTCGCCATCACGGTCGACAACTCCATTGTGTCCTCCTCCCAGAGCGCCAAGAACCTTGGCGTGATCCTGGACAACACCCTGTCGTTCTCAACTAACATCAAGGCGGTGGCCCGTTCCTGTAGGTTCATGCTCTACAACATCCGCAGAGTACGACCCTGCCTCACACAGGAAGCGGCGCAGGTCCTAATCCAGGCACTTGTCATCTCCCGTCTGGATTACTGCAACTCGCTGTTGGCTGGGCTCCCTGCCTGTGCCATTAAACTCCTTCAACTCATCCAGAACGCCGCAGCCCGTCTGGTGTTCAACCTTCCCAAGTTCTCTCACGTCACCCCGCTCCTCCGTTCTCTCCACTGGCTTCCAGTTGAAGCTCGCATCCGCTACAAGACCATGGTGCTTGCCTACGGAGCTGTGAGGGGAACGGCACCTCAGTACCTCCAGGCTCTGATCAGGCCCTACACCCAAACAAGGGCACTGCGTTCATCCACCTCTGGCCTGCTCGCCTCCCTACCACTGAGGAAGTACAGCTCCCGCTCAGCCCAGTCAAAACTGTTCGCTGCCCTGGCCCCCCCAATGGTGGAACAAACTCCCTCACGACGCCAGGACAGCGGAGTCAATCACCACCTTCCGGAGACACCTGAAACCCCACCTCTTTAAGGAATACCTAGGATAGGTTAAGTAATCCCTCTCACCCCACCCCCCCCTAAGTTTTAGATGCACTATTGTTAAGTGACTGTCCCACTGGATGTCTTAAGGTGAATGCACCAATTTGTAAGTCGCTCTGGATAAGAGCGTCTGCTAAATGACTTAAATGTAATGTAATGTAAATGCATATATTATTATTTATTATTATTATATTACTTTCTATGTCACGACTCCTACCAAAAGGTGGCTCCCCTTCCTGTTCAGGTGACGCTCAGCGGTCGTCGTCACCGGCCTACTAGCTGCCACTGATCCATTTTCCCCTTTCTGTTTATTGGTTTCACCTGTTTTGTGTGTAGGCTGATTAGTCGGGCTATGTTGGCCAGTAGGCCCGCCTGCTCTTTGTGCGGGATTGTTGTGTGTTGCTACTGTGCACGTTTGAGGTTGACGTGTTTTCGTTCGTGGGTTTTTCTCCGGACTGTTTGAGTCCCCGTGTTTGGGGCACTTGTTGTGTGAGCGCCCTGTGTTTCGTGGGGTTGCTTATGTTCGCCGTGTGTGCAATTAAAAGCACTACCCTGTACTCTCTGCTTCCTGCGCCTGACTTCTCACCCACTACGCTCAGAGCGTTACATTCGAGCAAATCTGCAATCTTTGGACAATAAAATAGATGACCTATGCAGAAGATTAAACTACCAACGGGACATTCAAAACTGTAATATCTTATGCTTTACGGAGTCATGGCTGAATGACGACACTATCAACATACAGCTGGCTGGTTATACACATACAGCTGGCTGGTTATCTCATGATAAGCTGTAGACATCACTATCTACCTAGAGAGTTTTCATTTGTATTTTTCGTAGCTGTTTACATACCACCACAGTCAGAGGCTGGCACTAAGAGAGCATTGAATGAGCTGCATTCCTCCAGAATTTAACAAGAAAACACCCACCCAGAGGTGGCGCTTCTATCAGCATGTTAAACGTGCAAGCAGAGGAAAAAAAACTCCACACACAGAGACGCATCAATAAAAAAGTGGTCAGATGACGCAGATGCTAAGCTACAGGACTGTTTTGCTATCACAGACTGGAATATGTTCTGGAATTCCTCCGATGGCAAGAGGTTTACACCACATCAGTCATTGGCTTCATAAATAAGTGCATTGATGATGTCGTCCTCACAGTGACCGTACGTACATACGCCAAACAGAAGCCATAGATTACAGGCAACATCCGCACTGAGCTAAAGGCTAGAGCTGCCGCTTTCAAGGAGCGGGACTCTAACCCGGAAGCTTACAAGATATCCGGCTATGACCTCCGACGAACCATCAAACAGGCAAAGCGTAAATACAGGACTAAGATCGAATCGTACTACACCGGCTCTGATGCTCGTCGTATGCTGCCCAGTGACACAAGCCTACCAGACAAGCTAAACTACTTCTGTGCTTGCTTCGAGGCAAATAACACTGAAACATGCATGAGAGCACCAGCTGTTCCAGAAGACTGTGTGATCACTCTCTCTGCAGCCGATGTGAGTAAGACCTTTAAACAGGTCAATATTCACAAGCCTGCAGGGCCAGATGGATTACCAGGACGTGTACTGCGAGCATGCACTGACCAATTGGCAAGTGTCTTCACTGACATTTTCATCCTCTCCCTGTCCGAGTCTGTAATACCAACATGTTAAGCAGACCACCATAGTGCCTGTGCCCAAGAACACTAAGGTAACCTGCATAAATGACTACCGACCCGTAGCACTCACATCTGTAGCCATAAAGTGCTTTGAAAGGCTGGTCATGGTTCACATCAACACCATTATCCTAGAAACCCTGGACCCAATCCAATTTCCATACCTCCCCAACAGATCCACAGATGATGCAATCTTTCACACCTGGACAAAAGTAACACCTATGTGAGAATGCTACAGCTCAGCATTCAACACTAAAGCTCATCAATAAGCTAAGGACCCTGGGACTAAACACCTCCCTCTGCAACTGGATCCTGTACTTCCTGACGGGATGACCCCAGGTGGTAAGGGTAGGTAACAACACATCCGCCACGCTGACCCTAAACACAGGGGCCCCTCAGGGTTGCGTGCTCAGTCCCCTCCTGTACTCCCTGTTCACTTGTGACTGCACGGCCAGGCACGACTCCAACACCATCATTAAGTTTTCTGATGACACAACAGTTGTAGCACAACTGACACGGAAGCTTATGAGCCAAAGTTTACATGTGCTAGGACAAAATGTGACGCCATAGGGAGTAACGTGTTAGCACCATGGGCTACTATGTTGGTAACATAGGACCTAGACCAGGTTGAATTTGTGTCCCTGTCCATTGATGCGTCCAATCATGGACATGTAAAGCTGCTGCCAATAGTAGTCAGATATTGTAAGATATATGATGGCAGCACATCTGTGGAAACAAAACTGCTTGATTTTGTTGAATTGAACGGAGAAACAGCAGAGGAAATTGCAGCTGAGGTCCTGGTTGTCATCCCCAAATTTTACCTGGAAAACAGTCGTGGAATTCTCTGCCGACAACACAAATACCAACTTCGAAGAACTGAATAGGCTGGGGGGAGGGTCAATGTTCATACCAAAGTCAAAAATGCTCTGCAGCGGGAGGTGATTGGCTTAGGTTGTCCTGCCCACATCATTCATAACATGTCCAGAACGGCTTTGGATATGATTCCCCTTGATGTTGAGAACCTGCTCACAAAGATATTAGGATATTTTCATATTTTCACCGTCAAAGAGTGTTCTCCCAAATGAATGACATATGGACAGCAGCAAGAAATAGGTTGACTGTTCCTACCATCAAGGCCATGCTTATTGTGAAGACAAAAAAACTTCAACCTCCCCTGCCAGGAGTTCATGGAGAAGCTGACCAAAGACAGAGCAATCCTGAAGAAAATTACATTCTTCTGAGAAATATACAGAATATGTTGGTATATTATGTAATTACCAATCTCATCATCATCTTATTTCTTTATTATGTTGTATTTCACATATACTATGGTCTCTGTTTTTTCAATTTTGCTCATATTCTCTTCTGCTCGTAATCTACCCAGACTACCAGGACCACCGAGTGGCTGTTCAGTTGGACAGTTCTCTCTTGCTTGTAGTGTTTATGTAATATAGTTGTTTTGTGTCTGTCACAGTGTGCCTGTGCCTGACGAAATAAATGAAACCGTAATTGTCCCCCTTTCTTATTTCATAAAACATTGGATGTTTTAATTATAATTTTGTCCTCCAAACTGGAAATGTCCCCAGTTTTCATCAAATCTGGTCACCTCACTCCTACGTCTCCCTCCCCATGGAAACTGTCATCTCTGTGAACCATTATTGATCGAAACGAGGCCATACAACGCTTAAGTGAATGTTTCTGTTATGCAGGTGAATGAGGACCCAAAAGCGACTTGGCGAAAACAGAGTTTTTAATCCAGTAAGAAACTTTACAAAACAAAAAGCATAATACTACTCGTAAAGACGAGAACAGACTGGAGACTTGATCGAGAACTGCAGGTTGCCTCGGGAAGGCACTTGAACCTAGCAGACTCAGACACCTGCTCACCACGCAGCATCTGAGGGAAACACGACACGACAGGGCAAAACATAGACACAGCACGGTGAATTATAGATGAGGATCCGACAGGGCAGGTACGGAAAACAAGGAGAGAAATAGGGACTCTAATCAGGGAAAAGGATCGGGAACAGGTGTGGGAAGACTAAATGATGATTAGGGGAATAGGAACAGCTGGGAGCAGGAACGGAACGATAGAGAGAAGAGAGAGCGAGAGAGTGAGAGAGGGAGGGGGAGAGAGAGGGATAGAAAGAGGGAAAGAACCTAATAAGACCAGCAGAGGGAAACGAATAGAAGGGGAAGCACAGGGACAAGACATGATAATTAATGACAAAACATGACAGTACCCCCCCACTCACCGAGCGCCTCCTGGCGCACTCGAGGAGGAATCCTGGCGGCAACGGAGGAAATCATCAATGAGTGAACGGTCCAGCACGTCCCGAGACGGAACCCAACTCCTCTCCTCAGGACCGTAACCCTCCCAATCCACTAAGTATTGGTGACCCCGTCCCCGAGAACGCATGTCCATGATCTTATGTACCTTGTAAATAGGTGCGCTCTCGACAAGGACGGGAGGGGGGAGGGAAGACGAACGGGGGTGCGAAGAAAGGGCTTGACACAGGAGACATGGAAGACAGGATGGACGCGACGAAGATGTCGCGGAAGAAGCAGTCGCACAGCGACAGGATTGACGACCTGGGAGACACGGAACGGACCAATGAACCGCGGAGTCAACTTACGAGAAGCTGTCGTAAGAGGAAGGTTGCGAGTGGAAAGCCACACTCTCTGGCCGCAACAATACCTTGGACTCTTAATCCTGCGTTTATTGGCGGCTCTCACAGTCTGTGCCCTGTAGCGGCAAAGTGCAGACCTCACCCTCCTCCAGGTGCGCTCACAACGTTGGACAAACGCTTGAGCGGAGGGAACGCTGGACTCGGCAAGCTGGGATGAGAACAGAGGAGGCTGGTAACCCAGACTACTCTGAAACGGAGATAACCCGGTAGAAGACGAAGGAAGCGAGTTGTGAGCGTATTCTGCCCAGGGGAGCTGTTCTGCCCAAGACGCAGGGTTTCTGAAAGAAAGGCTGCGTAGTATGCGACCAATCGTCTGATTGGCCCTCTCTGCTTGACCGTTAGACTGGGGATGAAACCCGGAAGAGAGACTGACGGACGCACCAATCAAACGACAGAACTCCCTCCAAAACTGTGACGTGAATTGCGGGCCTCTGTCTGAAACGGCGTCTAACGGGAGGCCATGAATTCTGAACACATTCTCGATAATGATTTGTGCCGTCTCCTTAGCGGAAGGAAGTTTAGCGAGGGGAATGAAATGTGCCGCCTTAGAGAACCTATCGACAACCGTAAGAATCACAGTCTTCCCCGCAGACAAAGGCAGACCGGTAATGAAGTCTAGGGCGATGTGAGACCATGGTCGAGAAGGAATGGGGAGCGGTCTGAGACACCCGGCAGGAGGAGAGTTACCCGACTTAGTCTGCGCGCAGTCCGAACAAGCAGCCACGAAACGGCGCGTGTCACGCTCCTGAGTCGGCCACCAAAAGCGCTGGCGAATAGACGCAAGAGTGCCTCGAACACCGGGATGACCAGCTAACTTGGCAGAGTGAGCCCACTGAAGAACAGCCAGACGAGTGGAAACAGGAACGAAAAGGAGGTTACTAGGACAAGCGCGCGGCGACGCAGTGTGCGTGAGTGCTTGCTTAACCTGTCTTTCAATTCCCCAGACTGTCAACCCGACAACACGCCCATAAGGAAGAATCCCCTCGGGATCAGTAGAAGCCACAGAAGAACTAAACAGACGGGATAAGGCATCAGGCTTGGTGTTCTTGCTACCCGGACGGTAAGAAATCACAAACTCGAAACGAGCGAAAAACAACGCCCAACGAGCTTGACGGGCATTAAGTCGTTTGGCAGAACGGATGTACTCAAGGTTCTTATGGTCTGTCCAAACGACAAAAGGAACGGTTGCCCCCTCCAACCACTGACGCCATTCGCCTAGGGCTAAGCGGATGGCGAGCAGTTCACGGTTACCCACATCATAGTTGCGTTCAGATGGCGACAGGCGATGAGAAAAATAAGCGCAAGGATGAACCTTATCGTCAGACTGGAAGCGCTGGGATAGAATGGCTCCCACGCCTACCTCTGAAGCGTCAACCTCGACAATGAATTGTCTAGTGACGTCAGGAGTAACGAGGATAGGAGCGGACGTAAAACGTTCTTTTAGAAGATCAAAAGCTCCCTGGGCGGAACCGGACCACTTAAAACACGTCTTGACAGAAGTAAGAGCTGTGAGAGGGGCAGCAACTTGACCGAAATTACGAATGAAACGCCGATAGAAATTAGCGAAACCTAAAAAGCGCTGCAACTCGACACGTGACCTTGGAACGGGCCAATCACTGACAGCTTGGACCTTAGCGGAATCCATCTGAATGCCTTCAGCGGAAATAACGGAACCGAGAAAAGTAACGGAGGAGACATGAAAAGAGCACTTCTCAGCCTTTACGTAGAGACAATTCTCTAAAAGGCGCTGTAGAACACGTCGAACGTGCTGAACATGAATCTCGAGTGACGGTGAAAAAATCAGGATATCGTCAAGATAGACAAAAACAAAGATGTTCAGCATGTCTCTCAGAACATCATTAACTAATGCCTGAAAAACAGCTGGCGCATTGGCGAGACCAAACGGCAGAACCCGGTACTCAAAATGCCCTAACGGAGTGTTAAACGCCGTTTTCCACTCGTCCCCCTCTCTGATGCGCACGAGATGGTAAGCGTTACGAAGGTCCAACTTAGTAAAGCACCTGGCTCCCTGCAGAATCTCGAAGGCTGATGACATAAGGGGAAGCGGATAACGATTCTTAACCGTTATGTCATTCAGCCCTCGATAATCCACGCAGGGCGCAGAGTACCGTCCTTCTTCTTAACAAAAAAGAACCCCGCCCCGGCCGGAGAGGAAGAAGGCACTATGGTACCGGCGTCAAGAGACACAGATAAATAATCCTCGAGAGCCTTACGTTCGGGAGCCGACAGAGAGTATAGTCTACCCCGAGGAGGAGTGGTCCCCGGAAGGAGATCAATACTACAATCATACGACCGGTGAGGA
The DNA here is from genome assembly GCF_021184085.1 of Oncorhynchus gorbuscha. NCBI lineage: Eukaryota > Metazoa > Chordata > Actinopteri > Salmoniformes > Salmonidae > Oncorhynchus > Oncorhynchus gorbuscha. The sequence continues at coordinate 58,264,167 of NC_060179.1, read as the reverse complement.
GGAAGGGAGTTGGCTCGGGACCGACTGAAGACCGTGCGCAGATCATGATATTCCTCCGGCACTCCTGTCAAATCGCCAGGTTCCTCCTGAGAAGTGGGGACAGAAGAAATGGGAGGGATGGCAGACATTAAGCACTTCACATGACAAGATACGTTCCAGGATAGGATAGAATTACAAGACCAATTAATAGAAGGATTATGACATACTAGCCAGGGATGACCCAAAACAACAGGTGTGAAAGGTGAACGAAAAATCAAAAAGAAATAGTCTCACTGTGGTTACCAGATACTGTGAGAGTTAAAGGTAGTGTCTCAAATCTGATACTGGGAAGATGACTACCATCTAAGGCAAACATGGGCGTAGGCTTGTCTAACTGTCTGAAAGGAATGTTATGTTTCCGAACCCATGCTTCGTCCATGAAACAACCCTCAGCCCCAGAGTCAATCAAGGCACTGCATGTAGCACCCGAACCGGTCCAGCGTAGATGGACCGACATAGTAGTACAGGATCTAGATGAAGAGACCTGAGTAGTAGCGCTCACCAGTAGCCCTCCGCTTACTGATGGGCTCTGGCCTCTTACTGGACATGAATTAACAAAATGTCCATCAAATCCGCAATAGAGGCACAGGCGGTTGGTGATCCTCCGTTCCCTCTCCTTAGTCGAGATGCGAATCCCTCCCAGCTGCATGGGCTCAGTCTCAGAGCCAGAGGAGGGAGATGGTTGCGATGCGGAGCAGGGAAACACCGTTGATGCGAACTCTCTTCCACGAGCCTGGTGACGAAGATCTACCCGTCGTTCTATGCGGATGGCGAGAGCAATCAAACAGTCCACACTGGAAGGAACCTCCCGAGAGATAATCTCATCTTTGACCACTGTGTGGAGTCCCTCCAGAAAACGAGCGAGCAGCGCCGGCTCGTTCCAGTCACTAGAGGCAGCAAGAGTACGAAACTCTATAGAGTAATCCGTTATGGATCGATCACCTTGGCATAGGGAAGCCAGGGCCCTAGAAGCCTCCCCACCAAAAACTGAACGGTCAAAAACCCGAATCATCTCCTCTTTAAAGTTCTGGTAATTGTTAGAACAATCAGCCCTTGCCTCCCAGATAGCTGTGCCCCACTCTCGGGCCCGGCCAGTAAGGAGTGAAATGACGTAAGCAACCCGAGCTCTCTCTCTAGAGTATGTGTTGGGTTGGAGAGAGAACACAATCTCACACTGGGTGAGAAAGGAGCGGCACTCAGTGGGCTGCCCGGAGTAGCAAGGTGGGTTATTAACCCTAGGTTCTGGAGGCTCGGCAGGCCAGGAAGTAACAGGTGGCACGAGACGAAGACTCTGGAACTGTCCAGAGAGGTCGGAAACCTGAGCGGCCAGGTTCTCCACGGCATGGCGAGCAGCAGACAATTCCTGCTCGTGTCTGCCGAGCATGGCTCCTTGGATCTCGACGGCAGTGTTACGAGCCTCTGTAGTCGCTGGGTCCATTCCTTGGTCGGATCCTTCTGTTATGCAGGTGAATGAGGACCCAAAAGCGACTTGGCGAAAACAGAGTTTTTAATCCAGTAAGAAACTTTACAAAACAAAAAGCATAATACTACTCGTAAAGACGAGAACAGACTGGAGACTTGATCGAGAACTGCAGGTTGCCTCGGGAAGGCACTTGAACCTAGCAGACTCAGACACCTGCTCACCACGCAGCATCTGAGGGAAACACGACACGACAGGGCAAAACATAGACACAGCACGGTGAATTATAGATGAGGATCCGACAGGGCAGGTACGGAAAACAAGGAGAGAAATAGGGACTCTAATCAGGGAAAAGGATCGGGAACAGGTGTGGGAAGACTAAATGATGATTAGGGGAATAGGAACAGCTGGGAACAGGAACGGAACGATAGAGAGAAGAGAGAGCGAGAGAGTGAGAGAGGGAGGGGGAGAGAGAGGGATAGAAAGAGGGAAAGAACCTAATAAGACCAGCAGAGGGAAACGAATAGAAGGGGAAGCACAGGGACAAGACATGATAATTAATGACAAAACATGACAGTTTCTTGCCCTGCTGCTTTCAAGAGTATTTTCTGCTGTACTTTTGTCAAAAATGCAAACGCTTGCATCACAGCATTCCCTTCAAATGCAGCAGGTGCTGTAGGCTCCAGTACTACCCTACTGTTGCCCTAACCTTTGATGCTTTTTCACTACTTTTCCCTCCATTTTGTTCTCTCACCTTGACCATTAAAACAAATGTTATTAACTGTGATGATATTAACCACTCGCACGGCTGTGAGTCAACACATAATATAGCTAGTATGTAAAATAACAGTTTGTAAAATAACAAAATTAATGAGAAATTAATTAATACCGGTACTAATACATGATGACTAGAATGAAGTGATTGCTATAGCATACAATGCAATATCATATGATATAAAAGACCTGTCACTAGATAAAACTACTACAATACAAGATGAACTGACAGGGAGGACCATCCTATGTAAAATGCATGACATATGATTAGATATGATAATAAACAGCCTAAATCTACCTCTAGCATAGGCCTATTGGTATTTTGGTTTGTAACAATTTACTTACAGTGGTTCTTCCTTTAAAAGTTTTGAGCTTATGCCTCGACCGTTTGTGGTAGATGGTGGCAGATTGTGGGAAATAGCGTTATTCTGGCAACAATGGCTGACACTTAAATGAAGTGCCATAGAATTCTGCTGCACCCCACAAGCTGTGCTGTAGTATGCTGCAACTTTCAAAGGAAGAACCCCTGTATGAAACTTGCATTTGGAATTTGTTTAAAATGAATTATTACTGTGGCAAATGCGCACCATAGGTGGAGTGGAGATTTCTCTTTTTGAAATGTTTGCTCTTGCTTTCCCATGTTTAAATCCATAGGCCCTATGTGGTATATATATATATTCTATCTAATACTACAATACAGTGGTTGCTCCACTAAAAGTTTTGTGATTATTCTGCGGGACATAGAGGTAACTGGGGGTTTGATACGGTACCCTGCGTCACCACTTCATTGCTTCAGACCAGCGCAAGGGGGAGTTAGAGCACTGATTATGCTTTTGGGTCCTACTGTGTCTAACTGACAATGGGCGACATAAACCTAAATAGAAACAGATAATGATGCACGACTTCAGTATTACTTACTAAAACTGCTGTTACACTAAGGTTTTTATTATTTGATTTTGTTAGTATTATTTTGGTTTTACTGTAGTACTGTAGGCCACTCCCGACCAGTCACGTTGTACAGTGCAAGCTGTGTTGCTACAGATGCTGGTTTAATACCCGTGTCACCCTCGACTGGGAGACCCATGAGATGATTGTAGGTTTTTGGTTTCTCTCTCTCTAAAAAATAAATAAATCATTCTAAATAACAAACTGGCTTTATTTACAAATTAGTAACAATGTCTCACCGCATGTTCAAGAATGGCCTTTTTCTCACACATTTGACTTTATTTGAAAACGAAATCATCTCCAAAATATTGTTATTTTTTAAAAACAAAGCGATTATTATTATGATTAATGTAGAATTATATAAAAGCCCATTCGATATTTTCACAGATATATTATTAACCCTGTTATTAGCAGGACAATATATATTGGTCATATTGTTCATGGCTCGCAAGTGGCGCACAATGGGATTACCTTGCAGTTCTCCAGCTGTATCCACATGAAAGTGTACGAGGTTTAAGGGAGGGCAGGGGGCAAAAGGTGAGTCGCAGAGCCGTGCACAGAATACTGACCTAGTTCATGGGGAAGGGAGGAGGGGGAATGGTGTAGGAGGAAGGGGGAGGGGCGTGGATCCCCACGCCGCCACACTGGCAACACTTTAAGGGGCATTGCACTAATAATGGCGCTGACTAGGGAAACGTTCCCCCTGTTCTATTCTTAGTGCCAGTCTGCACGTTCAAACTAAAACAATGTAACTAATAATGGCATCTTTATGCTTTCGTTAATAAAATAATGCTTAAATATACTCTTTCAAAATGCCGATGTTTATTTAGTTATGGATCCATAACGAATTACCATGGGAATAAATATCACTGAATTTCAGAAACATCCTCTACTCCTCTATATATAATTATTGGTGGAGCGTCATGTCATATTTTTTTATATACTCTCGGCCTACCGTAGGCGACATGAGTCTCACTAGTGTTGAGTAATATGCTGTTAAAAATGGTGTAGGTCTTATTTATTTAACTAGGCAAGTCAGTTAAGAACAAATTCTTATTTACAAGGACAGCCTACTCTACTCCTTCCTCCCCCTCCCGTGTGCGCACATGAAACAGGGATTCTTTAGCTAAATAGGCCAGTTCTGTACTCCCGACTGTCATGTTGTACAGTGTGAAACCCAGAGGGGTTTTCATTTTTCTTGGAATAGAAACACCATATACAAATTAAGCAACTCCTTGAGGGCAGTATTCGGAAATTTGGATGACTGACATGCCCAAAGTAGACTTCCTGTTACTCAGGCCCAGAAGCTAGGATATGCATACAATTGGTAGTATTTGATAGAAAACACTCTGAAGTTTATAAAACTGTTAAAATAATGTCTGTGAGTATAACATAACTGATATGGCAGGCGAAAACCCGAGGAGAATCCATCCGGAATAATTGTTTTTTGAGGTGTCTGCACATTCAAATCCTTTTTGGGAAAATCAAAAGGAATACCTCCCAGATTGCAGTTCACAGGGCTTCCACTAGATGTCAACAGTCTTTAGAAAGAGTTTCAGGCTTGTTTTTTGAAAAATGAGCTAGAATTTGTAGTTTTTCTAAGTGGCTCCCATTTTGACTGTAGTATTGTGGCGCCCTAGGATGAGGGTGCGCACTTCGTTATTTATCTCTGGTAATGAACATACTATTCTCCGTCTAAAATTAGATAATTTATTTACATATTAGGGTACCTGAGGATTGATTAGAAACGTTGTAGGACTTGTTTGGACAAAGTTTATTGGTAACTTTTGGGATTCCTTTGTATGCATTTTGAACGAGGAAAACAGGTGGATTTCTGAATCAAGCATGCCACCTAAACTGAATTTTTTGGGATATAAAGAAGGACTTTATCGAACAAAACAACCATTTGATGTGTAGCTGGGACCCTTGGGATTTCAAACAGAGGAAGATCTTCAAAGGTAAGTGATTTATTTTATCTCCATTTCTGACATTCGTGACGCATCTACTTGTTTGCTAAATGTTTGTAATGCTTTTGTACGCGGGGCGCTGTCCTCAGATAATCGCATGGTATGCTTTCGCTGTAAAGTCTTTTTGAAATCTGACAAAGCGGCTGGATTAACAAGAAGTTAAGATTTTAAACGATGTAAGACAATTGTATTTTCATGAATATTTAATATTACGGTTTTGTATTTTGAATTGGGCCCGCTCCGATTTCACAGGATGTTGTCGAATTTGATCCCGTTAACAGGATTTCCGCACTAAGAGGTTAAGCAAGAACCAGTCAAAAGTTTGGACATACCTACTCATTCCAGGGTTTTTCTTTATTTTTGCTATTGCAGAATAATAGTGAAGACATCACAACTATGAAATAACACACATGGAATCAGTTAACAACAAATTCTTATTTTCAAGGACAGTCTACTCCTTCCTCCCTGTCGGGGAATTGAACCCCGGTCTCCCACGTACCTGCATTCTCTGATACAGCCACTATTGAAGGCTATCAAATGCTTCTCAAAGATGACCTCTGGTGGTCAAACTAGCACTAACTTGCATTAAACGTGCGTATAGAAATAGGCTCCATAGTCCGCGCTACACACTTTGGAGTCAGGACATTGTATAAGAGAAAATGATTGTTCCATGTAGGCATGGTGTTGAAATATCATTAACAATAATTAAGTCTGATTAAGACGAATGTACCAATGGATGTGGAAAGGCTGTACAGTGTTGCCCTCTACCTGTGTCCGTTCAGATAGCCTCTGTATCAGGCTTAACCTGTCCTATTTCTTTTGGGCTATTGTCATGTATATTTGATAAATATACTTGTATATTTTGGATGATATGGCACTTTCACCATTGGCTCACCAAGACCTGTAAATACATCTACACTCTGCTGATGTCATGCCCTTATGACTGCTACAAGGTCCCTATTTTACAATTACATAGGCTAATCAAAATGTGTGAAAGGGCTGTCTGGTAGCCTCAATAAAAGGACAAAGATTTGTAGTTGAACAAGTCGCTGTATGTATATGTTCACTTGAAAACTTGTGACTTGAGTTGCTTGCTCATAGAATCCATGACTTGGACTTGACTGGAGTCTTGATCCGTTCTACTTGGGACTCGAGACTCGGACCTTGTGACTTGAAACTTGGTCCCACTCGAATTGTACGCATCATGAGGTTGCTACAACCAAGCTGTCAGGCTGTGGGTAACTGGTGTATGGAATCAGGCGCAGGAGAGCAGAGATGAGTGTACAAGGTAGTTTATTCCACGAACTGTACCAGTATAAAACAAATACTAAAGGTGCGTGAAAATACCTGTCACTCGTAAATAATGGGCATAATAACGAACCCGGTAAACAATACCTACCATAAAGACACAACCTGAACATAATAAACAAACACGCACACCAACATGGGGGAAACAGAGGGTTAAATAATGAACATGTAATTGGGGAATAGAAACCAGGTGTGTAGAAAACAAAGACAAAACAAATGGAAAATTAAAAGTGGATCGGCGATGGCTAGAAAGCCGATGATGAACAAGGAGAGGGACCGACTTCGGCGGAAGTTGTGAATGAAAGTTGAGAGAATTTTGATTAATCAAGATGAAAGACAGTGCCACATTCAATACCTTCTTGCACACTCTCGTCTGCATCTAGCTGATCTAGGGTGTAATCATTAGTCCAACAGTTGCAAACGAGAGTTACTTTTGGACAAATTTAGTTATGTTTATCCCAATTTCATTCCATTTGCTTCCATTTAAGAAACATTTTTTTAATGTATCGGCGGAATGAATACAACCCTGATCATACACAAAAACACAGTTCACTTTTATAGCATCCACATAAAAACTGCATGATCACTTTGCTCGTTGTATCACCTTTCCCTTCGCTTGTGGACTTCAGTGCACAACAGATCAGCTGTCTGTAACCAGGCGGACAAACCTTTCCAAGCCAAACCTTCATATCATGACCGCTACACACTGCCTACAGTGTTGTCATGTCATAGTAAACATAGCTACTAGAACTAACGCGTTAGTAAACCTGATACAATCATGCAGTACAGAGTACAGTCAGAAATCAGTTTCACAGTTACACCGGTGGGCCCTGATGGCAATAAATTAATAAAACCAAAATATCACCACTCTCTGTTTGAGCTGGGTGTTTGAGTAGGGTAAACTAGCTAGCTAAGTGAAAGTGAAAATAAAACATATACAACCAAATATATCTCTCTCTCTCTCTCTTTGGTTTGCTAATTTTGGTAGAAATACATTTTTTCAAAACTGTTCAACTATTGTCTTTCTCTCTTTGAGTCAACTACTCACCACAATTTATGCACTCCAGTGCTAGCTAGCTAGCTAGCTTATTCTTTCAGTAATGGATTCATTCTCTGATCTTTTGATTGGGTGGACAACATGTCAGTCCTGGCTGCAAGAGCTCCGATAGATTGGTGGACATCCTCCTGAAGTTGTCATAATTACTCTATGGAGTCTATGGAAGGTTGTGAGAACCATGAGCCTCCTAGGTTTGGTATTGAAGTCAATGTACCCACAAGAGGACTGAAGCTATCTGTCCTCCGGCTACACCTTGGTGCTACCCTACAGAGTGCTGCTGAGGCTACTGTAGACCTTCATTGCAAAACAGTTTCAATCAATTATTTGGTGACGTGAATATATTTAGTATAGTTGTATCTTAAAAATATAACTTTTCTCATGTTTCACTATTTTAATTTTTATGTTCACTATTTTATTTGTATGAAATTCACTGAGGAGGATGGTCCTCCCCTTCCTCCTCTGAGGAGCCTCCACTGGTAAATGTATGTTAATAGTGTGATTCATGCAACAAATATGCACTAATGAACGCAGATACCCTGATTGCTCAGAGCAGAAACCAGCAGGATTGTAGCTATACAAGCGCAATAATGCAGAACAGTCTGCAAGTTAAGTTCCAATACTAATAACCATAGTAATAATAACGATTTTTACAACATTTAAGGTGTGACAGAAAGATTGTCACCATACAGTCATGGAAGCCATCAGTAAATACACAGTTGAACATATCCAATCAGAGATCCTGATTCACAGGTCATTCACAAGGGGCACGTGCCAGCATGGCACTGACTGGTTGGCATTACTCACTCGGCTCTAGGAGGAGTAAGGGGGAACCTCCTTACAACATTTAAGATATACATACAAATACACACAGCACTAATTACATTATTACATTATCAATGGTGGTTAGGTGAATTCCTGGACAGACAAGTGAGTATTTTGACCAAATCAAATGTGACCTACCTGATACAAGTGTCCTTCATTACTCTGAAGAGGGACTGGTGTCTGGCCACTGCATTAGCCTCGTCTTCTGTAACAGGTCCTAATATAGTAGGGGGGGTTCCCACGACACCGTTGAACAAGGTTTTATACCTAGCCTGTGAATTAAATGTAATATCATCACTCAAAAAAACATATAGCTCTAGTTTGAAAGTAATTATATGCATTGTAGAGCACTGGGTACCCCATACGTTTCACAATTTAGTTGTAGCCATGAACTAACTCACCTGATTTACCTAGTCAAGGACCTAATGATTAGTTGACCATTTCAATCAAGTGTGCTAGCTGTGGAATATTTAAAAAACATGGAATGATAGGTTTGAAAACATCATTGAAAGCAAGCTGGCTACATCCTATGATTAGTTAGCTATCTTTAGCTAGTATCCCAGTGGTGGGCCGTCAGGGCCAGCAAATATGTATTAAATTATTCCCCAGAGTAAGAGTTACTGTCACGCCCTGGTCGAAGTATTTTGTGTTTATCTTTATGTATTGGGTCAGGCCAGGGTGTGGCATTGGTTTTTGTATGTGGGTGTGTATATATTGGGATTGTAGCTAGTGGGGTGATCTAGCAAAGTCTATGGCTGTCTGGTGTGGTTCTCAATCTGAGGCAGGTGTTTATTGTTGTCTCCGATTGGGAACCATATTTAGGCAGCCATATTCTTTGAGTTTGTTGTGGGTGATTGTCCTTAGTGTCCTTGTTCCTGTCTGTGTTAGTTTACACTAGTATAGGCTGTTTTGGTTTTCGTTACGTTCTTTGTTTTGTAGTGTTTGTATTTTAGATTCGTGTTACGTTTTGTTCATTAAACATGGATCGCAATCTACATGCTGCGTTTTGGTCAGACTCTCCTTCACCACATGAAAACCGTTACAGAATCACCCACCACAAACGGACCAAGCAGCGTGTCAACAGGCAGGAGCCACAGGAGAAGCAACAAAGGCAGCAACAGCGGCGCAATGAGGATTGGACTTGGGACGATATATTGGTTGGCAAGGGTTGCTACCGATGGGAGGAGATCCTGGCGGGAAGGGATCGCCTTCCATGGGAACAGGTGGAGGCAGCGAGGAGAGCAGAGGCAGCCGGAGAGAGGAGCTGGCGATATGAGGGAACACCGTTGGCAAAGAAGCCCGAGAGGCAGCCCCAAAAATTTATTGGGGGAGGCTCACAGGGAGTAGGGCCACGCCAGGTAGGAGACCTGCGCAAACTCCCTGTGCCTACCGGGGGGCTAGAGAGACCGGGCAGGCACCGTGTTATGCAGTGGTGCGCACGGTGTCCCCAGTGCGGGTGCATAGCCCGGTGCTGTATATTCCAGTTCCTCGTATCGGCCGGGCTAGAGTGGGCATCGAGCCAGGTAAGGTTGGGCAGGCTCGGTGCTCAAGAGCTCCAGTGCGCCTGCACGGTCCGGTCTATCCAGTACCACCTCCACACCCCAGCCCTCCGGTACCAGCTCCCCGCACCAGGCTTCCTGTGCGTGTCCTCGGTCCAGTACCACCAGTGCCAGCACCACGCATCAGGCCTCCAGTGCGCCTCGCCTCTCCAGCGCTGCCGGAGTCTCCCGCTTGTTCAGCGCTGCTGGAGCCTTTCTCCTCTCCTGCGCTGCGGGAGTCTCCCGCCTGTTCAGCGCAGCCAGAGCTTTCCTCCTCTACAGCGCTGCTGGAGTCTCCTGCCTGTTCAGCGCAGCCTGAGCTGCCAGCCTGCATGGAGCAGCCAGAGGTGTCAGCCTGCATGGAGCAGCCAGAGCTGCCAGCCTGCATGGAGCAGCCAGAGCTGTCAGTCTGCAAGGAGCTGTCAGTCTGCAAGGAGCAGCCAGAGCTGTCAGTCTGCAAGGAGCTGCCAGTCTGCAAGGAGCTGCCAGTCTGCACGGAGCTGTCAGTCTGCAAGGAGCTGTCAGTCTGCAAGGAGCAGCCAGAGCCGTCAGTCTACATGGAGCAGCCAGAGCTGTCAGTCTGCATGGAGCAGCCAGAGTTGTCAGTCTGCACGGAGCAGCCAGAGCTGTCAGTCTGCATGGAGCAGCCAGAGCTGTCAGTCTGCACGGAGCAGCCAGAGTTGTCAGTCTGCAAGGAGCTGTCAGTCTACATGGAGCAGCCAGAGCTGCCAGTCTGCATGGAGCTGTCAGTCTGCATGGAGCTGTCAGTCTGCACGGAGCAGCCAGAGATGTCAGTCTGCAAGGAGCTTCCAGTCTGCAAAGAGCTGTCAGTCTGCAAGGAGCAGCCAGAGCTGTCAGTCTGCAAGGAGCTTCCAGTCTGCAAGGAGCTGTCAGTCTGCAAGGAGCAGCCAGAGCTGTCAGTCTGCAAGGAGCTGCCAGTCTGCAAGGAGCTGCCAGTCTGCACGGAGCTGTCAGTCTGCAAGGAGCTGTCAGTCTGCAAGGAGCAGCCAGAGCCGTCAGTCTACATGGAGCAGCCAGAGCTGTCAGTCTGCATGGAGCAGCCAGAGTTGTCAGTCTGCACGGAGCAGCCAGAGATGTCAGTCTGCATGGAGCAGCCAGAGCTGTCAGTCTGCACGGAGCAGCCAGAGATGTCAGTCTGCATGGAGCAGCCAGAGCTGTCAGTCTGCATGGAGCAGCCAGAGTTGTCAGTCTGCAAGGAGCTGTCAGTCTACATGGAGCAGCCAGAGCTGCCAGTCTGCACGGAGCTGTCAGTCTGCATGGAGCTGTCAGTCTGCACGGAGCAGCCAGAGATGTCAGTCTGCAAGGAGCTTCCAGTCTGCAAGGAGCTGTCAGTCTGCATGGAGCAGCCAGAGCTGTCAGTCTGCATGAAGCAGCCAGAGATGTCAGTCTGCATGGAGCAGCCAGAGCTGTCAGTCTGTATGGAGCAGCCAGAGATGTCAGTCTGCATGGAGCAGCCAGAGCTGTCAGTCTGTATGGAGCAGCCAGAGATGTCAGTCTGCATGGAGCAGCCAGAGCTGTCAGTCTGCATGGAGCAGCCAGAGCTGTCAGTCTGCATGGAGCAGCCAGAGCTGTCAGTCTGCATGGAGCAGCCAGAGTTGTCAGTCTGCAAGGAGCTGTCAGTCTGCAAGGAGCTGTCAGAGCTGCCAGTCTGCACGGAGCTGTCAGTCTGCACGGAGCTGTCAGTCTGCACGGAGTTTCCAGATCCGCCAGTCTGCACGGAGTTTCCAGATCCGCCAGTCAGCCAGACTCTTCCAGATCCGCCAGTCAGCCAGACTCTTCCAGATCCGCCAGTCAGCCAGACTCTTCCAGATCCGCCAGTCAGCCAGACTCTTCCAGATCCGCCAGTCAGCCAGACTCTTCCAGATCCGCCAGTCAGCCAGACTCTTCCAGATCCGCCAGTCAGCAAGACTCTTCCAGATCCGCCAGTCAGCCAGGATCTGGTAGATCTATCTACCTTACCCGAGCTTCCTCTCACTCCCGAGCTTGCCCTTCAGTCCCGAGCTTGCACTTCAGTCCCGAGCTTGCCCTTCAGTCCCGAGCTTGCCCTTCAGTCCAGTGGGGTTCTGGGTGAGGACTACTAGGCCATGGTCGGCGGCGAGGGTGGACTATCCAGGGACGCGAGGAGAGGGGACTAAAACATTGACTGAGTGGGGTCCACGTCCCGCGCCGGAGCCGCCACCATGGACAGACGCCCACCCGGACCCTCCCTATTGTTTTGACGTGCGTTCGGGAGTCCGCACCTTAGGAGGTGGGGGGGGGTTCTGTCATGCCCTGGTCGAAGTATTTTGTGTTTATCTTTATGTATTGGGTCAGGCCAGGGTGTGGCATGGGTTTTTGTATGTGGGTGTGCATATATTGGGATTGAGGCTAGTGGGGTGATCTAGCAAAGTCTATGGCTGTCTGGAGTGGTTCTCAATCAGAGGCAGGTGTTTATTGTTGTCTCTGATTGGGAACCATATTTAGGCAGCCATATTCTTTGAGTTTGTTGTGGGTGATTGTCCTTAGTGTCCTTGTTCCTGTCCGTGTTAGTTTACACTAGTATAGGCTGTTTTGGTTTTCGTTACGTTCTTTGTTTTGTAGTGTTTGTATTTTAGATTCATGTTACGTTTTGTTCATTAAACATGGATCGCAATCTACATGCTGCGTTTTGGTCCGACTCTCCTTCACCACATCACATTCACCACAACCGTTAAAGTAACACTCTTCATTTCATAGCTTTCCTCTTGGTTGCACTGCTTCCATCCCCAGGTTGAGATTTGGAGGGCTGGTCTTTATGTTAGATCTTTTATCCAATCATATTCAGCCATCATGTGTTGCCAGGGGTCTAAAATCTGCCCCCAGGCCTTCAGAATCAACAGTGCGGGCTCTTGTAGCTTAAAGTGAATGGAAATTTAGTGTCAACCAATCAGCTTTAGAGTTGGCTATTGTACGCCTGCTGGCTGGCTCCAGTGTTACACAGGAGCCAGCTAGCAGGCGTAGTGCGTGCACGTCTTTTGATTGGATTACCAATATTGAGAGGCAGGTCCTATATGGGCAAGTCTCAGAACTAGGAAACTGATAAACAAATTAATTTGCGTACTACAAAGCTGTTTTTTCAACCCACAATGGCGGAAGGAGAAGATATTGATTTGGTCGAGGATATAATTATAACGGCATTCTCAAGACAAACTTTTCAAGAAAAGTTAGACATTGTCAGGAGAGGTCGACGCCGGCGCTACAAAGCCTGTCACAGGCGGAAAAAAGGGTTCGTTCGCCACTTTCAGAGTTCCAACTACGAGCGTTATCAATGGCTCACAGGCTCCGAGAAGCACTGCAAACTGTACTGCTCGGAATGCCTATTATTTGCAAGTGATCGATTTGGTGTTTGGAGCCACACTGGCTTTGCAAACCTGAGTTGTCTAACCAAGGCAGCAACGAGACACCAAAGTACGGCTGGGCACTTACAAGCAATGGTGCTTTTGAAAACTTTTGGGGACACCCGAGTGGATCTACAGCTCAACGAACAAGCGCGCAGGGCAACGAAGCTGCACAATGAAAAGGTATTGTACTCTTCCCCTGCAATTCTCTGAATAAAAATGTCAATTTCAAGGTGACGCAACGCCTGGTTATACTGCGTTTCTGTCTAAATGTATAGTGTCTAGAGCCATGGCTGTAATGGCGTTTGTCTGTTGAAAGAAGAGAGTCGGACCGAAATGCAGCGTGTAGGTTACTCATGACTTTAATGAAATTAATCGCGGTACATGAAATAACTGAATACTAAATACAAAAACAACAGAACGGAACGTGAAACTAATTAGAGCCTATCTGGTGACTACAACACAGAGACAGGAACAAACATCTACAAAATACAAAGCGAAAGTCAGGCTGCCTAAATACGGTTCCCAATCAGAGACAACGACAAGCACCTGACTGATTGAGAATCGCCTCAGGCAGCCAAGCCTAACAACACCCCTAATCAGCCACGATCCCAAATAATACAAACCCCAATATGAATACAACATATAAACCCATGTCACACCCTGGCCTACCCAAACATATAACAAAAACACAAAATACAATGACCAAGGCGTGACAGAACCTCCCTCCTAAGGTGCGGACTCCCGGACGCACCTCAAGAGCATAGGGAGGGTCCGGGTGGGCGTCTGTCCATGGTGGCGGTTCTGGCTCGGGACGTGGACCCCACTCCATTAATGTCCTAGTTCCTCCCCTTCGCGTCCTGGGATAATCCACCCTCTCCGCCGACCATGGCCTAATAGTCCTCACCCAGATCCCCACATAACTGAGGGGCAGCTCGGGACAGAGGGGCAGCTCGGGACTGAGGGGAAGCCCGGGACTGAGGGGAAGCCCGGGACTGAGGGGAAGCCTGGGACTGAGGGGAAGCCCGGGACTGAGGGGAAGCCCGGGACTGAGGGGAAGCCCAGTACTGAGAGGAAGCCCAGTACTGAGAGGAAGCCCAGTACTGAGAGGAAGCCCAGTACTGAGATGAAGCCCAGTACTGAGATGAAGCTCAGGCAGGTAGTAGGCTCCGGTAAATCCTGGCTGGCTGGCAGATCTGGAAGAGTCAGGTTGTCTGGCAGATCTGGAAGAGACTGGGAGCACTGGCGGCGCTGGGCAGACTGGGAGCACTGGCGGCGCGGGGCAGACTGGGAGCACTGGCGGCTCTGGGCAGACTGGGAGCACTGGCGGCGCTGGGCAGACTGGGAGCACTGGCGGCGCTGGGCAGACTGGGAGCACTGGCGGCGCTGGGCAGACTGGGAGCACTGGTGGCCTGGTGCGTGGTGCTGGAACTGGTGGTACTGGATCGAGGACACGCACAGGAAGCCTGGTGCGGGGAGCTGCTACCGGAGGACTGGTGTGTGGAGGTGGCACAGGATGGGCTAGACCGTGAAGGCGTACTGGAGATCTTGAGAGCAGTGTAGGCACAGGACGTGCAAGGCTAGGGATGTGCACAGGAGGCCTGGTGCGTGAGGCTGGCACCAACTTCACCAGCCGACTAACACGCACCTCAGGTTGAGTATAGAGCGCTAACTCAGGTGCTATCAAATCCCCGACACGATCCGTGGGACGAATATTATATATATAGCACCAAGCTAGCAACTCCCTCATTACTCTCCACTCCACTTTCCCCATTAACTCCTTCACAGTCTCTGCTTCGCTCACCTCTAACACTGGCTCTGGTCTCCTCCTTGGCTTCTCACGATGAACAAGGAGAGTTGGCTCAGGTCTATCTCCTGACTCAGCCATACTCTCCCTGAGTCCCCCCCCAATACATTTTTTGGGGTTACTTTCGGTTTTCGCTCTGCGTCGCCGTGTTTTCCTTTTTGACTCCATTAGCCTGTAGCCCTCTTCGCACTGCTGAAGCGAATCCCAGGCGGGCGCCTGCACCCTCTCTGGGTCGGCCGCCCACCTGTCGATTTCTTCCCACGTCGTATACTCCATGCCTTTACCTTCCATAACGTCCTCCTTTAGCTCCTGCCAGTTATCTACATCGTTGCCAGTTACACGCTGCTCGGTCCGTGAGAGGTGGGTGTTTCTGTAACGGCGTTCGTCTGTTGAAAGAAGAGAGTCGGACCGAAATGCAGCGTGTAGGTTACTCATGACTTTAATGAAATTAATCGCGGTACATGAAATAACTGAATACTAAATACAAAAACAACAGAACGTGAAACTAATTACAGCCTATCTGGTGACTACAACACAGAGACAGGAACAAACACCCACAAAATACAAAGCGAAAGTCAGGCTGCCTAAATACGGTTCCCAATCAGAGACAACGACAAGCACCTGACTCTGATTGAGAATCGTCTCAGGCAGCCAAGCCTAACACCCCTAATCAGCCGCGATCCCAAATAATACAAACCCCAATACGAATACAACATATAAACCCATGTCACACCCTGGCCTACCCAAACATATAACAAAAACACAAAATACAATGACCAAGGCGTGACAATGGCATCATAACGATGGTAATAAGGAGGGGATTAATTCGGGTGGGACTGTGTAGGACTTCACTGAAGGCCCAGGCCCCAGGCACGCCACTGTAGTATCCAAATGCCTGCCTTGCATTTACCCTAAATGCCAATGGAAACTAGGCTACAGTTAGTTGTTGTTATAGCAAGGTAGCTAGCTAATGTTATAGCTATGCACATATTCCTAACACATTCAAGTTAGCTTGATGTATTTAGTTAGCTAAAGTATCATTCTACTTTCATCTGCGGTATCATATCTAGCTTGGCTTGCTAGCATTAGCTATCAAATACAATGTATAATCAAAACTAGCTGATAGCTATCGACTTAACTACTCACTAACACCAGTCACAGGTTTGACAGTTGACAGCCAGCAGATAGTGGTAGCGTCCGATGTAATCGATTCCTGGCCATCTAGCAATATTGTTGAAATTCATTGGAAGTTTGCACAAACTTTATTGAAGCACAAACATTTACTGAAACATTGATTAATGTGCACTGTCCCCGTAAAAAACTAAAAGAAACTCAAACTCAAACATCACACCCAAGGGTTGGAATTAAAATTACTCTCCAGTTTAGTTCTGTTCAGAACCAAAACATTTTTTGTTCCGTTCCACTGTTCCGACCTGCAAAATAAAGTTCTGAACCGGTTCGAACCCAAAAAATTAACAGTTTATATCGTTCCTTTCTTTTCCTTTTTTAACCTGTGAAATCAACAGTTTAAAAAAATAACATTTAGCTCATTACTACACCAATCATTGCAGATATAGCAGCTTGCTATGGAGTGGGCAAGTTAGTTGTTCACATACGTAATGGATAGACAAGTGTAGGGCGCAAGATGCGACTGAAATTTGGTGGGTTGGGAGAGAGTGAGAAAGGGTGGAGGCTGCTTGAGGCACAGGGCATCTTGTTATGACATGCATTAACTGAATAAGGCCCACAGAATTTATACGCTACTAACAGATTCTATGTAGGAAATTTGAATGTCTTCGAACCTATGATAGTTGGCTGGACCAGAGCAAGGTAGCTAACAAGCTTGTGTGTGCAGAGCAGCACCATATTTAAAATCAAGTCTTACATTTTTAAAAGTTAATAAAGGGGCGGAGTTGAGCTAACATATGGAATTGTTTTAAGATGGTCGTACCATGGATCATTTAGGTACTTTATTTGGAATTTTAGGACCCATATAGGTATTAAGAAATATTTTTAAAATATATTAGATGAAATATTGAATTTGTCCTTTACCCATAGATATACATTGAATAATACCTTCATTAATGACAAAAAAATACAGTTAAAAGGAACAAGGTTTTGATGTGTCTGACCTATATTTTGGAGATATAAGAAAGCTCACGAAATATTTAAGTTTTTTTGGAAACAAAACTACCTCCATAATCCCATTCATTTGTACCGGTTACCTTCAGAGGAGTTCCGTGACAGTTGTGGGAGTCGTAGAGCAAAACGGAGAGCACTATCATGTTTGTGAAAGTCTCATTTTCCATAGAGTGGTTGTAAGCCAAACTATCCGGACGCTGCACACGTTTCCATGAGAAGACCGAGATGTCTCTTGGTCTGACAAACACCTCTGGAGCTTGGCCAGCTTCCACCGCAGATACGGAAGACCGGTGGATTGAGACGCAGCTCATACAAAACAGTTATATGAGCAGATATCTCCAGTTTATACTGACAGATTTTGATGTGGATTTTTTTATTATGTTACTTACAGTAGATTGACACGCAGGTGCATCAATAGACTCTTAACTTCTTAGGGCTGCAATCCCGTTAACAGGATGATATGACAACAGCCAGTGAAAGTGCAGGGCGTCAAATTCAAATCAACAGAAATCTTGTAATTAAAATTCCTCAAACATACAGCCTCATTCATGTTTCTAAAGACTGTTGACATCTAGTGGAAGCCCCAGGAAGTGCAATTTCATCCACATCCCACTGAATTCAATAGGGCCTGGAGTGAAAATCGACAAACCTCAGATTTCTCACTTCCTGTTTGGATTTCTTCTCAGCTTTTTGCCTGCCATATGAGTTATACTCACAGACATCATTCAAACAGTTTTAGAAACTTCAGAGTGTTTTCTATCCAATATGAATACTAATATGCATATATATTAGCAACTGAGGAGCAGGCCATTTACTCCGGGCACCTTTCATCCAAGCTACTCAATACTGACCCTGCAGCCATAAAAGGCTGATGGGAGCATAAAGTATGTGAGGATGGCTGGGCCGTGGCATTTGGATAATTTAGCATTTTTTAAATACCCAAAACAGCTTTTTCCTGCAATCTAGAGCCATAAACATTTAGCTTAATCCTATGTAAAAAAACATGTATGTTTTTCTGCTTATCTAAGCATACCTCTTGAGCTGTCTGTACCCTCCTGATTGGAGGTTCTTTTTAAAAAAGAAACTAAATATGCTTCTCTGCATCTCTGCTAAAATCTGGGTAAAAGGTTGTCTCATTCAGTACATGTAGATAATGCTTGTTTTTCTTAAGTCGACCAACCTTGCCAGCAGGCATTCCAGCTAAGATAGTGAGACAAGCTAGCCACTCTAACTTGATTGATAGCCTGATGTGGTTTCTTGGAAGCTAGTTATGATCTTGGGCGATTGGGAACCTATTTAGTTTGGCTAAATTCAACTTCATGAAAGTGCTACGTGGCTAGTAGCATTACAGAGAAACAACAACCCAATTAGTATTATTAAATATATTTGTATTTAATTTGATTGAAACAGGATAAATCTGATGTGGCCGCGCCCCCTATGCCCCCCATGGGCATGATGTCTCTGAAGAAAGCCAATGTGAAACGTGGTAACTATAGTATCCTTAATTAGCATTGAAAAAGTTAATGGATTATCTTATAAAAAATCTCTCTAATACTTGTAACGTCCGTAGCCTACTGTAGCCTATGCTTCAGAGGGGGGGGGGGGGGGAATAGGTAGCCTACAAACCAGATTACAATTTATTTCCTAATCAACTCTCTAGACTGACTTTATGCCCAAAATTATCCTACTTACACTTTGTAGTAAATTTTGACACCATAAAAAAAGAATCTGACTCATATCCATACCACATAGGGCTTTTCAACTAGTTACCCTTTAAATGATGATTCCCCCATTGGACTTTGCAATAATATATATTTCAGTTGGAGAACAGACTGTCCATTTTGAAGAGGAGCCAGAAAGCTGTCTAAAATGGATGACCTTGTCAAAGTTAATCAACCTAGGGCAGCTCTTATTGGAGAGAGAAGCAAGTTGATGTCCAAGTCTTTTCCTCTACTGTCATGGTCTTAATTGAAGAGGAAATCATTATTAAGAAAAATGTATCTCCAATATCTATGTAGGTTAACTTAAAGTCTAAAACGCTGCCTCACTGATTAAAGGCAAAATAGCTGTGTTCTCAAGCAATTTACTGTAGCTAAGAAGGCAATTATGGGTGGACCAAAACAACATAAAAAAGCGGATCTCAATTGTTAATTTAGGGTGCTGATCACGTAAGAGTGTAGTAAGTGTAAGGCCACAGTCGTGCTGATTTCCATCAACACTTTTTACCCAGAGACAGATTTCTACCTATGAAACCAGATGTGCCTACACCCCTGCTAATCAGTAACATCAGGTACACGCTGAGGGAATAAAACAGCATAACTGAAACTCAAGGGCCTGAGTATTGCATGCCTGGTCTGTGACTTTAAGAGTTGCAAGACAAAAATGTTTTACTTCCATGGCAAAACCGATAGCACTTGTAATAATATTTTTCATTGGAGGAACACATTCCCTTTATCTTGTGGTGATTATGGATTATGGATGAGGTGTGTGTGTGTGTGTGTGTGTGTGTGTGTGTGTGTGTAAAAATGGTTCCAGCCATGGATCAAATCTTTTGTCCAACTATTTGGTACCCAGCTCCAAATTTATAAGCAGATGTCTGAAGTTTGTGGTGGAGTTTCTAGCTAATATGCAGTTCTTAGTTGATTGGAAACAGTGCTTCTAGTCCTGTATGTGTGTGTTACTATTCTCACTCATCACACCCACACATCTGTGTTTGGGTACAAAGTGTGCTTTCAGATAAAAACCTATAAAATAATGTGTGGTCAAGTCTTTGGCTCGTTTGATCCATTTAATATGCCTTTATACAATAGTTAAATCAAGTGGAATTATAGCCTATATAATTATCAAGTATAAGGAAGTTATGCAGTATTTAAGTTACCACTTGTGCACCCACTATTTGGGTGAGAGAATTTGACATGGTAAATAGTGTAACTAACTAAATAACTAAGTACCTTTACTAAGTCTCGATGTGAGATGGAAAGTCTGGGTGATTTGTCTGAATGTCCAGTTCATTTCCTGTCCCATCTGTTATCATCCCTGGACCCTGTTTCGTCTCAGTTCTGTTTGATTTTAACTCACTTTGGTTTGGGCACAGTGTGTGTCTTCAGGCAAATGGGTTGAAAATGATTTTGTCCCACATACATTACATGTGCATGTATCCTTAGGCCAGAGTGAGCACTAATATAAATGATTGTTTTTAGAACAAAAGCACAGACCTTTTGTATGTCTACAGACCTTTTGTATGTCTACAGACCTGAACGGTTACTGTGAGCTGCACTCATTACGGTTTTACCTTGGCTATTTGATAAGGAATGAGGCTGTTTAGCTATCTGCAGAAAGTTCACACAACTTTACTTTGCTCATGTTTCAGTTTGTTGTACTTCATCTTGTATCTTTTCAGGTGGAGCTGAAGGGGCAGCTGTCACCTGTATTGGTGAAAAATAAGTGGGAGAACCTTAATCAAAAATACAGTACGATACTGTATGTTATATATTTTTTAATTGAACAGTTATTTAACTAGGCAAGTCAGTTAAGAACAAAGTCTTATTTACAATGACGGCCTACCCCAGCCAAACCCGGAATATGCTGGGCCAATTTTGCACCGCCCTATGGGAATCCCAATCACAGCCAGATGTGATAGAGCCTGGATTTGAACCAGGGACTGTAGTGGTCATTGTAAATAAGAATTTGTTCTTAACTGACTTGCCTATTTCAATAAAGGTTACATTTTTTTAAATTACCAAACAATATACAGCAGCATTGCAGTTCTTGACACAAACTGATGTGCCTGGCACCTACTACCTTACCCCATTCAAAGGCAATTCATTATTTTGTCTTGCCCATTCACCCTCTGAATGGTACTCGTACACAATCCATGTCTCAAGGCCTAAAAATGCTTCTTTAATCTATCCCCTCTTCATCTACACTATTGAAGTGGATTTAACAAGTGACATCAATAAGGAATCATACCTTTCACCTGGATTGACCTGGTCAGTCTGTCATGGATAGAGCAGATTGTAATGAATTTCCTCCTCTTCTTCCGAAGAGGAGAGGCGAAACGGATCAGAGGACCAATACGCAGCATGGTAAGTATCCATGGTTCTTTTTAATACGTTAAGGTACACATGAACAACTGACTACAAAAACCCAAGAAATGTGCAAACTCAAAACAGTCCTATCTGGTGCAATCACAGAGACAGGAACAATCACCCACAACCACACAGTGAAACACAGGCTACCTAAGTATGATTCTCAATCAGAGACAACTAATGACACCTGCCTCTGATTGAGAACCATACTAGGCCGAAACATAGAAATACCCAAATCATAGAAAAACAAACATAGACTGCCCACCCAACTCACGCCCTGACCATACTAACTAAATACAAAACACAGGAAATAAAGGTCAGAACGTGACACAGATGTTCTTAATGTTTTGTCCACTCAGTATTTATACAGTAAGTCTGGCTGCACATCTGACTCGTTGACTTAATGCAAATTGAGAAATTATTTGACTAAGGGTCCACAATGAACAATGAGCCATTGTACGCAAGCAAAAAAAAGTATATTTGAATATACTACAAGTGCACTGTATACTTAAATATACAAAAAAAAAATACACTTCAAATGCGAGATGCATTTTTATAGTATAAATATAATATCCTTACACTTCAACACACTCATTAAGTGTACTTTGTATTAACATTTTTTTTTCAGTGTTTTAGTATACTATAAATATGCTATCATCACACTTCAATACACTTATTAAATGTGTACTGTAAATCCATTGTTTTTTCAGTGTTTTAGTATACTATAAATATACTACCATCAACCTTCAATAGACTTGTTAAAAGTGTACTTTAAATTTATTGTTTTTCAGGCTTTAAGTATACTATGTTCACTATCATTAAACAGTAAACACACATTAAAACTGTACTTCAATTTTTAAGCTTTAATTGTAATTCAGTATATTCATTTAAAATACTCTTGGATTTGTTTTTAAATGGTTTATTTTTTAATGAAACTCTGCTTGTTAGTGATCAAGTACACTATAAGTATACAAGGATTTAATTGTCATTTGATGTCAACTCAAAATAATCTGTTGAAGTAAAAAAAAAGATAAATATCTCTTTATGCATGGTCAAGTTAATAATTATGATGTGGATTGTGTATTAAACCACCCAGACACATTTACATTTACATTTAAGTCATTTAGCAGACGCTCTTATCCAGAGCGACTTACAAATTGGTGCATTCACCTTATGACATCCAGTGGAACAGCCACTTTACAATAGTGCATCTAAATCTTTTAAGGGGGTGAGAAGGATTACTTTATCCTATCCTAGGTATTCCTTAAAGAGGTGGGGTTTCAGGTGTCTCCGGAAGGTGGTGATTGACTCCGCTGTCCTGGCGTCGTGGGGGAGTTTGTTCCACCATTGGGGGGCCAGAGCAGCGAACAGTTTTGACTGGGCTGAGCGGGAACTGTACTTCCTCAGTGGTAGGGAGGCGAGCAGGCCAGAGGTGGATGAACGCAGTGCCCTTGTTTGGGTGTAGGGCCTGATCAGAGCCTGGAGGTACTGAGGTGCCGTTCCCCTCACAGCTCCGTAGGCAAGCACCATGGTCTTGTAGCGGATGCGAGCTTCAACTGGAAGCCAGTGGAGAGAGCGGAGGAGCAGGGTGACGTGAGAGAACTTGGGAAGGTTAAACACCAGACGGGCTGCAGCGTTCTGGATGAGTTGTAGGGGTTTAATGGCACAGGCAGGAGCCCAGCCAACAGCGAGTTGCAGTAATCCAGACGGGAGATGACAAGTGCCTGGATTAGGACCTGCGCCGCTTCCTGTGTGAGGCAGGGTCGTACTCTGCGGATGTTGTAGAGCATGAACCTACAGGAACGGGCCACCGCCTTGATGTTAGTTGAGAACGACAGGGTGTTGTCCAGGATCACGCCAAGGTTCTTAGCGCTCTGGGAGGAGGACACAATGGAGTTGTCAACCGTGATGGCGAGATCATGGAACGGGCAGTCCTTCCCCGGGAGGAAGAGCAGCTCCGTCTTGCCGAGGTTCAGCTTGAGGTGGTGATCCGTCATCCACACTGATATGTCTGTCAGACATGCAGAGATGTGATTCGCCACCTGGTCATCAGAAGGGGGAAAGGAGAAGATTAATTGTGTGTCGTCTGCATAGCAATGATAGGAGAGACCATGTGAGGTTATGACAGAGCCAAGTGACTTGGTGTATAGCGAGAATAGGAGAGGGCCTAGAACCGAGCCCTGGGGGACACCAGTGGTGAGAGCGCGTGGTGAGGAGACAGATTCTCGCCACGCCACCTGGTAGGAGCGACCTGTCAGGTAGGACGCAATCCAAGCGTGGGCCGCGCCGGAGATGCCCAACTCGGAGAGGGTGGAGAGGAGGATCTGATGGTTCACAGTATCGAAGGCAGCCGATAGACACATCAAAGATGCAGTTATCCTTCTGAACTGAGCTGCAGGATAGGAATTAAACTGCTCAGGGATGTTACCATGAGGCCATTGGTGATTTTAAAACAGTTACAGAGTTTAATGGTTGTGATGGGAGAAAACTGAGGATGGATCAAAAAAATTGTAGAAAATAATAATACAACAGAATATTTTATGCAACAAAGCCCTAAAGTTATACTGCAATAATACTTTTTGGCCTACATGCAAATCCTTATGTTTGGTGCAATTCCCAACACAACAGATAACTGAGTAACTGCCTAAGTTATTTTCAAGCATAGTGGTGCCAGCATCATGATATGGGTATGCTTGACATCGGCAAATACTGGGGAGTTTTTCAGGATAAAAATGAATGGGATGGAGCTAAACACAGGCAAAATCCTAGAGGAAAATCTGCTTCAGTTTGCTTTACAACAGACACTGGGAGTAGGACAATAACCTACAACACAAGGCTTGCACTGGCGTTGCTTACCAAGAAGACAGTGAATGTTCTTGAGTGGCCAAGTTACAGTTTTGACTTAAATCTGCTCAAGAACCTTTGGCAAGATTTTAAAATTGCTGTGTAGGCATGAGCACCCACATCTTGACAGAGCATGAATAATTATGAATAGAATAATGAACTAATATTACACAATCAAGGAGTGTAAAGCTCTTAGAGACTTACACAAGAATACTCACTGCTGTAATCGCTGCCAACAGTTTTTCTAGCACTGACTATGTGACCCAATTCATGAAACTAGGCGTATGTCACAAGTCACGACTTCACAGGAGAGCTGTTTGAAAGTAAACATTATGTTTTGTAGCAAAATTCGTTTCTGACCAGAAATGCCTTCTCGAACATGTGAACTTTCATTTGCCTTAATAACAAACTTGCATGCCATCGGTAAATATGAATAAAATTGTTAAATTACGAGCCTTGTTGGTTAAGCCACAAAAAAGACAGGAACCTTATTATTAGCCAAAATTGGCTGAGATCATGAGTGGGCTGGACATGCCAGGAGATGAGTTCGGATTGGTCTGCCATATAGAAGGCTTCTGTCTATTTGAGCTGGTCAGTCTGTGTTGGTAATCCTGTCAAAGCGGCTTTAAAAAAATATATATATTGTGTAGTGGAGCTGCATAAGTGTTGCTCTCCACTTTCTGTAGGATCACGTTTTGAAATCAGTGGAATTAGAGTATGATTGCTAAAGAGATGGAGAAAACACCTGTCTCCGGATTACATCTTTAAACTAAGGGAAACCGTGGTATGGCATTCCTGACAGGGAGAGTATCGTCTGTCATGCATGATGATATTTACAGGTAAGATAGTCTAATGTTAGCTAGCTTCATTTTCAGATATGACACCTTTCCAATGTTGACAGAATGTGCTTTTATTTCAAGCTAAAGTGTACTGTTAGCTAGCTGTTTGGCTCCCTAGCTGACGTTGTTATTCGTATCCCAGAGCCGTTTGCTTTTCTAGTTAGAGCCTAACATTGAACCTGGTTGGTTAGCTTTCAGCACTGTGGCATTGTTGGCACTGTGTTCATTGTTGTTTAACTAGCTAACGTTAGCTGGCTGGCTCGTTAGCTAACGTTACGTGATGTGTGTACAACACCCGTTGAATATGGCTGGTGTCAGTAAAGATCTGCAAAAAAGTGTAATGAAATTGTTGCCAGCAGAGCTAGTTAGGCTGGTAAACAAATCATCAGCCAAAGCGTCAAATGTGGCTTCCGAGAGCGAAACGAGATGGGTGGGGTTAAAGGGTGTGAACGATGCTGAATGGGTGTAGACAAAGAAGAGCTCTTCACTAGATACCAAAACATTCAAAGGCAATTTCTCAGAAGTGAGTTTACAAGTTGATCAACATTCAAAGCAGAATTTATTTCCTTAAATGTAGTGTATACCATTTTGTTTATACTTTTATCCAATGTAAAAAACACAGTTTCAAATTTAGCTAAATAAGACAGAATCCAGTTTGTGAGTCACCTATATTTAAGTCATTTATTTCTATGAATTTCTATGAATCTTTTCAAATGATCAAATTTAAATCTTCCACTTTGACATTAGATTTATTTTGTGTAGATTGTTGACAAAAAAAATACATTTTAATCCCACTTTGTAACAACAAATGTGAATAAATCCAAGGTTTACAAATACTTTTGCAATGCCAAGAGTGTGCAAAGATGTCATCAAGGCAAAGGGTGGCTACTTTGAAGACTATCAAATATAAAATATGTTTTGATTTATTTACCACTTTTTTGTTTACTACATAATTACATATGGCTGTTGAACAAGTTGAGGAGACTAAATTACTTGGTGTTACCTTAGATTGTAAACTGTTTTAGTGAAAATATATAGATTAAATGGTTGTAAAGATGGAGGTATGTCCATAATAAAGAGATACTCTGCTTTTTTGACACCACACTCCTTAAAAGCAAGTCCTGCAGGCTCTAGTTTAGTCGTATCTTGATTATTGTCCAGTCAAGTGCTGTAAATAAAAACCTTGTTAAAAACCTCTTGAGACTAGGGGGCAGTATTTATATTTTTGGATGATAAACATACCCAAATGAAACTGCCTATTCTTCTTGCCCAGAATCTAGAATATGCATGTAATTGTCAGATTAGGATAGAAAACACTCTAAAGTGTCCAAAACTGTCAAAATATTGTCTGTGAGTATAGCAGAACTGATATTGCAGGCGAAAACCTGAGGAAAATCCAACGGGAAGTGTCTTCTATTTTGAAAGCTCCATGTTCCATATCCTGTCTTCGCTCCATTTAAATGGATATCAACCAGATGCCATTTCCTATGGCTTCCCCATGTTGTGAACAGTCTTTAGACATGGTTTCAGGCTTTTATTTTGAAAAATGAGCGACAAAGATCAGATCCCGTCAGAGGTGTGGCAGGGTGCCAGCAGAGTTTTTCATGCGCAACAGAGTAGGGCAGCCATTTTCTCTCTCTATCCTATTGAAGAAACTACAGTCCTGGAGACATATTATCGATGATTTATTCAATAAAACAACTTGAGAATTGATTATGAAAACGTTTGACATGTTTCTCACGAACTGTACATATACTATTTGGAATTTTCGTCTGCCCGGTTGTGACCGCTCGAGCCTGTGGATTTCTGAACATACAGCGCCAACCAAATGGAGGTATTTTGGATATAAAAATAATCTTTATGGAACAAAAGGAACATTTATTGTGTAACTGGGAGTCTCGTGAGGGCAAAGATCCGAAGATCATCGAAGGTAAGCGATTATTTTTTATTGCTTTCTGACTTATGTGACCATTTTTATTGCTTTCTGACTTTCCTGACCAATCTACTTTGATGCTAGGTGTATGTAATTTTTTGTCTACTGAGAGAGATGTTCTTACATAAACGCTTGGTATGCTTTCGCCGAAAAGCTTTACTGAAATCTGACACGCCTGGTGGATTAACAACAGGCTAAACTGTGTTTTGCTATATTGCACTTGTGATTTCATGAAAATTAAATATTTTTAGTAATTTAATAATTTGAATTTGGCGCTCTGAAATTCAGCGGAAGTTGATGACAATTATCCCGCTAAAGTGAAAGGTGCACCAAGAGGGAGTCAGATAACATGTGTGGGAGAGCGGTCATGAGCAGATGAGCTCCCACATTTTTCAGCATGTTTTTAAAAATAGATAGATTTAGAGTTAGACAAACTTAGAGTTTTTGAGATGGACAGGATGCTACCCTAATCAACATAATCTTCACTCCAAAATCGAAACTCCAAACCTACAACCTGATTTTTGACAGAATTTCTTGGAAGGCTTCCTCCATTCAAGGATTATTATTCTCAAACTATACATCAAATGCTCTGGCAAACAAACAGAGACCTGAAAACCCCCATCCAACCTGGAGCTGAGTGATTAATGCTTAGTCTGAAGCACTTTTTTTTAAACTTTCAAAAGCCAAGAAGAAAAATACGTTACAATGATATATTTGACTTAATAATGACTGAATGCTCAGGCTACCAAGTTTTGCCAGGACAAAGAGATACAGCTTCAATTAGCACTGACGTGTGAAGCGAGAGGTGTCGAAGCCTTTGAGACCAACAAATGGCAGGCTACCCCACCCCTGCTGTTCAAAGACCATCCACTGGCATTTTCTACAAGAAATCTGCCTCCAGAAATAAAAGCTTCTCCCAAGTGGGTGACACCTACTCCCATTGCCTGCTGCACTGCTGCTTGGATTCCACCTGGCAATCTGTTCACCGTCTGCCCTGGCCTGTCTCCCTCTTCCTCTCTGGAACAGGTACCCCCCCCCCACCCCCATCTTCTCTCTCTCTCCTGAGCTAACACTCACTTCGAGTCCACATTCACTGTTGGGGCGAATGACTCTGAACTTACAATGGCTAGCCAAGTCGTTATACAGTACATTGCATTTTTTTTTAAATTTAGCTATTTGCCTCATGACTCCTGCATGCTTTGTTGACTACAAACTTTCTTTACCAAACCGTATAACAGACTATGTTTGTTCCCACACTCGGGACTCTGACTCTCTATTGGTTCCACAAACTTTTGGCCTCCCATCCCATTCTTAACACCTCTCGCCAGCTTTGTATTCATGTTACCTGATGAGATTTCTGTACAATATGATCTTGTTGCCATCTGACGCAGATGTTCATAAATCAGCACTGCAGAGCTTTTCTTGTACTATGCCGTGCCTGATTGTATTACTGTTGATGATATCTGGACATGTGAATGTACACCCTGGCCCATCTACTGTTGATATCCTCAATTCTGACTTGTGCTCACCCACCCTCAGAGCTCAGTTGTCTCCACCAAGTCTGTCCCCAAACAATTTGATTTGCTGGTTTTAGGTATACAACTTTCAAATAGCTCTTTGTTGACTGTTGCTGGGTGCTATCGTTCTCCATAAGCACCAGCCTGTACCCTACCTGCCCTAAGCTCTCCCCTTACACCAAGTCTGAATGTGTCCTGCTAGGTAACCTAAACTGGGTGCTTAACATGCTTAACCTTTTTGGGATAGGGGCAGCATTTTCAGTTTTGGATGAATAGCGTGCCCAGAGTGAACGGCCTCCTACTCTGTCCCAGATGCGAATATTATTAACATTGGATAGAAAACACTCTGAATGGTGTCTGTGAGTATAACAGAACTCATAGAACTCAAAAATCCAACCAGGAAGTGGGAAATCTGAAATCTCAGCCCCCATTGAAGATACAGGGTGATATTAGTTATGTTTCACTTCCCAAGGCTTCAACTAGACAGTATTTAGAACCTGTTTTGAGGATTCTACTCTAAAGGAGCGGCTAATAAGGGCTCTTTGAGGGGCGCTCTCATGTGAAAGGTAGCTACGTTCCACTTCATTTGTACAGACAAAGGAATTGTCCGGTTGGAACATTAATTCAGTTTTATGTTATTAAAAACATCCTAAAGATTGATTCCATACTTAGGTTGGCATGTTTCTACGGGCTGTTACGAAACTGTTTGAACGCGCTTTTGAATTTGTTTACCAAACGCCCTAACAAAAGAAGATATTTGGACATAACTGATGGACATTATCGAACAAATCAAAAGATTTATGGTGGAACTGGGAGTGCATTCTGATGAAGGTTATCAAAGGTATGTGAATATTTAAAATGCTATTTCTGAGTAATGTTGATTACCAATATGGCGTGTATCTTTTTGGCTGCTTTGTTGTCTAAAGGCTGTACTCCGATTATTGCATGGTTTGCTTTCTCCGTAAAGTTGTTTTGAAATCTGACACAGCGGTTGCATTAAGGAGAAGTTTATCTAAAGTTCCATGTATAATAGTCGTATCTTTATCAATGTTTATTATGAGTATTTCTGTAAATTTGGTGTGGCTCTCTGCAATATCACCGCATGTTTTAGAACTACTGAATGTAACGCATCAATATAAACTCAGATTTTTAAAATAAATATGAACTTTATCAAACAAAACATACATGTATTTTGTAACATGAAGTACTATGAGTGTCATCTGATGAAGATCATCAAAGGTTAGTGATTAATCTTATCTCTATTTCTGCTTTTTGTGACTCCTCTCTTTGGCTGGATGAAATGGCTGTTTTTCTGTGGCTTGGTGGTGACCTAACATAATTGTTTGTGGTGCTTTTGCTGTAAATCATTTGTGAAATCAGACACTGTGGCTGGATTAACGAGCATTTGTTCTTTAAAATGGTGTAAAATACTTGTATGCTTGAGAAATTTTAATTATGAGATTTTTGTTGTTTTCAAATCAAATCAAATCAAATTTTATTTGTCACATACACATGGTTAGCAGATGTTAATGCGAGTGTAGCGAAATGCTTGTGCTTCTAGTTCCGACAATGCAGTGATAACCAACAAGTAATCTAACTAACAATTCCAAAACTACTGTCTTATACACAGTGTAAGGGGATAAGGAACATGTACATAAGGATATATGAATGAGTGATGGTACAGAGCAGCATACAGTAGATGGTATCGAGTACAGTATATACATATGAGATGAGTGTGTAGACAAAGTAAACAAAGTGGCATAGTTAAAGTGGCTAGTGATACATGTGTTACATAAGGATGCAGTCGATGATGTAGAGTACAGTATATACATATGCATATGAGATTAATAATGTAGGGTAAGTAACATTATATAAGGTAGCATTGTTTAAAGTGGCTAGTGATATATTTACATCATTTCCCATCAATTCCCATTATTAAAATGGCTGGAGTTGGGTCAGTGTCAATGACAGTGTGTTGGCAGCAGCCACTCAGTGTTAGTGGTGGCTGTTTAACAGTCTGATGGCCTTGAGATAGAAGCTGTTTTTCAGTCTCTCGGTCCCAGCTTTGATGCACCTGTACTGACCTCGCCTTCTGGATGATAGCGGGGAGAACAGGCAGTGGTTCGGGTGGTTGATGTCCTTGATGATCTTTATGGCCTTCCTGTAACAACGGGTGGTGTAGGTGTCCTGGAGGGCAGGTAGTTTGCCCCGGTGATGCGTTGTGCAGTCCTCACTACCCTCTGGAGAGCCTTACGGTTGAGGGCGGAGCAGTTGCCGTACCAGGCGGTGATACAGCCCGCCAGGATGCTCTCGATTGTGCATCTGTAGAAGTTTGTGAGTGCTTTTGGTGACAAGCCGAATTTCTTCAGCCTCCTGAGGTTGAATAGGCGCTGCTGCGCCTTCTTCACGACGCTGTCAGTGTGAGTGGACCAATTCAGTTTGTCTGTGATGTGTATGCCGAGGAACTTAAAACTAGCTACCCTCTCCACTACTGTTCCATCGATGTGGATAGGGGGTGTTCCCTCTGCTGTTTCCTGAAGTCCACAATCATCTCCTTAGTTTTGTTGACGTTGAGTGTGAGGTTATTTTCCTGACACCACACTCCGAGGGCCCTCACCTCCTCCCTGTAGGCCGTCTCGTCGTTGTTGGTAATCAAGCCTACCACTGTTGTGTCGTCCGCAAACTTGATGATTGAGTTGGAGGCGTGCGTGGCCACGCAGTCGTGGGTGAACAGGGAGTACAGGAGAGGGCTCAGAACGCACCCTTGTGGGGCCCCCGTGTTGAGGATCAGCGGGGAGGAGATGTTGTTGCCTACCCTCACCACCTGGGGCGGCCCGTCAGGAAGTCCAGTACCCAGTTGCACAGGGCGGGGTCGAGACCCAGGGTCTCGAGCTTGATGACGAGCTTGGAGGGTACTATGGTGTTGAATGCCGAGCTGTAGTCGATGAACAGCATTCTCACATAGGTATTCCTCTTGTCCAGGTGGGTTAGGGCAGTGTGCAGTGTGGTTGAGATTGCATCGTCTGTGGACCTATTTGGGCGGTAAGCAAATTGGAGTGGGTCTAGGGTGTCAGGTAGGGTGGAGGTGATATGGTCCTTGACTAGTCTCTCAAAGCACTTCATGATGACGGAAGTGAGTGCTACGGGCGGTAGTCGTTTAGCTCAGTTACCTTAGCTTTCTTGGGAACAGGAACAATGGTGGCCCTCTTGAAGCATGTGGGAACAGCAGACTGGTATAGGGATTGATTGAATATGTCCATAAACACACCGGCCAGCTGGTCTGCGCATGCTCTGAGGGCGCGGCTGGGGATGCCGTCTGGGCCTGCAGCCTTGCGAGGGTTAACACGTTTAAATGTCTTACTCACCTCGGCTGCAGTGAAGGAGAGACCGCATGTTTCCGTTGCAGGCCGTGTCAGTGGCACTGTATTGTCCTCAAAGCGGGCAAAAAAGTTATTTAGTCTGCCTGGGAGCAAGACATCCTGGTCCGTGACTGGGCTGGATTTCATCTTGTAGTCCGTGATTGACTGTAGACCCTGCCACATGCCTCTTGTGTCTGAGCCATTGAATTGAGATTCCACTTTGTCTCTGTACTGACGCTTAGCTTGTTTAATAGCCTTACGGAGGGAATAGCTGCACTGTTTGTATTCAGTCATGTTGCCAGACACCTTGCCCTGATTAAAAGCAGTGGTTCGCGCTTTCAGTTTCACGCGAATGCTGCCATCAATCCACGGTTTCTTTTGAATTTGGCGCCCTGCACTTTCACTGGCTGTTGCGGGGGGGGGGGGTTCCGCTAGCGGAATGGGGCTCCCCAGTCCTAGATAGGTTAAACTACCTGACCAAGTCCCAAAGCAATGGGACTAACTAAATATTTCTCAGATTATTACCAATCCCACAAGGTATGACTCCAAACATCCAGAAAAACGCTACTCTTCTTGATGTTATCCTCACATATAATCCTGACAGGTATCAGTCTGGGGTTTTCTGTAATGATCGTAGTGATCACTGTTTTACAGACTGTGTTCGTAATGGCTGCTCAGTGAAATGACCTGTCCTGATTGGTCATAGACGCTTGCTAAAAACTTTAATGAGCAAGCCTTCCTTCATGAACTGGCCTCTGTAAAATGGTATAGAATCAGCTCTGTTGAAGACGCTTCTTTTTTGATATTGTCAGTGGTATTGTTACACCCCTCCATAAAGAAAATGAGAATTATAAACAGGTTCAGCCCCTGGTTCGACCGTGAACTTGCAGTTACTCCACCTCAAGAAATGCATTTGGCGAAAGGCTCGGCACACGCATACTCAGACTGACTGGCTCTCGTTCAGGCAAATGAGAAGTAAGTGCACTCAGGCTATCCGGAAGGCCAGAGTTAGTTACTTTAAGGAGCAGTTCTCTCTCTTTGGGTCTAACCCCAAGAAGTTCTGGAAAATGGTTAAAGGCCTGTAGAATAAACCCTCCTCCTCACAGCTGCCCATGTCCCTTAAAGTTGATGATGTGGTTGTTGCTAAGCTCTTTAATCACCACTTCATGTTAAATCAGGATTGCTATTTGACTCAGCCATGCCTCCTTGCCCATCCAACATTTCCTCATCTCCCAGCCCTAATGCGACTATCCCCGATGCTTCTCCCTCTTCCCCCGCTCCGCTACAAAGTTTCTTCCTGCAGGCAGTCACTATGCTAGAGGAGCTCCTGAAAATTCACCCCCCAAAAATAAAAAAATCTGGGTCAGATGGTTTAGACCCTTTCTTCTTTAAGGTTGCTGCCCCTATCACCGCCAAGCCTATCTCTGACCTTTTTAACCTGGCTCTCCTTTCTGGGGAGGTTCCCATTGCTTGGAAGGCAGCCACGGTTCATACTTTATTTAAAGGGGGAGATCAAGCTGATCCTAACTGTTATAGGTCTACTTCTATTTTGCCCTGTTTATCGCTCCTCTTTCACCCCAACTGCCAAACTAACCCTGATTCAGATGACCATCCTACCCATGCTAGATTACGGAGACCTTATTTATAGATCAGCAGGTAAGGGTGCTCTCGAGCGGCTAGATGTAATTTACCATTCGGCCATCAGATTTGCCACTAAGGCTCCTTATAGGACACATCACTGCACTCTATACTCCTCTGTAAACTGGTCATCTCTGTATACCTGTCGCAAGACCCACTGGTTGATGCTTATTTATTAAACCCTCATAGGCCTGACTCCCCCTATCTGAGATGTCTACTGCAGCCCTCATCCTCCACATACAACACCCTTTCTGCCAGTCACATTCTGTTAAAGGTCCCCAAAGCACACACATTCCTGGGTCGCTCCTCTTTTCAGTTCGGCACAACTAGCGACTGGAACGAGCTGTACCATGTTTTGTGCTGCTACCATGTTCTTGTCATGTTGTGTTGCTACCATGCGGTGTTCTCATGTGTTGCTGTCTTATGTCTCTCTTTATGTCGTGTTGTGTTGTCTCTCTTGTCGTGATGTGGGTTTTGTCGTGTATTTAAATGTTTGACCTCCCCGCAGGAGGTCTTTTGGTAGGCCGTCATTGTAAATAAGAGTATGTTCTTAACTGATTTGCCTAGTTAAATAAAGGAAAAATAAAAAATAAATAAAAAGCTGGAGAGTCACGTCTTTCTCTTCATTGTAATCAGAGGGCTGTTATATATACTACGCATACCAGCCTCTCTTGGCTAATATTTGAGGAGAGACTGACTAAATCACTTATTTTATTGTAAGAAACAATGTATTGAAAAATCCTAATTGTTTGCATAGTCAGCATACACACAGCTATAACACTTACATTTAACATTTACATTTACATTTAAGTCATTTAGCAGACGCTCTTATCCAGAGCGACTTACAAATTGGTGCATTCACCTTATGACATCCAGTGGAACAGTCACTTTACAATAGTGCATCTAAATCTTAAAGGGGGGTGAGAGGGAATACTTATCCTATCCTAGGTATTCCTTAAAGAGGTGGGGTTTCAGGTGTCTCCGGAAGGTGGTGATTGACTCCGCTGTCCTGGCGTCGTGAGGGAGTTTGTTCCACCATTGGGGGGCCAGAGCAGCGAACAGTTTTGACTGGGCTGAGCGGGAGCTGTACTTCCTCAGTGGTAGGGAGGCGAGCAGGCCAGACGTGGATGAACGCAATGCCCTTGTTTGGGTGTAGGGCCTGATCAGAGCCTGGAGGTACTGAGGTGCCGTTCCCCTCACAGCTCCGTAGGCAAGCACCATGGTCTTGTAGCGGATGCGAGCTTCAACTGGAAGCCAGTGGAGAGAACGGAGGAGCGGGGTGACGTGAGAGAACTTGGGAAGGTTGAACACCAGACGGGCTGCGGCGTTCTGGATGAGTTGAAGGGGTTTAATGGCACAGGCAGGGAGCCCAGCCAACAGCGAGTTGCAGTAATCCAGACGGGAGATGACAAGTGCCTAGATTAGGACCTGCGCCGCTTCCTGTGTGAGGCAGGGTCGTACTCTGCGGATGTTGTAGAGCATGAACCTACAGGAACGGGCCACCGCCTTGATGTTGGTTGAGAACGACAGGGTGTTGTCCAGGATCACACCAAGGTTCTTAGCGCTCTGGGAGGAGGACACAATGGAGTTGTCAACCGTGATGGCGAGATCATGGAACGGGCAGTCCTTCCCCGGGAGGAAGAGCAGCTCCGTCTTGCCGAGGTTCAGCTTGAGGTGGTGATCCGTCATCCACACTGATATGTCTGCCAGACATGCAGAGATGCGATTCGCCACCTGGTCATCAGAAGGGGGAAAGGAGAAGATTAGTTGTGTGTCGTCTGCATAGCAATGATAGGAGAGACCATGTGAGGTTATGACAGAGCCAAGTGACTTGGTGTATAGCGAGAATAGGAGAGGGCCTAGAACAGAGCCCTGGGGGACACCAGTGGTGAGAGCGCGTGGTGAGGAGACAGATTCTCGCCACGCCACCTGGTAGGAGCGACCTGTCAGGTAGGACGCAATCCAAGCGTGGGCCGCGCCGGAGATGCCCAACTCGGAGAGGGTGGAGAGGAGGATCTGATGGTTCACAGTATCGAAGGCAGCCGATAGATCTAGAAGGATGAGAGCAGAGGAGAGAGAGTTAGCTTTAGCAGTGCGGAGCGCCTCCGTGATACAGAGGAGAGCAGTCTCAGTTGAATGACTAGTCTTGAAACCTGACTGATTTGGATCAAGAAGGTCATTCAGAGAGAGATAGCGGGAGAGCTGGCCAAGGACGGCACGTTCAAGAGTTTTGGAGAGAAAAGAAAGAAGGGATACTGGTCTGTAATTGTTGACATCGGAGGGATCGAGTGTAGGTTTTTTCAGAAGGGGTGCAACTCTCGCTCTCTTGAAGACGGAAGGGACGTAGCCAGCGGTCAGGGATGAGTTGATGAGCGAGGTGAGGTAAGGGAGAAGGTCTCCGGAAATGGTCTGGAGAAGAGGGGAGGGGATAGAGTCAAGCGGGCAGGTTGTTGGGCGGCCGGCCGTCACAAGACGCGAGATTTCATTTGGAGAGAGAGGGGAGAAAGAGGTCAGAGCACAGGGTAGGGCAGTGTGAGCAGAACCAGCGGTGTCGTTTGACTTAGCAAACGAGGATCGGATGTTGTCGACCTTCTTTTCAAAATGGTTGACGAAGTCGTCTGCAGAGAGGGAGGGGGGGGGGAGGAGGATTCAGGAGGGAGGAGAAGGTGGCAAAGAGCTTCCTAGGGTTAGAGGCAGATGCTTGGAATTTAGCGTGGTAGAAAGTGGCTTTAGCAGCAGAGACAGAGGAGGAAAATGTAGAGAGGAGAGAGTGAAAGGATGCCAGGTCCGCAGGGAGGCGAGTTTTCCTCCATTTCCGCTCGGCTGCCCGGAGCCCTGTTCTGTGAGCTCGCAATGAGTCATCGAGCCACGGAGCGGGAGGGGAGGACTGAGCCGGCCTGGAGGATAGGGGACATAGAGAGTCAAAGGATGCAGAGAGGGTGGAGAGGAGGGTTGAGGAGGCAGAATCAGGAGATAGGTTGGAGAAGGTTTGAGCGGAGGGAAGAGATGATAGGATGGAAGAGGAGAGAGTAGCGGGGGAGAGAGAGCGAAGGTTGGGACGGCGCGATACCATCCGAGTAGGGGCAGTGTGGGAGGTGTTGGATGAGAGCGAGAGGGAAAAGGATACAAGGTAGTGGTCGGAGACTTGGAGGGGAGTTGCAATGAGGTTAGTGGAAGAACAGCATCTAGTAAAGATGAGGTCGAGCGTATTGCCTGCCTTGTGAGTAGGGGGGAAGGTGAGAGGGTGAGGTCAAAAGAGGAGAGGAGTGGAAAGAAGGAGGCAGAGAGGAATGAGTCAAAGGTAGACGTGGGGAGGTTAAAGTCGCCCAGAACTGTGAGAGGTGAGCCGTCCTCAGGAAAGGAGCTTATCAAGGCATCAAGCTCATTGATGAACTCTCCGAGGGAACCTGGAGGGCGATAAATGATAAGGATGTTAAGCTTGAAAGGGCTGGTAACTGTGACAGCATGGAATTCAAAGGAGGCGATAGACAGATGGGTAAGGGGAGAAAGAGAGAATGACCACTTGGGAGAGATGAGGATCCCGGTGCCACTACCCCGCTGACCAGAAGCTCTCGGGGTGTGCGAGAACACGTGGGCGGACGAAGAGAGAGCAGTAGGAGTAGCAGTGTTGTCTGTGGTGATCCATGTTTCCGTTAGTGCCAAGAAGTCGAGGGACTGGAGGGAGGCATAGGCTTATCTTATTGACTAAAATTATTAAAATGATACAGTACTGCTGAAGTAGGCTAGCTGGCAGTGGGTGCGTTGTTGACACAACACTAATCAAGTCGTTCCGTTGAGTGTAATAGTTTCTGCAGTGCTGCTATTCGGGGGCTAGCTGGCTAGCTAGTAGTGTTGTTTACGTTACGTTGCGTTAAAAGAACGACAATAGCTGGCTAGCTAACCTAGAAAATCGCTCTAGACTACACAATTATCTTTGATACAAAGACGGCTATGTAGCTAGCTATGTAGCTAGCTACGATCAAACAAATCAAACCATTGTACTGGAATGAAATGAACTGAAAATGTGATACTACCTGTGAATGCGACCGGGTTGTGAGTCTATTCGATAGATGTTGGCTAGCTGTCGGCTAGCTGTTGGCTAGCTGTTGGCTAGCTAGCAGAGTCTCCTACGTTAAGGACGACAAATAGCTGGCTAGCTAACCTCGGTAAATTAAGATAATCACTCTAAGACTACACACTCTAAACCTAAACAACACAATTATCTTGGATACGAAGATACGAAGACAGCAAAGACAGCTATGTAGCTAGCTAACACTACACTAATCAAGTCGTTCAGTTGAGTGTAATAGTTTCTCCAGTGCAGCTAATCAGTGGACGTTAGCTAGCTGGCTAGTGAAGACTACGTTAGGACGGCGAAATACGATAATTACGCAATTATCTTTGATACAAAGACGGCAATGTAGCTAGCTGAGAAGAAATTGCTAAGATTAGACAAATCAAACCGTTGTGCTATAATGAAATATAATGAAATGTAATGAAATGTAATGAAAAAGTTATACTACCTGCGGGAGCGAAGTGCCGATGCGACCACTCGCTCCAACCCGGCAGTTCTTCAGTGGGCTCACTCTGCCAAGTTAGCCGGCCACCCCGGCGTTCGGGGTACGCTTGCTTCTATTCGCCAGCGTTTTTGGTGGCCCACTCAGGAGCGTGACACGCGTCGTTTCGTGGCTGCTTGTTCGGACTGCGCGCAGACTAAGTCCGGTAACTCCCCTCCTGCCGGCCGTCTCAGACCGCTTTCCATTCCCTCTCGACCGTGGTCTCACATCTTTGAGAATGTTTTCAGAATTCATGGCCTTCCGTCAGACGCCGTTTCGGACAGGGGTCCGCAATTCACGTCTCAATTTTGGAGGGAGTTTTGCCGTTTGATTGGGGCTTCCGTCAGTCTCTCTTCCGGTTTTCACCCCCAGTCTAACGGTCAAGCAGAACGGGCCAATCAGACTATTGGTCGCATCTTACGCAGTCTTTCTTTTCGTAACCCTGCGTCTTGGGCAGAACAGCTCCCCTGGGCAGAATACGCTCACAACTCGCTTCCTTCGTCTGCGACCGGGCTATCTCCTTTTCAGAGTAGCCTCGGGTACCAGCCTCCTCTGTTCTCGTCCCAGCTCGCCGAGTCCAGCGTCCCTTCCGCTCAGGCTTTTGTCCAACGTTGTGAGCGCACCTGGAAGAGGGTCAGGTCTGCACTTTGCCGTTATAGGGCGCAGACTGTGAGAGCCGCTAATAAGCGTAAGACTAAGAGTCCTAGATATTGTCGTGGTCAGAGAGTATGGCTCTCCACTCAAAACCTTCCCCTTAAGACAGCTTCTCGCAAGTTGACCCCGCGGTTCATTGGTCCGTTCCGTATTTCTCAGGTCATTAATCCTGTCGCAGTGCGACTTCTTCTTCCGCGACATCTTCGTCGCGTCCACCCGGTCTTCCATGTCTCCTGTGTTAAGCCCTTTCTTCGCGCCCCCGTTCGTCTTCCCCCCCCCCATCCTTGTCGAGGGCGCACCTATCTACAGGGTCCGTAAGATTTTGGACATGCGTCCTCGGGGCCGTGGTCATCAGTACCTAGTGGATTGGGAGGGGTACGGTCCTGAGGAAAGGAGTTGGGTTCCATCTTGGGACGTGCTGGACCGTTCGCTGATCGATGATTTCCTCCGTTGCCGCCAGGTTTCCTCCTCGAGTGCGCCAGGAGGCGCTCGGTGAGTGGGGGGGTACTGTCATGTATTGTCATGTTATGTCTTGTTCCTGTTCTTTCTCTTCACTTCGTTTCCCCCTGCTGGTCGTATTAGGTTACCTTCTCTTCCTTTCCTTCCCCCAGCTGTTCCTCATCTCCTCTAACTACCTCGTTTACTCTCTCCCACCTGTTCCCTTTTTTCCCTCTGATTAGGTCTCTATTTCTCTCTCTGTTTCTGCTTCTATCTTTGTCAGATTCTCGTTTGCTTCACCCTTGTCCCGTCCTGTCGTAATCTGCCTCTTCATCAGATGCTACGTGTGATCAGGTACCTCTGTCCTCTATAACCCGCGCCTACCCGGAGAGACCAGCAGTCTGTTGCCGCTAACCCTGCTATTCTCCTCTACTGCTAGAAGGGGACTCTCCTGTAAAGATCAGAGGACTTTATGATTTATTTGTCGCCCTCTCTGCGGGTTGTCTATTTTGTCAATCGATACATCTGAAGAGGATATATGTCTTCCCTGTGTTTGGACATTAAAAGACTCTGTTTCTGTTAAACCACTTTTGGGTCCTCACTCACCTGCATAACAAGGGGTCTGAATACTTTCCAAATCCACTGTTTGATGACATTTCACTTGCTTTGGGAAAATTTTACATTTTTGTTCATTTCACTGGACACTCATGATTTATTTATTGCCAATCTGACTCTGAAGGAGCTATGAAGCTTGGGCTCTCAGGCAGAGGATTACCAGCTGGTGCCGGAGAGTGATGGACTAGAGGTGGATAAAGATGAGATTTTCCTAGAACTCCACACTAGCACTTTTATAGTCTTGATGGAGGGAGAGTGCTGCCCATGTCATGGAATTCAACAGGTAAATAAAAACAATGGTGTCTGTCTGTGTGCTTGCCTGCCTGTCTGCTTCTATAATTAGATATTTCACTTTCAGAGAGTGGAACAAATTCATTGCCATAAGACAGGGACAATTAACAAAATACTACAAGTAAGTTTCTCGACATGTGGAGTGTCCATTGCCTGTAAGCTTGCCTGTCTACAGTGCCTATAGAAAGTCTAAATGACAAATGCTGCCTCAAAATGAAATCTAATTGTTTTCCCCCCTACAGATCTACACTAAATACTCCACATTTTAGAGAAAGTTATAGAACATTTTCCAAAGTAATAAAAACATAATAATAATTGAAAAAAAAATCATAATTGCGTAATACTTGGTGGATGCACATTTGGCAGCCATTACAGCTCTCAGTAATTTTCATTAAGATTCTACCAACTTTGCACAACTTTTAGAGCAACATATATCCATTGTTTTTGTCAATTGTTCAGTAGTTTTGGTTGGGGATCAATGATGAATAGGAATATTTAAACCTTGTCTCAGATCTTTTAAGCATATTTAAGTCAGGAGTGAGACTATACCACTTAGGAACACTGAACACCTCTTGGACATTCTGGTGTGTATTTCACTTTCACTTTGTAATTTTCATGCCGAAAAATAAAACCCTATTCCAGGGTTATGGTTTTCAGAAGATTGAGGTGGGTTTTCCTCTAACTTTTTATTTCATTTGGGCTTTGCTCCTTTCATATTTATTTTGATCCTAACAAACTCCCAAGTATCTCTGTTGACAAGCATATCCATAACACGAGGCTGCCAAAGTGGACCAGCTGCGTTTCCACAGGCAGAAAATGTGAAGATGAACAGTGAACCAAATCATAGCAGGTTCTTTAATGTATTTTACATAGTATCTGGGCACTGAAACTTTCCTGTTTGTTTGAACTGTGTTGAAGTAACCTCTATTCCCTTACAGGCACTGATGCTGAAGCAAATACTGCAAGACAGCTGTAAAGTTGTAGAGAGACGAGTAAGTGTATTCATATATGCAAGCATCCTGAAGTGAAGCACATACATCACACCACACTGACTATTGTCTTGAATAGTACCTCTATTTTTAATCTCATTTATTTAATCCTCCATTGTGTGTCCATTTGGTTTACTTTCCACTTGCAAATATATTGTTCACCCATTTCACCCATATCGTTCAGATTAAACACCACGCCCACCCTTCTCCACACTTCTTTGCTAGAAGTTGGCAGAGGGTAATGCCCTGTCTGTGTGGAGTAAACTGGTAGAGAAGACAGCCCACTACTAAGAAAGCAGGGAGTACAGAGCCATAGGCAGAAAGATGTTTGCAAGATATCTGTGTATAAAGCACGAGAGAACAGAGCCATGGGTTAGAGCACTTATTTCAATGGACAACTTCCAAAGGTTGTATGTTGCATTATAGAATTATAGCTCCACTCAGTGATTTCTGCATACCGAGTCACCAACAAAACCTTAACAATAAAGCAAATGCAGGCAAACGGCACTTGGTTTCTGTGACTTGTTTTGATGACAGTGGCTTTGATTATCTGAAATATCACTACTTCAAACAAAGTTTTCTTATAGTCGTTGTTCACCAAATGCCTCCGCCAAAGATAAAGAATGTTCGCTGGAGTGCCAGGCTTTCAGATCCAGCCGACATGAACAAGATAAACTGTCCTGCAGCTAATGCAGCCACAATGGCACGCCAACAAAGTGCTGAACTATGTGAGGACGACTGTTAGAAGCATATCGCAGAAACAGAAAACATTTGTGAGAAGCAGAGGCCAAGCGACACGCACTTAAAAGGTCCTATTGAAGGAGACCTTCCCCAACAGGAGAGAATGGATCCATTCACTACCTGCAGGGCAGATTGAGCCTAAACCAGAGATCTTCCCCTGCTTTAGATGGGGAAAATGTTTGAGTATCATCTGTCCACCACTTTTAAAACGCTGGTATAGATTCTGTATGATAATCAATGACATGTAGGGTGCACATTTAAAACACTGTTACATTTAACCCCTGTGGAAATCTAATTAGCATAATATAACAATCCCCATTAAAAAAGCCATCAGTTTAAGCTAGAGATGTTTTTTTGCATTGAATGCTTCTCAATGTCACAGTGGGCGAAGCAGGTGAACCCAAGTGCAGACTCAGACGAGGAGACAGGGATAAGGTATTTATTGAAAAGCGGGGGGAGATGGGGTGCAGGCCAAGGGAATTCAGGCGCGTAGCAAGGAACGAGGCTGGGGCAAGGGGAGTAGGGGCAGGACAAGCAGGTCCGGAATCCAAGGAAGCAGTAGAGCAGGAGTCCTGGGCAGGGAAGCAGGACTGATGAGACAAGGGACTGGAGACAGGGACCAGAGTCAGAGTGGACGGAACTGTAGCGGGGAGAAAAGTAGCGTCAGGCTAGGGAAATCAGGCACAACAGGATAACAAGCTCTAATCAGGAACAAAAGGCTTGAAAAGCAGACTGACTGAGCAGAGGTTATGATCTGGCAGTGTGGAAGGGGCAGGGCTGACTTTTTGTAGAGGTCTTGATTATGGAACAGGTTGCAGATTGTGGGGATTCGCTCTGCCTCCAGCACACCTGCCTCCACTCATACAATCAATCACATACACTCACACAGAGAGAGAGAGAGAGAGAGGGAGAGAGCACTGGGGGAATGGGGGCAGGTTAG
Organism: Oncorhynchus gorbuscha; assembly: GCF_021184085.1. Taxonomy (NCBI): domain Eukaryota; kingdom Metazoa; phylum Chordata; class Actinopteri; order Salmoniformes; family Salmonidae; genus Oncorhynchus; species Oncorhynchus gorbuscha. Next base: position 58,221,529 of record NC_060179.1, on the reverse strand, counting down.
GAAGACACAGGATGAGAAGTAGAGGGTGTAGCAGGAGCAGATGTAACACCCAATCCACTGCATCCACCTAGGGGACAAAGCTAGAGCTGTATTTGTCAGACCATGATACATCCCAAAAATCGGTGTTCTCACAAAATCGTCTGTAGCGTCCGAACGGTTTGGCTCCTCTAAGGAAAGGTGAGACTCGCACGAACACGTACATGTCGATTATTTTGCTCTAGGACACCCATAGGCTTCACAAGAGTCGTCTGAATGCCCCGCTGGTCTGTGGATACTGTTTAGTGCCAAAAACAAGGGGTTAAACGAATAACAAATGTTTCCTGATCTTTCTTATACAGTATCTCTCAGATATAGGACAGACACTTCAGAACAAACTTCCTTTAGATTTTTCTGGGGGCTATCTGTTGTTCCTGTAGTGAATGTTTTATTCAATGCATCTGTATGGGCTACTGTCAAATAATTATTGTTCATGAAATACATTTTTAAAATATTTTTTTATACTTAAAATTCCAAATTAAAGCTACTTGTGCCTTGGTATGACCTTCCTAAAATATAGCTTAGTAGACCCCCCCCCCCCTTCAGTTTAGACAGGACTTAGACTCTTATGGTTTATCAGATCTTTTCAGAGTTCCAAATGCTGCTTGGCAAAGTACAATCATTCAACCCACTCCCACAGCAAGCTAAGGACCTCATTCAAAAATTGGAGGTTAAAACTGGATCTGAGAAACCAGTTAGTAAATAATGTACCTGGGTACTATGTTCAGTGCTGTTTTTTTAAATTCAGTCTAAATGGCCAAAAGCATAATCTGTATATGAATGTGTATACTAATTGTGCTTCCTTCAATATCAACACTGAATAGGCTTTGTTTCCCACAAAATCGACAATACTGTGAAATCATTTAACGATGTGCTGTTGTCTATTTGAGGGTGACTATCTAAAGGTGACTGTCCTTATTAAGTTATTTTCAATTCAAGCTTTATATTTGATTTTTCCATGTTTGATCGGATTAGATTTTTTTTATTGACCATGGTCTGAATCGCTCGCACTGTTCTGATGTTCATGTACTGTACATTCAACTATACAGTAAGACGGCTGAACGGAGTCTCCATAGCAGTACCTCAAACTCACGCTTTTCTGAGTTTCAAAGAGGCTAGTCTAAAGGTCATGCAAAGTATGTTTTCTTAATTTACGACGGGCATGAGGGTAACATTTATATAACTGTATTACTGTTCTGATGACTTTATCCACTGCTGCTGTCAAGAATACAGTGTGATCACATACAATCATATTCAGCGTCGTTTAGTTCTTATTAAGAATATAGTGTAATGTATTATAATTTCATTTAGGGAACAAGAGTAATTTGCCTGCTCTTGAGCTGTCCAATGAGTACGACTGTGCTTTCAACAAGTTTGCAGCCACTCAAGCAAATCACCATGGGCCACTTTCAAGGTATATAGCCTGCCTTGACATATTACAAAGTTATCAAATCAACAGAAAAGTGTAAATGTAACCATAATATTCAATATTCAATATATATATATTTTTAGAATAACTGAAGCCTGTTTTCAATCAATTGTGGATGGTGGTGTATGTGAATGTTGTCAGTGTGGATGTGTCTGCTGGATGGAAAAGCCAGGGTTTGCCATCAGAGCTGAATGGGTCACTCCATGGGTCTGTCCAACAATTACAGCTACAACTTCAAATCAAAGTTTATTTGTCACGTGCACCCGAATACAACAGGTGTAGACCTTACAGTGAAATGCTTACTTATAGGCTCTAACCAATAGTGCAAAAAAGGCATTAGGTAAGTAAAGAAATAAACAACCGTATAAAGACAGGCTATATACAGTAGTGAGGCTATAAAAGTAGTGAGGATACATACAGACACCAGTTAGTCAGGCTGATTGAGGTAGTATGTACATGTAGATATGATTAAAGTGACTATGCATATATGATGAACAGAGAGTAGCAGTAGTGTAAAAGAGGGGTTGGCGGGTGGTGGGTGGGACACAATGCAGATAGCCTGGTTAGCCAATGTGCAGGAGCGCATTCGTGCAGGAGCACATTTGTGTACATATGTATAGTTAAATTGACTATGCATATATGATAAACAGAGTGTAGCAGCAGCCTAAAAAGAGGGGTTTGGGGGGCACACAATGCAAATAGTCTGGGTAGCCATTTGATTACCCTTTCAGGAGTCTCATGGCTTGGGGGTATAAATTGTTGAAAAGCCTTTTTGTCCTAGACTTGGCACGCCGGTACCGCTTGCCATGCGGTAGTAGAGAGAACAGTCTATGACTGGGGTGGCTGGGGTCTTTGACAATTTTTAGGGCCTTCCCCTGACACCGCCTGGTGTGGAGGTCCTGGATGGCAGGCAGCTTAGCCCCAGTAATGTACTGGGCCGTACGCACTACCATCTGTAGTGCCTTGCGGTCAGAGGCCGAGCAATTGCCGTAACAGGCAGTGATGCTCTCGATGTTGCAGCTGTAGAACCTTTTGAGGATCTCAGGACCCACGGCAAATCTTTTTAGTTTCCTGAGGGGGAATAGGCTTTGTCGTGCCCTCTTCACGACTGTCTTGGTGTGTTTGGACCATTCTAGTTTGTTGTTGATGTGGACATGAAGGAACTTGAAGACTTACTGTTTGTGTTATATTGTGAAGGTACTCTGTATTGAGTGAAATTGCATCCTGTGTTCCTCGGTTCATCCTGTGCAGTGCAGTCAAGATGAGCCCTCCAAGATGTACACCCTCTGCAAAAGGCACAATCTTTACATTGTAAGCCCAGCCCACGTACATTTGTGCAATCCTACGATATGCTACTCAATGCTAACCTGTTTTCTCTCAATACAATCTCAAGTTTGGACCATTGCTGCTGTGTCTGAATATCTGGATACTGACTTGTCCCAGTTAACCACTTTTATAGATATGTAAAGTCTCACTATTTCCAGCCTGCAATCATTTGATCCATGGTTTGCTGTTTTCATTTTCACTGAATGCCTTTTGTAATTACTTAGCCAGCATTGTAATATCCCCAAGACAACATTCTGATTAGTGTTATGTACATTATAGGCAGTGAGTGATTGCCACTTGTGCAGCTACCTTTTGGGTGCACCCTGCCACAACAGGAAATTTGACAAGAAAATTCCAGGCAAAAAAACAACATATTTTTCTTTGAGTTCAGGTCTGGTGATCCTCTCTACTGGATAACACATGACGAGATGTGAATGCCCCCATTCCCTGCTGATCTTGGTGATCAAGAGAACCTCCTACCTACTTCCCCAGCAACCCACTTGGTCACTCAGGTCTTTCACACAGGTCATCCCCAAATTCAACCTCCAGCATTTTGGCAACAGGGTTTTCTCCAGGGCAGCACCCAGACTATGGAACTCCCTCCATACATCTGTCTGCGAGTCTTAGTCAATGCCTTTTTATTACTCCAGCCTTTCCATAAAAGCCCCATCTTTTGTTGTTGTTGTGCCTGCCTCTCCGACGGTTTGTATTGTTCTTTGGTGAGCTGTTCTTTGCTTCCCTTTTCAAATGATTTCATTGACCGAGCTGTGTTTATCTACTTGGGATAGATAAAAGGCAGTGTGTTTAAAACCTAAATGTCTTGTGCTGAATAAACATGGTCATGTGATTTAAAAAGGTGTTACAGCGAATAAACATGTTCTTTTGTTTACAATCGAAACACTGATGTGTTTTCATTGAAATTCGAAATGGCCTTGACGCGTTTCAAAACTTCATTTGTATCCAGATGACATCCCAATTCCTGCTGTGGTGGTCCCTGGGACATCAATATTGATGCCTAATTGTCTCAGCAGCACAGTGAACCGCAAGTCAGCCTCACACGGTTCTGTGGCATAGAGAAAGCACGGAGAGACTAAGTGATAGCTGGAAACAGAAACCGACATCGATAACTATAGCTGGACAGGACTTGAGACCATCTCATTTGTCAATGCTACCGGGGATTTCTTTTTTTCTCTCCCTCCCCTGCCTCTCAAATCCCCTGCTGCCAGTATAATTTAGTTGGTGTTATCGGTGTGACTGAAGGAGTGTGGCCTGCTAGTGTCACCAGTATAGGAAGCGGGGACGGTTGTAGGTAGATGGGAGGAGAGAGAGACAAGGCAAAGGGCAACGGAGAGTAGCGAGGCCGGAGAGAGACGATGACTTAAGAGAGGAACAACGGACTAAGGAAGGGGGAGTTAAGGGCATAGGGGAAACAGGAGCATGTGTAAAGAGTAGCGGAAGGAGGAGAGTGTAGGAGGGAATGATCAGGGGAAAGAGGATGAATTGAGCGACAAACGGCTGAACTAGAAAAGAGGAAGGTCCTCATCTTTGTGAAAAGGGACTGCAGAGAAAAACAAGCCATGAAGTGACTCCCATTAGCCGAAACAACTTTCACAGAACCCACAGGATGCCATTAAAATACCTTTTCGTTCGTCTGATAAATATAAAACATTGACATTCTTCTGTATCTACAGTATCATTTCAGAATGATTTTATGCCCACTAGCTTGGCACTGATTGTTTAAGAGCTGTTGTTTATCGGTTGGTCAACGCCAAGCTCACTGTTTTACGTGGGGGAGAGAGCCTTGCAAAGTCAAAGCTGTTTTTCATGTTTTCACATGATTTCATGTAAGATTTCCACATGTGAAATGATTTGGTTTTCCTGTAAGGCTACCAAGAGTCCACGATATCATTACCTTCTAAAAACACACTCACACATACTTACACTGACACTCCAACACACACATACAGTACACATACTGCACACGCCCACACACACAGAACACGTGCACACGTGCATACTGACACGACCGTGTGCACAGCCATGTTATTTTTTTTTACTCATTATTGCTATTTGTTATTCACTGTGTGTTTATTCCTTGTGTCACTATTTCTATTTTATTGAGAAGACAAATACCTTTAACTTTAATTCTGCATTGTTGGAAAAGGCCCCATAAGTCATCATTTCACTGTTATTCTACACCTGTTGTTCATGAAGCATGTGACCAATACAAATGAGATTTGATTCATCCTCAAGCATCATTGGCTCTCAGAACCATCTCCCATTCGATATGTTTTATTTTATTATACAAACTTATACAAACGAACAACAACTTACAGACACACACAAACAATAACTACATCTAATCTGCCCAGACCCACATGCTCACATTCCCATCTCTAGTGCCTGCAATATTGTTTGCCAGTTGAGACATTTATATCCTCTTCGACATAGAATTTGAGATGAGAATCACTTTGTCACTGGACAAGATATAAAGGTGAGGGAATTATTTTGGGCACACACTCAATCCATCTCCCTACTTGCCACACATTAACGTAGGCTGTTCCACCTTTCTTTTCTCTTCTCTTTGTTTTCTCTGCTTTGTTCTCCCTTCTCTGACGCCAGTGCCAGATGTGGCCCGCCGCTCTCTTTCTTTCACAACGCCACAGGTGTCAAAACACGCACACACACACACACACGTCAATGCAAGCCCCTTGTTGAATTAGTCAGAACTGTATCACCAGGACTGCTCCTAAGAATCCAAGATGGTAGCCAATCAGTCTGACCATTTGTGTGTATGTGGTCCCTGAGATCAGAGTTTTAAGAGTTGTATGTTTTAATGACCCTGATCCTGTTTACAGAAGCAAATACTTTTAAGGTGGACACTGTAATATAACAAAACAAATGGTAGATTGGACCCCACTTTATATGCACAGAAAGATACATTTGTATGTGTTCATCCACAAACCCCTTGTGCGTGAACTCCCTCTTTACTTCTGAAGTCTGGGCTCCTTCACCACCAGCAGTTACCATACCCAGTCTGCTAGGTGGTTGCTACTTAAAGTCCCCAGGACATTCACAGTATTAGGCAAGACTGCCTTCTCTTCTTGTGCACCAGAGGAATGGAACAGTCTACAATCCATCTACAGTATATATGTTAGTGCCACTGAATTCATTTAAAATATTGATGGGAGACTTACGGAGGAGTGTAAATGCATTTTTTTGGCTGGATCATGTTGTTTTATGTTTCAATTCTGTAATCTATTGATTGTTGCTGCCTTCTTGGCGAGATCTCAATGGGCTTGTCCTGGTTAAATAAATAAAACAAAACTATGGTACCAATCTGTTTACTTTTCCCATGCTATAAAAAGTTGCTGGTAAGTGGATTATAATATGGAGTATTTAAATAAATGTGTTTTTTTGGCTGCTATTTACTTAGCCTTAGTGGAGAACAACCCCATTAAAAAAAACAATGTTTAGAATTAAGAAGGTTCATGGAAAACGCTCTACTTGAGTGCTTTGACTAATTTCCCCATAGACTTCTGAGGGCACGCAGAGACCTGGATTGCGATATGTTGTTCCCTCTGAGAAAGTTTTTGGAGAAAGGAGAATATAAATAAAAGCAGAAAAACAGCTCAAATCAAGCAGAATAATTTAGTAAGAGTGACACAGAGTACATCCCCAAGCGAGGCTTGTGCACGGCTGGGGTATATGGGACATGGCAAGATGATTAGGATGGCTCTGGGAGTTGCTTTGTTACTGAAGTGAAAACAACTCAATATGATAGACTTATAGCACTTAAGTGTGTGTGTGTGTGAGCACGTGCATGTGTAACAGTATTGCTTCTGTCCCTCTCCTCGGCCCAACCTGGACTTGAACCAGGGACCCTCTGAACAGAACAACAACAGTCACCCACAGAGCATCATTTCCTATCTCCCCACAAAAGCTGCGGCCATTGCAGAGCAAGGGAAACAACTACTTCAAGGTCTCAGAGCGAGTGACGTCACCGATTGAAATGCCACTGGCGTGTACCACTAACTAGCCAACCATTTCACACCAGTTACAAATGCATGTGTGTGCTGTGTGTTAAGACTCTGCTGTCATTCAGAGCAGTATATGATTCAGGGTTTGTGTTGTTCCTATTGGTTGTCAGTCACCTGTGACTCTGTACCACTCCACTATTGACCTTTCCTATCCAGTTCTGCTCCAATGGCAACAGAACCAGCATAAAAATCAATATCTGTATATTTTCGATGTTAAAAATGAATTCCAGAATATTGACTCTTAAAATCAGCACGCCTGCAGCATGTGATAATAGTCGAGTCAACTCACTATTGAAGATGTTACTGTTTCGAGAGAAAAAAAATACTGTTTGTGTTAAAGTGATTTGCAGTAATACACCATACCAAACAGACTTATATTGAGCATGATGGAGATACTTGTTGGAAATATTTGTAAGTTATATTTTTTGTACAGATTTTCAGTAGAAAACAGTTTGGGAATCTATTTGTACTTTACACAGGTGTCTGGCTCCTTAACAGGTAACATTCACTTTAAAATAACTGTGAAGGTGAAGTACCCTCTGCCAAATCCTGATGATGCATAGAGGAGTAGACAGACATTCTCTTCAGATCTACTCAGTGGTGTGTACTTCCTAGTGGAGGGTTTGACCAGAGACAGAGAGAGAACTCAAGGGGAGTGAGGAAGGGAGATTGAGTGAAAGAGAGAGGAGAGAACAGAGATGTGCGTCACCACTCTCACCTGATTTGTGTTGATCATCATTTAATTAACCTTAAACAGATTGGACAAGTGTGCGTGTGTGTGTGTGTTTGGGGGGGATATGTGTGTGTGTGTGTGAGAGAGAAAACAGAGCAGTGTTTCACCTCGCTATCACCCGATTAGTGTTGATCAGCATTTAATGAACTTGAAACAGATTGGGCGAGTGAAAGAGAGGGAGAGAGAACAGAGCTATGCTTTACCTTACTCTTACCTGATTAGTGTTGATCAGCATTTAATGAACTTGAAACAGATTGGGCGAGTGGGGAGAGGGAGGAGAGAGTGGGGAGAGGGAGGAGAGAGTGTGTGAATGAATGGAAACGGAAGAGAAAAGTTATGATCTCTCAACACACTGTGGGAGGCAGAAGACAGGAACACACTAATTTGTCTTGTCTCATCCTCCTTAATCTGGGCTGATTGCCTCCCGCTACAGTCTCTCACGATACAGTTTACTGCATGCCAGTGTCCCAGTCACCAATGTCTGTTTCAGTCTGAAATGGCATCCTGTCCCATAATACTGCACTACCTTAGGATGTAGGGGTTTCATGTGTATTTGTACCTGCCACGCTGTCTCACCAAAACATTTACATAAACAAAAAATGCACAAACATACTCACACAGGCACATGCCCCCTTTTTTCTCAGCACAGAGACAGAGAGAATGGAGAGTGGGAGGAAAGAGAGATCCATTGAAGATTGAAAGACAACAATGCAACATAAGTGAGAAGTGATAGAAGAATGGAGGGATGGAGCAAGGCGTGGAGCGATGGCAGGAACGGCATGTCCAGGCAGCAAAATTGTTGTCAATCTCACTTTCGGGGCCACTGATGGAACACGCACACAATCACACAACCACTTGTATTGCGTGCTGTGTGTTCTTGTGATGAACACATGCATCACAAAAGCAAGGCGCCACAGATGTGTTTAGACGTAAAGTATCTCTGTCTGTTCAACCTGCCAACATGGCATCTCTCAGTGTGCACCTGTACACTCACACAGTCTACTAAAATCTGAGAGAAAGGCTCTTACCTATTGAATAAAAGAGCATAGCTGCTTCACTGCTGGCACATCCTTTGTTACTAAAACCTGCCTCTCTCATTCTACCCTCCTGTGTAAGGGATCTGCCTAACTGGCAGTGAATCACTGTGGTATAAGTGCTAGGTGGAAACACTATCAGAAGGATATTTGTGGGAATGGAAACATTGAATTAAGCTAATTCTTTTGTGTCTCTTTCAGGTTGACGGTCTCTGGGTGATAAGAGCTGAGCAAAAGGCCTATCTGAATGGTCGATGACGGCAAAGATTTCTCAGATAAACTGGCCATTGATCGGATGAGACCTCCGGTAACTAGCTGTTGAATGGCTGGTCGAGTCCTCACTTAAACCCTATGGTGTGATCTGATGAGGGCATGAATACAGCTTTGATTGCAGTGTGGTGTGTGCAATAGGTCTCTGTCAAAAATCAGCAATCATAGTCTTTCAGCTAGACCATGATTAGTTCATGCAGGTGTGTTAGTGGTGTGTTGTAAGCACTGGAGTACCACCCCCGCAGACCCCGCATTGCGGTGAGGCCCATAAGTTCTGGGGGGCCCCCAAGCCAAAATATATACAAATAAATACATTTGTTTTTGGTTGGGGGCCCTTGGAGGTCAGCAAAACTGCAGTACACCACTGGTTGAAAGAATAACTTGGCTTGATTGATTGTGAAGGAGAGTAGACAAGGGCAGAGAGAAAGTGGGAGAGTACTAAAGGAGTGTGAACAAGGGCGGCCAGTGTGCATGTTATATTTCTCTGCCTCAGTGTGTTTGATGTTTGGGTTTATGGCTCAACATTTCCAGACCGTTAAACCTGACAGCCAGACCTGTGTGTATGATTAACAGCTGGCAGCACCAGACCACGGCTTCCCCTGCAATGATTTATGTGTTAGGAAGAGGAAGAGGAGTTCCCAGAACACACTGGGTGGAACCACAAACAGGATCACCCCTCATAAACCAGTCAAGAGCAGGGATGAAAGTAGATTTGATTTTTTCCCGGTACGGGGACCTCTGGACTTTTACTTTTTTTTTAATGGGCCTAATCATAGATTTCCATATAGCATCCCTATTAATTTAATAGTATCTCTATGGGCCTAATAGTAAAGATTTGTCATTTTCACATTTTCTGTATTGCTGTATTGCCATCCTCTTTCATGTGGAATAAAGACAACCAGTCATGATAATTTCATCTGATTGTCAAGCAATTACTTTACAAAGGCTCACATAGGCTACGTTACTCTGGGGCTGCAGAAAGACAGGCGGTGCAGGAGTAAATAGTTTCAAAAGCCTAATTTACATACCTTTATGCTTATTTCTGACATTTGTAGGCTATTTGTTAGTTAAGGGTAGCCTAGTGGTTAGAGTGTTGGACTAGTAATTGAAAGGTTGGAAGTTCAAATCCCTGAGCTGACAAGGTACAAATATCTTGTTCTGCCCCTGAACAGGCAGTTAACCCACTGTTCCTAGGCTGTCATTGAACATAAGGGGGGACAAAACCAACAACCACTCAGTCTCAAACCTCACCCAGGGACCACCCACACATGGCAAACAATTCAAGCTTCTGTAAAGGAAACCTGAAAACACACCTCTTTTAACAGGGAAATCATAATGAGCAATAGGACACACCTGAGTGTCATTAATGTCTCTAGGACGGTCTCTGCCGACCTCTGGTGACAGGTGGAACATTGACATAAATAAAGCCTTGCTCACCAGAATGTCATAAATCGATAAAATGATCAATGCATCGTCAACAATCTAGTTGACACTGTTAAAGCTTCTCTCGCAGAGTGAGGACATTTACGGACCAGGGAGATTTCCAAATGACATCCGTTTGACCGGTTTTAAGGAAATTAAAGCTGTGAAAAAGATTCAACATGTTTCTGATAGTCTTTCAGTTCGTCTTGGATGCATATTTTATGTGGTTGGAAATGAAATACTGTCAGTTTTTATGTCGCTGACAGAAATTGCCCATACAGGCTATACAACAGGTACCTGAGTGCATCTCTCAAGATGCTGAAAGAAATACATCGAAATATGATGTTCTGTTCCTGAGAGAAAATGTACATATTGTCTATCATTTTACTGAGAGTTAATTCTGCAGGAGTTAATATTATAATAGGCCTACATTCAGTGTCCAGATTTCAGTTACTATTCCAACTATAAGGCCACTCCACTCAAAAAATGATTCCGTCACTCATACAGTGTCATTTGACAAATGAGAAGAGACATCAATTACAAAACACCAAAAAAGTGTTATGAATGACATTCGGTGATCATTTGGCCTACACAAGTCTTGAAAGCTGAATAGTGTTATGAATGACATTCGGTGATCATTTGGCCTACACAAGTCTTGAAAGCTGAATAGTGTTATGAATGACATTCGGTGATCATTTGGCCTACACAAGTCTTGAAAGCTGAATAGTGTTATGAATGACATTCGGTGATCATTTGGCCTACACAAGTCTTGAAAGCTGAATAGTGTTATGAATGACATTCGGTGATCATTTGGCCTACATGTCATGTTTGTCAAAGTCTTGTCCCTGTGTCCCCATGAATGTTTCCCTCTGCTGGTCTTGTTTGGTTCTATCCCAAGTCTTGAAAGCTCACTCTCTGCTCTCTCTTCTCTCTGACATTCCGTTCCTGCTCCCAGCTGTTCCTATTCCCCTAATCATCAAAGTCTTGAATAGTGTTCCCGAATGACTTTCCCTGATCATTAGGCCTATTTATTCTTTTGAAAGTTCCTGAATAGTTGTTATTGTATTCACCATGCTGTGATTCATTTGGCCCTGTCCTGTCGTGTGAAAGCTGATTGTGTTATGACCCTGTCCTTCGTGATCATTTGTGCCTTCATCAGATGCTCTTGAGCAGCTGAATAGTGTTATGAATGACATTCGGTGATCAGTCTTGGCGCTTCTCCAGTTCTTTTCCCCTGACAAATCTAGAATGATTTCTGTTATTCGTTTTGGACTTTAATAAACTCTGTTTCTGAATAGTGTTTGAATCCTCTTTCACCTGATCATTTGACACTACACAAGTCTTGAAAGCTGAATAGTGTTATGAATGACATTCGGTGATCATTAGGCCTACACAAGTCTTGAAAGCTGAATAGTGTTATGAATGACATTCGGTGATCATTTGGCCTACACAAGTCTTGAAAGCTGAATAGTGTTATGAATGACATTCGGTGATCATTTGGCCTACACAAGTCTTGAAAGCTGAATAGTGTTATGAATGACATTCGGTGATCATTTGGCCTACACAAGTCTTGAAAGCTGAATAGTGTTATGAATGACATTCGGTGATCATTTGGCCTACACAAGTCTTGAAAGCTGAATAGTGTTATGAATGACATTCGGTGATCATTTGACATACACAAGTCTTGAAACCTGAATAGATTACTCATGCGACACGTGCCGTAATGATAAATAGTGTAATAAACTTAATTTTTCTAGTAATCTGTGTTTTAACTATTGTGATAGGCTCATGTTTTACCAGTACTGGCATACCCCGCTCTATTTATTTTGCCAGTACTCCTTCCCAGTCAGAGTGAGTGAGTGAGTGAGTGAGAGAAAGAGAGAGAGAGAAGAGAGAGAGAGAGAGAGAGAGAGAGAGAGAGAGAGAGATTCTCCCTTGCTCAGAATGTCAGCTTGGGGATTCAATCCAGCAACCTTTCGGTTCCTGGCCCAACGCTCCTACCCGCCAGGCTACCTGTGTGGATGTGAGAGGAATAAAATAAAAGGGTGTCAAGTGGAAGATGGAGAATGACAGAGGAAGAGAATGAGTGAGAGAATACAAGAAGGTGAGAGAGGGAGAAAGAGGAGGAATAATATGCTGCATGAAAGCCGGGTGCCAAGGAAACACGCACGTGTGTGGGCAATCATTGCTTTAACGCCTCCTGCCCTCCGATAACCATTGATGCATTGACAGAAAGCATCGTAAGCGGCGTAAGGTCAAGTGATTATAAATGAAAGCGTGACTTTATTAATGTCGACATCATTTTGACATCGCCATTAGCCCTTTAACTGAAAATCACAATTGATTGAAAGAGGACATTTGTAAGATGGTGATTACCCACAACATGTTTTATTTCCATTCAGAACAGAATTTGATTGACTTGTACTGGAAATATGTTTCATTCATGGCAAACGGTAATCAGCTTGGTACTTACTCACTTTTCAAAAGATGTCAGTAATTGCTAGTATGGTTATCCAGATGACAACACATCAGTACTATATCATAATTCACTCTTTAAACAGGGCTAGAGGTTCAGTGGGCTACAGACCTGCTCATTTGTATCTTGACTGCGTTTGTGATTAGCACCTTGCATACATTAGTGATTAGCTTATATTAGCTGTCATGTTTTGTCTTATATCATCTTGTCATTTTGCTTTTCCTTCGGTTCATTTTCCCCCTGCTGGTCTTTTTAGGTTCGTTCCCCTTTTTCTCTCTCCCTTCCTCTCTCTCTTCTCTCTATCGTCCCGTTCCTGCTCCCAGCTGTTCCTATTCCCCTAATCAATCATTTAGTCTTCCCACACCTGTTCCTTATCTTTTCCCCTGATTAGAGTCCCTATTTCTTCCCTTGTTTTCCGTTCCTGTCCTGTCGGATCCTTGTCTATTGTTCACCGTGCTGTGTCTGTGTATCGCCCTGTCGTGTCGTGTTTCCCTCAGATGCTGCGTGGAGAGCAGGTGTCTGAGTCTGCTAGGTTCAAGTGCCTTCCCGAGGCAACCTGCCGTTCTTGATCGAGTCTCCAGTCTGTTCTCGTCATTACGAGTGGAATTATGTCTTATGTTTGTAAAATTACTTTACTGGATTAAAGACTCTGTTTTCGCCAAGTCGCTTTTGGGTCCTCATTCACCTGCATAACAGAAGGATCCGACCAAGAATGGACCCAGCGACTATGGATTCTCTCTACTCTACTCTCGAGTTCCAGGGAGCGATGCTCGGCAGACACGAGCAGGAATTGTCTGCTGCTCGACATGCCGTTGAGACCCTGGCCGCTCAGGTCTCCGACCTCTCAGGACAGTATCAGAGTCTTCGTCTCGTGCCACCAGCTACTTCCGGGTCTTCCGAGCCTCCGGAACCTAGGGTTAATAACCCACCATGTTATTCTGGGCAGCCCACTGAGTGCCGCTCCTTTCTCACCCAGTGTGATATTGTGTTCTCTCTCCAACCCAACACATACTCAAGAGAGAGAGCTCGGATTGCCTACGTCATATCACTCCTTACTGGTCGGGCTCGGCAGTGGGGCACAGCTATCTGGGAGGCAAGCGCTGAGTGTACTAACAATTATCTGAACTTTAAAGAGGAGATGATAAGGGTTTTTGATCGCTCAGTTTTTGGGAAAGAAGCTTCCTGGTCCCTGTCTTCCCTATGTCAAGGTAATCGATCCATAACGGATTACTCTATAGAGTTTCGCACTCTTGCTGCCTCCAGTAACTGGAACGAGCAGGCGTTGCTCGCTCGTTTTCTGGAGGGACTCCACGCTAAGGTTAAGGATGAGATTCTCTCTCGGGAGGTTCCATCCAGCGTGGATTCTTTGATTGAACTCGCTATTCGCATTGAACGACGGGTAGATCTTCGTCACCGAGCTCATAGAAGAGAGCTCGCGTTAACTGTGTCTCCCCTCTCTCCGACACTACCGTCTTTCCCCACTGACTCAGGTGTTGAGCCCATGCAGCTGGGGGTATTCGCATCTCGACTAAGGAGAGGGAACGGAGAATCACCAACCGCCTCTGTCTCTATTGCGGTTCCGCTGGTCATTTTGTCATTTCATGTCCAGTTAAAGGCCAGAGCTCATCAGTAAGCGGAGGGCGACTGATAAGCGCTACTAGACGGTCCTCTTCGTCAAGTACATGTACTACTTTACCGGTCCATCTACGCTGGACCGGATCGGCAGCTTCCTGCAGTGCATTAATAGACTCTGGGGCAGAGGGCTGTTTTATGGACGAAGCCTGGGCGCGGGAACATGACATTCCTCTCAGACAGTTAGGGAGCCCACGGTCATGTTTGCCTTGGATGGTAGTCCTCTCCCCAGTATATTATGTGAAACACTACCTTTAACCCTCACTGTATCTGGTAACCATAGTGAGACCATTTCTTTTTTGATTTTTTGTTCACCTTTTACACCTGTTGTTTTGGGTCATCCCTGGCTAGTGTGTCATAATCCTTCTTTTGATTGGTCTAGTAATTCTATCCTTTCCTGGAACGTTTCTTGTCATGTGAAGTGTTTAATGTCTGCTATTTCTCCTGTTTGTTCTGTCCCCTCTTCTCAGGAGGAACCTGGTGATTTGACAGGAGTGCCGGAGGAATATCATGGTCTGCGCACGGTCTTCAGTCGGTCCAGAACCAACTCCCTTCCTCCTCACCGGTCGTATGATTGTTGTTCTGATCTCTTTAAGAAGCGTTTTGCATCCGCTCCTATCCTTGTTGCACCTGACGTCACTAAACAGTTTATTGTTGAGGTTGACGCGTCGGGGGTGGGCGTGGGAGCCATTCTGTCCCAGCGCTCCGATACTGACGATGGGGTCCACCCTTGTGCGTATTTTTCTCATCGCCTGTCACCGTCGGAACGTAACTATGATGTGGCTAACCGCGAACTGCTCGCCATCCGTTTAGCCCTAGGCAAATGGCGACAGTGGTTGGAGGGGGGCGACCGTTCCTTTTGTCGTTTGGACTGACCAAAGGAACCTTGAGTACATCCGTTATGCCAAACGACTGAATTTCGCTCGTTTCGAGTTCGTTATTTCTTATTGCCCGGGTACTAAGAACACCAAGCCTCATGCTTTATCCCGTCTCTTTAGTTCTTCTGTGGCTTCTACCGATCCCGAGGGGATCCTTCCTGTTGGGCGTGTTGTCGGGTTGACTGTCTGGGGAATTGAGAGACAGGTTAAGCAAGCACTCACGCACACTGCGTCGCCGCGCGCTTGTCCTAGTAACCGGCTTTTCGTTCCTGTTTCTACTCGTCTGGCTGTTCTTCAGTGGGCTCACTCTGCCAAGTTAGCTGGCCATCCCGGCGTTCGGGGTACGCTTGCTTCTATTCGCCAGCGGTTTTGGTGGCCTACTCAGGAGCGTGACACGCGCCGTTTCGTGGCTGCGTGTTCAGACTGCGCGCAGAAGTCTGGTAATTTTTTTTCTGCTTCTGCTCCTGGTCTTGCTGGGTCTCAGTCTGTTCCCTGCCATCGCATCTCTCCTGTTCTTGTTCCTGCCCTTGCTGTGTCTCAGTCTGTCTCTAGTTGTTACTCTCCTGGCCTGTTTGGTCCTGTTTGCTCTAAAGTTTTCAGTTCTCTACCCGTGTCTCATTTTTTTTTTAGAGTAGTACCCTAGTTTCCCTTTTTATCGTTTTTCGTTACGGTCCTGAGGAGAGGAGTTGGGTTCTTTCTCGGGACGTGCTGGACCGTTTGATCTATGATTTCCTCCGTTGCCGCCAGTGTTCCTCCTCGAGAGCGCCAGGAGGCGCTCGGTGAGTGGGGGGGTACTGTCATGTTTTGTCTTATATCATCTTGTCATTTTGCTTTTCCTTCGGTTCATTTTCCCCCTGCTGGTCTTTTTAGGTTCGTTCCCCTTTTTCTCTCTCCCTTCCTCTCTCTCTTCTCTCTATCGTCCCGTTCCTGCTCCCAGCTGTTCCTATTCCCCTAATCAATCATTTAGTCTTCCCACACCTGTTCCTTATCTTTTCCCCTGATTAGAGTCCCTATTTCTTCCCTTGTTTTCCGTTCCTGTCCTGTCGGATCCTTGTCTATTGTTCACCGTGCTGTGTCTGTGTATCGCCCTGTCATGTCGTGTTTCCCTCAGATGCTGTGTGGAGAGCAGGTGTCTGAGTCTGCTAGGTTCAAGTGCCTTCCCGAGGCAACCTGCCGTTCTTGATCGAGTCTCCAGTCTGTTCTCGTCATTACGAGTGGAATTATGTCTTATGTTTGTAAAATTACTTTACTGGATTAAAGACTCTGTTTTCGCCAAGTCGCTTTTGGGTCCTCATTCACCTGCATAACATTAGCACCTACTCTAGCCAATTTACATGGCATTATCCATGCCTAAGTGAGAGTGTGAAAGAGGGGACCAGTGTATCCATTGTTCTGGCAATCGACTGCATGAATATGTCACAGATAAGTAATTGCACCCAGATTTAGGTTATTTAGCATAAAAATGATTATTGTTTTAATCACTTAGAATCTCTCTAATCAGTGACAGGAGATGGTAGGGAGTTCAAATGTTAAAGGGTAGGGGAGGGGGGGTATAGGTGGGGATGATGGAGATGGCCAGAGGTCGCTGAACCCAATTTCAGCCAATTAGACCGACTTTGGAGTGGTGCCACTGTCCAGTTTCTAGCTGTCAGTTGATAGGACTTATTTGGAGGGTATTTGACACCACAGCAGCCAGCAAAATTTCATGTTAACCCAACAGCCATTTTTTCAGGTCTTACAGTGCACTCAGAAAGTATTCAGACCCCTTGACTTTTTCCACATTTTGTTACATTAGAGCCTTATTCTAAAATATATACTTTTTTCTAATCAATCTACACACAATACCCCATAATGACAAAGCAAAAACAGCTTTTTAGAAATGTTTGAAAATGTATTAAATATTTAAATGGAAATATCACATTTACATAAGCATTCAGACCCTTTACTCAGCACTCTGTTGATGCACCTTTAGCAGCAATTGCAGCCTTGAGTCTTCTTGGGAATGACACTACAAGCTTGGAACACCTGTATTTGGGGAGTTTCTCCCATTCTTCTCTGCAGATCTTCTCAAGCTCTGTCAGGTTAGATGGGGAGTGTCGCTGCACAGCTATTTTCAGGTTTCTCCAGTGATGTTCGATCAGGTTCAAGTCCGGGCTCTGGATGGGCCACTCAAGGACATTCATTGGCTGTGTGCTTAGGGTTGTGGTCCTGTTGGAAGGTGAACCTTCACCCCAGTTTGAGGTCCTGAGTGCTCTGGAGCAGGTTTTCATCTTTCCCTCGATCCTGACTAGTCTCCCAATCCCTGGCGCTGACAAAAATACCCACTGCAGGATGCTGCCACTACCATGCTTTATTGTAGGGATGGTGCTAGGTTTCCTCCAGATGTGACGCTTGGCATTCAGGCCAAAGAGTTCAATCCTGGTTTCATCAGACCAGAGAACCTTTTGGCAAACTCCAAGCGGGCTGCCATGTGGCTTTTACTGAAGAGTTGCTTCCGTCTGGCCACACTGCCATAAAAACCTGATTGGTGGAGTGCTGCAGAGATTGTTCTCCTTCTGGTAGGTTATCCCATCTCCACAGAGGAACTCTGGAGCTCTGTCAGAGTGAACATCGGGTTCTTGGTCACCTCCCAAACCAAGGCCCTTCTCCCCAGATTTCTCAGTATGGCTGGGCGGCCAGTTCTAGGAAGAGTCTTGGTGGTTCCAAACTTCTTCCATTTCAGAATGATGGAGACCATTGTGTTCTTGGAGACCTTCAACGCTTCAGAAATGTTTTTGTACCCTTCTCCAGATCTTTGCCTCTACACCAAGGGTGGGCAACATCGGTCCTCAAGGGCCTAATTGGTGTCACAGTTTTCCCCAGCTAACACACCTGACTAGCAAAAATGTCTAATGTCTTAGAATAAGGCTGTAATGTAACAATGTGGAAAAAGTAAAGGAGTCTGAATACTTTTAGAATGCACTGTAAGACAATTAGCAGGCAGCGCGCCTTGGTTTGAGGGCAGCTCGGGTTAACTGTCCTGTCGCGTAATAATCGCATTTGAGAAAAGTGTGTGTATTCTCAAGTCACGCTGGGGCGACCATTAGAGATATTTGGAACTCACACATGGAAAGGTTAAGCCCTGGATTTCTAGCTCCTTGATATTATTATTTGATCTGATTTTAATAGCTAACATTTCAATGGCCATAATATACAAACATGCTGTACATACAATATCATAACCTCCATCGATAAGAGACAGTACTGTGCAGCCGTTTTCATCGACCTGGACTAGGCTTTCGACTCTGTCA
This sequence comes from Oncorhynchus gorbuscha, assembly GCF_021184085.1. Taxonomy (NCBI): domain Eukaryota; kingdom Metazoa; phylum Chordata; class Actinopteri; order Salmoniformes; family Salmonidae; genus Oncorhynchus; species Oncorhynchus gorbuscha. Next base: position 58,202,963 of record NC_060179.1, on the reverse strand, counting down.
ATCACCGTATTCTTATCGGCAGACTCAATAGCCTTGGTTTCTCTAATGACTGCCTCACCTGGTTCACCAACTACTTTGCAGACAGAGTTCAGTGTGTCAAATCTGAAGGCCTGTTGTCCGGACCTCTGGCTGTCTCTATGGGGGTACCACAGGGTTCAATTCTTGGGCCGACTCTTTTCTCTGTATATACCAATGATGTCGCTCTTGCTGCTTGTGATTCCCTGATCCACCTCAACGCAGACGACACCATTCTGTATACTACTGGCCCTTCCTTGGACACTGTGCTAACTAACCTCCAAACAAGCTTCAATGCCATACAACACTCCTTCCGTGGCCTCCAATTACTCTTAAATGCTAGTAAAACCAAATGCATGCTTTTCAACCGTTGGACGGTTCTGACCTAGAATATGTGGACAACTATAAATACCTAGGTGTCTGGCTAGACTGTAAACTCTCCTTCCTTCCATATTAAACATCTCCAATCCAAAATCAAATCTAGAATCGGCTTTCTATTTCACAACAAAGCCTCCTTCACTCACTCCGCCAATCTTACCCTAGTAAAACTGACTATCCTACCGATCCTCGACTTTGGCGATGTCATCTACAAACTAGCTTCCAATACTCTACTCAGCAAACTGAATGCAGTCTATCACAGTGCCATCCGTTTTGTTACCAAATCACCTTATACCACCCACCACTGCGACCTGTATGCACTAGTTGGGTGGCCCTCACTATATATCCGTCACCAGACCCACTGGCTCCAGGTCATCTATAAGTCTATGATAGGTAAAGCTCCGCCTTATATTAGCTCACTGGTCACGATAACAACACACCCATAGCACACGTCCCAGCAGGTATATCTCACTGATCATCCCCAAAGCCAACACCTAATTTGCCGCCTTTCCTTCCAGTTCTCTGCTGCCAGTGACTGGAACGAATTGCAAAAATCGCTGAAGTCTTATATTTCCCTCACCAACTTTAAACATCAGCTAACTGAGCAGCTAACTGATCGCTGCAGCTGTACATAGTCCATCTGTAAATAGCCCACCCAATCTACCTACCTCATCCCCATACTGGTTTTATTTACTTTTCTGCTCTTTTGCACACCAGTATCTCTACTTGCACATCATCATTTGCTCATTTATCACTCCAGTGTTAATCTGCTAAATTGTAATTCTTCGCTACTATGGCCTATTTATTGCCGACCTCCTCATGCCTTTTGCACACACTGTATATAGACTTTCTTTTTTTCTACTGTGTCATTGACTTGTTTATTGTGTTATTGGCTTGTTTGTTGTTTATTCCATGTTATTCCATGTGTAACTCTGTGTTGTTGTCTGTGTCACATTGATTTGCTTTTTCTTGGACAGGTCACAGATGTAAATGAGAACTTGTTCTCAACTAGCCTACCTGGTTAAATAAAAGGTAAAAGGTCAAAGGATTGTGTTCCCCATACTCTATATAATAACATATGTTTATAGATATTTGCATTCGATGTATCGTGATGCAGTGTTCACCCCCTGCTAAAATACAGGTTAAATAAAAATAAGTCATAGTAAACTTGAGTTCCAACTGATTTTTTTGTAATTCTCAGTAGTGGTAGAGAGTAAGATTAAGAAGAAACCACATTCAAGTCCTCCATCCCCCACTCATTCAAATGTAGGAACTGGCTTCTCCAGTCTGACCCCTCTGCTGTCTCTGGGTCTCTGGGAAATGGAGATGAAGGGTCCGATCTTAAGAGGGTTTACCTGAAAACAGATCATATGAATTAGGCAAGACAATTTGTAGAATGTAATGAAAGTGATTGATGCTATTGAAGTTGAAGTGGTCTGCTGACAACAAAGGAGATGAGCAATACTATAAGAGGCTCTTCAAAGTCTATGTAATTATTAAGGGTTAATATAATAAGGGTTGAGGGCACAACCTTATTAGTATTTTACACAGTTTACACAGCAGGCAGTTCTATGATATTAAAGTTTCAAACTTGGTGTGCTTGTGTGTGCATACTGTATGTGTCTATTTTTTAAATTTTTAAAAATGATTTCACCTTTATCTAACCAGGTAGGCTAGTTGAGAACATGTTCTCATTTACAACTGCGACCTGGCCAAGATAAAGCAAAGCAGTATGGCACAAACAACAACACAGAGTTACACATGGAATAAACAAGCGTACACTCAATAACACAATAGAAAGAAAAAAAATCAGGATGATAGTAATTCAGATCATTTGGATGGATTGAATCCCGACAGTTGCTAGTCGGAACACGTTTGTGCTTGCCAAATCAGAACTGATTTAAAAGGGTTTTAATGTTGTTGATTAACAGTTAGGATGTTTCCCAACAAGTTTGAAAAGTTTTCATTTCCTCACCTCATTTCTTTAGGTGAAAGCACCCACCTTTATTTGCACATAACTCAGACTTTCGGATGAACAATCCATTGATTTGAGTGACAGATTTGAGTGCCATTTTGAGACACTGAAGCATACTGTATCTCTGGTTAGGATTCGTCTCAATGTCCTTATGGCTCTACTCATCATTTCTTGTTGACAGACTAGATTCTGAACAGTGGTTTCACGCTGCTGCCCAATGCCTATCAGATATGATGCTCTCTCAGCCACTCAGCAGAGTAGATGGGAAATACTGCAGAGCGAAACATGAAAATGATGGAATATTGAGAGTGAATATATTGCTATTTCGGTAACATCACAGTGGATATGGACTTCAGCCAGACCTGAATAAGGGAGCTTGGTTGTTGCGATGTCTTTCTTAAGGGTGTGATGGACTGAGTTCAAACCTGGGTTTTCTCTGTGCTACAAGACTGAGTTAGCTCTGTGAGATAAAGCCTAGGCATCAGCTAGGGGAGCTAACAAACATTTTCAAGTCTCAGGCAAGGTTACTCATCACGCTAGCATGGTTCACTAAATTAACCACAGTTCTGGATGAATTAACAAATTTGGAAGGTGAATTGGCAATTTGCTAAATGTAAATGGAAGCGAAAAATGTGTTTAGTGCAGTCATCAACTTGCCGTCTGAGTAGCTCATAATCAAGGGTAACAAAGAAGCAATTGTATTTATCACATTTAGTGCAGAAGGAAATGCATATTTAGATGCCATTCATTTTAGATGCAGGCGTTTACTAAGCAAAATGACTTTACTTCTATCTCTGTCCGAGGCTGGTTAGTGTAGATTCATGCCTAGCTTTGCCTTTCTCTTTCTCCCATTGATGAAAATACTACAGAGAGAACATTTTGGCCACTTATCCATGTGATGTATGATTGGCTGCTTTGATGTACAATGGTTTGGGACCCAACTTGGGGATTTTGCAACACATTACTGTGGCAAACATTCAGCAAACAGTAAGTTAAAACCCAATTAAAATATCCTTCATCAGTTGCGCCTCAGATGGACACCAACTGAAAAACACAAGCGGGGCATACTAAAAACAACATGGCTACAGACAGTGGTGCCAGAGCTGGAAGAGATGGGTCTCTCATGGGACAAGGCACAAGCTGTGGCCAAAGACAAACTTATGTGGCCAGACAGAATCAAAATTGTTGCAGCCTTATGTCCCACCCAGGACTAGAGGCCTAGTAAATACGTTCAACTCTGGTTGCTGATTTAAATATACATTAAAGTAGGGCGGTCCGGGGATCGTGGAGAATGAGCAGAACCTTATCATCAGTGAGCGTCATTGATGGTTATGGGGTCATTTATCCAACATTATTAGTCGAGGGACTATGTTTACAGAGACATAACCAGAGGGTGTTGTCATGATTTGACTGAATTGACATTTTTAAAAAAAAGTTCTCGTCATCGCTTTTCAGATACACTCAGTCCCCTCCCTGGTGTATAGTAGTGTCTCATGTCATGTGACCAGAATTTGTGTGGTGCCTTTTGACTGACCTGATGAAATAATGAAAAATATGTATTTTTTTTTTTTACTCCATCTGATGACAAGGATTTGAAGACATGATGAGGATATTTTCTATTGCATGTATTCAATTGATTCATAATGGTTATTTTTAGGGGCCTATAATCCAATACTAACCCAGAATATCTTAAAATACTGGCACGTAATATCTCAGCTTCTTTACTTATTCAAGGTTTTCTACAAATGTCTTATTACTCATCCTGGGGAGTCTGTCCTCATACCAGATCCTCATTTGCAATACTTTTTCAATGACGTCAGAGACGTACAAATACTCATTAGGAGTTTATATTACATCAATTCAACATTTTTTTCATTTACTTTCACATGTAAAAACACAATACCAGATCCCCTACAATGTCTTCCGTGGAGGCTTTTTAACATGGGGGTCCAATGGTAGTGAAGACAATGACGACGTACCGGGGTCACACACACACCCCTGCACTCACAGACAGCCCTTCATAATTCATTATTCAATTAGCTCCACATAATTAGAGGGAAAAAATGTCCTGCCGCCCCTGAAATGCCACATGATTGTCATGGGATTCTGACAAACAGCCCCTGATATTGATGTGATTTTGACCAGCACTCACACACTTAAGCATACACACATTCAAGCACACACAATCATTATGCACGCACGCACGCACGCACGCACGCACGCACGCACGCACGCACGCACGCACGCACGCACGCACGCACGCACGCACGCACGCACGCACGCACGCACGCACGCACGCACGCACGCACGCACGCACACACACACACACACACACACACACACACACACACACACACACACACACACACACACACACACACACACACACACAGCCCCTGGATTAATCTTATATTTTCTTCTGGGGATTTGGCATAGACACCACTGTATGCATCTGGATGAGGCAGAAATGGTATCCAGTTCAAATAGACTTTTTCATTATTCTCATTCAAAGTGCCAGGTATTTCTCAGGTTTCATAGTGGATTCTTTCTCTTTTATTATGTGTATTTGTCTTTGAGTTTGTAGGCAGTTCTGTTCTTCTGTCCATCCTCTCCGGTTTGTGATCGTTGGAGCGTGAGGATAGACTGTGATCAATGACAGCCAGAAGATTTTGGGAACTTCACCCCACAACCCTGCACCCCTAGTGACAGCTCCCACTGTCTCTCTGTTGGTCTGTGGCTAAGAACTCAATCTATTGAAAATAAAGAAACCAAAAGAACTAAAAAAAAGAAAAGAAAAGCCAACAGTAAAATGTATACATTTCCCGCTGTCTTTGTTTTAATACATAGTGTGTCTACAGCTCCTGGAGTGATAAAACAACACAATACTTCTACAACTCAGCAGTGTTTGGTGTTCCTGAACTGTTGTTGAGTGACATCGCTCAGAGGCCTGTCGCCATACAAATCCAGACTTCTGACTCATACAAATTGATTTCTTTAAAAGTCCTGTAGTGATTAATTCTGTTTTACATTTTATTTTTGGTCTGTGACCCTCCGGCCTGTTCTGCGCATATCTGGGAGGTACAATACATACCATTTCAGAGGAGGCTGGTGGGAGGAGCTATAGGAGGACTGGCTCATTGTAATGGTTGGACTGGAATGAATGGAACGGAGTCAAATATGTGGTTTCCATGTATTTGATGTGTTTGAAAACATTCCATTAATTCCATTCCAGCCATTACAATGAGCCCGTCCTCCAAATAGCACCTCCCTCTCTAATTCCACAATCTCTCTCAACCCATTTTTTCCAACCCTCCATTCCCCTCCCAGACTCTCTCTTCTCTGAATCTCTCCCCTCTAAGTACACCATTGATAGACAGCCGCTGCAGATAAAGGGGGAATTAGCAGTAATGAAATCTAAAGAATTGTTTTCTGGTCAATGAGCAGCCACTTATCAGTAACAAACAGGGACACGGGTCTGGCTAGGTAGTTAGAGCCTTTCCCCTTGTAAGCAGTTAGACTGATACTTTCTGATGTGTCAAAGCTGCGATGTCTCTTCGTTACTCTAATCTCTAGCATTTGGCAGTATTTACGCAAGACAAAATGTTGACGACTCGTTCCTGGGTCAATGAGAATTGAGCCATGAATGATGGTTTGAATGCCAACTCTGCAATAATGTGATCTAGTTTCGAGAACGATTTCAACGTCTCTCAAATAGGACCAGACGAAGTAGTGCTGGATAGTGTTTGTTGATGGCCATTCCAACTGCACCACAAACTTTTGCCACAATAACTCACTTGTGATGCTTTGGTGTTCTATTGTCTCCACTACCTGACAAAAGCACTTTTCTATTTCTATTTCTTTCCTTCTGTATCTCCCTGTGTAGCTACGGTCTGACCAAAATGTCTTTGTTTCTCTCAGAACAACCCAATATGAATTGATACAGTATGTATATTGAATCATTCCTTTGTTTGAATAATGGAGTTCTGTTTTTAGATTAACATAATTGCCCCGTTACAATTACTTTTGACAGGTTCATTCTTTTGCCGTCATTTCTCCAACCCAGATGGAATTGGGACTCTTTAATAGATGGGTACCTAGGTGGTTGGATTGGCACATGAGTGTCTCCTACATTGAAACTGTCGACCCACTCTTTATTCTGGACAGAAGCAAAGGGCACAGGGTGATTATCATTATGGAGGTGTGATTGACAGGTACACTATATTTGTTTCTCTCACACAGGCAACCACATAGTGGTTGGTGGGAACATGAGGTTATTACGGATGGAGTTTGTGGAAACATGGAGCTCCTTGTCTGTGCTAACTGACTGGTTACATGGCACAGGGAGGAGAGGTGACAAAGCAGAAATAGACACAACACCCACACAACAAATGGCCTGAAACATTCTCTTCACCCAGATGATCTCTCTATGTCTGCCTCTTTCATTCTCTGTCATGCTTGACCTCTCTCTGTCTGTCTCTCCCCCACTCTCCTGTCCATCCAGGACTCTGTAGATCAAGGATCATCAACTGTATATTAATCCACGGGCAAAATAATATTCTGACTAAAGCATAATCATTTCAAACCTTTCTTACATTTGTATACGATCACATACTCTCTCTCTATTATGCGTGGGAATACTTTGGAACAGATTTTTTTTTAATCACTTGGAGCTGATTTGCTGGTGTTTTTACGGTGTTTTATGTCCAACAATTAAAATAATAATAACAATTTTGCTCAGAAACCTTGGGAGGCAAAATAAAATCACCCGGGGGCCAAACCCTGCTGTAGGTAGACTGAAACATGTAAATTCATTTAAATTAAGTTGATTTCTGAGAAGAATAAGAGGACAGGAATGTTTGGGAAGTATTAAATATCCATCCCCCAACACCCCCCCCCCCCCCCACTCGAGTTTAAAAAAATCTTCACATCCCTTTCAATTACAAACCCAGTGATCATTTCCCATATCTCCTTTATGTTGTTTATGTCATATCTATATGATACGCTGATTTGATTCAGTTTGTTGTTTTTCTCATGGTTCCTTAACTGTATCATACATTGAAAATCTATTGGAGAAAATCTGTTTCCTCTAATCCGTGGAGGCTACGGGTGCTGCATGGCCATGCATTACAATAGGGGATTGAATAGTCTTTACTGCACTGCTTTAGGTTTGGTCTGATCTAGCCAGATGCTAAAATCCCAACCAACTATCTTAGATAATTGTTGATATTGTGGATACAGGCATGACGTGACTGGGACTGTATGATTCGTCTTTCACGATACCATATCATATTAGATTTATGGAGACCATGGACATACCTTCCTGATTGTGACACATCTCTGAAGTAGTTGTTGACAAACTGCACTTTATTTGGTTTAGAGACAATCTTACAACACATGGTCTCAACAGTCTGTTGTTATCGTTTGGATTATGGTGGAATGTAATGTTATGGAAGGAAGGCGAAATAGAACATTTGAAGTTCTCAAATGGGTAATACAAAATCTAACTTTCTCGTTCTCCAATTGGACAGTGAAAATAGAGAACCTGATGCAGTCTCATTAATATGTGAAAAATATAGAGTATTGGAGCATGATTAGGAGACAGGGGATGAGAAACGGCATGTAGCAGAGAGAAAGAGACCCTATGGAAAATTAACATCTATTTCAGGTGCAATTGTTATTGAATTACGGTCGAGCAATTGCACCTGCGGAGGGACATCTTGGAAAGAGAGGAGAATATAATATTTAAATCTGGACACATATAATCTTCCTGGTTAAGCCACTCTCAATATATTTCCATCCCTTTAAATTTGCTTTCCTCACTCAAAAAGCACTTGTTGCGTGAAGATGGAACTGTGGGCTTAATCGAAACTGCGCTGTTGCTGTCTTTCAGGTTAAGTCTTTTAAGTCTTTCATCTGTAAAAATGACCCATTTCACACATCCTACATCAAATAAAATGATTGTATACAGTAGTGTTTTTGCAGATTTTACTGTAGTATTTACTGTAGTTACAGTTAAATATAGTATATATACACTGTAGTAAAATAACTTTAGTATAGACTGTGCTATTTACTGTAGTGTTTTTGTAGACTGTAGCATACTGTACTATTTACTGTAATGTTTTTGTAGACTGTAGTATACTGTACTATTTAAATCAAATCAAATTTTATTTGTCACATACACATGGTTAGCTGTACACATGGTTAGATGTTAATGCGAGTGTAGCGAAATGCTTGTGCTTCTAGTTCCGACAATGCAGTAATAACCAACAAGTAATCTAACTAACAATTCCTAAACTACTGTCTTATACACAGTGTAAGGGGATAAAGAATATGTACATAAAGATATATGAATGAGTGATGGTACAGAGCAGTATAGGCAAGATACAGTAGATGGTATTGAGTACAGTATATACATATAAGATGAGTATGTAAACAAAGTGGCATAGTTAAAGTGGCTAGTGATACATGTATTACATAATATATATATATGCCATTTAGCAGACGCTTTTATCCAAAGCGACTTACAGTCATGTGTGCATACATTCTACGTATGGGTGGTCCCGGGGATCGAACCCACTACCCTGGTGTTAGAAGCGCCATGCTCTACCAACTGAGCTACAGAAGGACCATAAGGATGCAGACGATGATATAGAGTACAGTATATACGTATGCATATGAGATGAATAATGTAGGGTAAGTAACATTATATAAGGTAGCATTGTTTAAAGTGGCTAGTGATATATTTACATCATTCCCATCAATTCCCATTATTAAAGTGGCTGGAGTTGAGTCAGTGTCAGTGTGTTGGCAGCGGCCACTCAATGTTAGTGGTGGCTGTTTAACAGTCTGATGGCCTTGAGATAGAAGCTGTTTTTCAGTCTCTCGGTCCCAGCTTTGATGCACCTGTACTGACCTCGCCTTCTGGATGATAGCGGGGAGAACAGGCAGTGGCTCGGGTGGTTGATGTCCTTGATGATCTTTATGGCCTTCCTGTAACATCGGGTGGTGTAGGTGTCCTGGAGGGCAGGTAGTTTGCCCCCGGTGATGCGTTGTGCAGACCTCACTACCCTCTGGAGAGCGTTACAGTTGAGGGCGGAGCAGTTGCCGTACCAGGCGGTGATACAGCCCGCCAGGATGCTCTCGATTGTGCATCTGTAGAAGTTTGTGAGTGCTTTTGGTGACAAGCCGAATTTCTTCTGCCTCCTGAGGTTGAAGAGGCGCTGCTGCGCCTTCTTCACGATGCTGTCTGTGTGAGTGGACCAATTCAGTTTGTCTGTGATGTGTATGCCGAGGAACTTAAAACTTGCTACCCTCTCCACTACTGTTCCATCGATGTGGATAGGGGGGTGTTCCCTCTGCTGTTTCCTGAAGTCCACAATCATCTCCTTAGTTTCGTTAACGTTGAGTGTGAGGTTATTTTCCTGACACCACACTCCGAGGGCCCTCACCTCCTCCCTGTAGGCCGTCTCGTCGTTGTTGGTAATCAAGCCTACCACTGTTGTGTCGTCCGCAAACTTGATGATTGAGTTGGAGGCGTGCATGGCCACGCTTTCGTTGGTGAACAGGGAGTACAGGAGAGGGCTCAGAATGCACCCTTGTGGGGCCCCAGTGTTGAGGATGAGAGGGGAGGAGATGTTGTTACCTACCCTCACCACCTGGGGGCGACCTGTCTGGAAGTCCGGTACCCAGTTGCACAGGGCGGGGTCGAGACCCAGGGTTTCGAGCTTGATGACGAGCTTGGAGGGAACGACATCTTCAACGCACGTTCTAATGAACTCGCACACCGAATCAGCGTATTCGTCAATGTTGTTATCTGACGCAATACGAAACATATCCCAGTCCACGTGATGGAAGCAGTCTTGGAGTGTGGAGTCAGCTTGGTCGGACCAGCGTTGGACAGACCTCAGCGTGGGAGCCTCTAGTTTTAGTTTCTGTCTGTAGGCAGGGATCAGCAAAATGGAGTCGTGGTCAGCTTTTCCGAAAGGGGGGCGGGGCAGGGCCTTATATGCGTCGCGGATGTTAGAGTAACAATGATCCAATGTTTTTCCACCCCTGGTTGCGCAATCGATATGCTGATAAAATTTAGGGAGTCTTGTTTTCAGATTAGCCTTGTTAAAATCCCCAGCTACAATGAATGCAGCCTCCGGATAAATGGTTTCCAGTTTGCAAAGAGTTAAATAAAGTTCGTTCAGAGCCATCGATGTGTCTGCTTGGGGGGGGATATATACGGCTGTGATTATAATCGAAGAGAATTCTCTTGGTAGATAATGCGGTCTACATTTGAATGTGAGGATTTCTAAATCAGGTGAACAGAAGGATTTGAGTTCCTGTATGTTTCTTTCATCACACCATGTCTCGTTAGCCATAAGGCATACGCCCCCGCCCCTCTTCTTATCAGAAAGGTGTTTGTTTCTGTCGGCGCGATGCGTGGAGAAACCCGTTGGCTGCACCGCTTCGGATAGCGTCTCTCCAGTGAGCCATGTTTCCGTGAAGCACAGAACGTTACAGTCTCTGATGTCCCTCTGGAAAGCTACCCTTGCTCGGATTTCATCAACCTTATTGTCAAGATACTGGACATTGGCAAGAAGAATGCTAGGGAGTGGTGCACGGTGTGCCCGTCTCCGGAGTCTGACCAGAAGACCGCCTCATTTCCCTCTTTTTCGGAGTCGTTTTTTTGGGTCGCTGCATGCGATCCATTCCGTTGTCCTGTTTGTAAGGCAGAACACAGGATCCGCTTCGCGAAAAACATATTCTTGGTCGTACTTCTTCTCGACTGTATGTAATGAAACCTAAGATGACCTGGGGTACTAATGTAAGAAATAACACGTAAAAAAACAAAAAACTGCATAGTTTCCTAGGAACGCGAAGCGAGGCGGCCATCTCTGTCGGCGCCGGAAGTTGTACCTACACTTTACTGTAATGTTTTTATAGACTGTAGTATACTGTACTATTTACTGTAGTGTTTTTGTAGACTGTAGTATACTGTACTATTTACTGTAGTGTTTTTGCAGACATTACTGCACTATTTTCTATATTGTTTTAGTTTTATTATCTTTGACATAGAAGTGTAGGCCTTCTCCTTGAAAACCCCTAAGGGAGAAATACTAAAAGAGCAAATGTTCCATAACCTGTAGGTAGGTAGGACTGAGTTCTGAACGGATTCTCCTCTGTTCTATAACATGTATGGAACATACTACAATACATTCAGAAAGTATTCAGACCCCTTGACGTTCTCCACATTTTGTTACATTACAGCCTTATTCTAAAATGGATTAAATTAATCTTTTTCCTCATTAATCTACACACAATAATACCCCATAATGACAAAGCGAAAACAGGTGTTTACATTTTGTTTTGCAAATTTATAAAACAAACAAAAAATAAATATCTTACTCACATAAGTATTCAGACTGTCATGTTTTATCTTATATTGTCTTGTCATTATGCTTTCCCTTCTGTTCGTTTCCCCGTGCTGGTCTTATTAGGTTCGTTCCCTTTTTCTATCCCTCTCTCTCCCCCTCCCTCTCTCTCCTCTCTCTATCGTTCCGTTCCTGCTCCCAGCTGTTCCTCATTCTCCACTCACTCATTTAGTCTTTTCACACCTGTCCCCTATTTTGTCCTCTGATTAGAGTCCCTATTTCTCCCCTTGTTTTCCGCTTCTGTCCTTGTCGGATCCTTGTATGATGTTCGCTGTGCTGTGTCCTTGTCTCGCCCTGTCGTGTCTTGTCTCCTTCAGATGCTGCGTGTGAGCAGGTGTCTAAGTCTGCTACGGTCGGTGCCTTCCCGAAGCAACCTGCAGTCAATGCTCGAGTCTCCAGTCTGTCCTCGTTACTACGAGTGGATTTAATTTTTTTTCCTGTTTTGTTTTCGTCTTGAGTTTTACTGGAATAAAGACTCTGTTTTCGCTAAGTCGCTTTTGGGTCCTCATTCACCTGCATAACACAGACTCTTTATGAGACTCCAAATTAAGCTCAGGTCCATCCTGTTTCCATGCAGACCATCATATTCCCTTTGCCCAAAAACATCATGGTAACTTTTTTATTTTACCAAGTAAGTTGACTGAGAACACATTCTCATTTACAGCAACAGCCTGGGGAATAGTTACATGGGAGAGGAGGGGGCATGAATGAGCCAATTGGAAGCTGGGGACGATTAGGTGGCCATGATCGTATGAGGGCCAGATTATAAATTTACCCAGGACACCAGGGTTAAGACCCATACTCTAATGATAAGTACCATGGGATCTATAGTGACGACAGAGTCAGGACAGCCATTTAATGTCCCATCCGAAAGATGTCACCCTACACAGGGTAACGTTTCCAATCACTGCCCTGGGATATTTATTTTTTAGGCCCTCCAACACCACTTCTAGCAGCATCTTTTCACCCATCCAGGGACCGACAAGGACCAGCCATGCGTAGCTTCAGAGGTACATCAGCAGTGGGATGCAGTATGATATGCTGCTGGATTGGAGAAATGACTGTTGCCCAGTATCACTCACATCTGTAGCCACAAATTGCTCTGAAAGGCTGGTCATGGCTCACATCAACACTACAGACATCCTGGACCCACTCCAATTTGCAAACAGATCCACAGATGAAGCAATTACTATTGCACTCCACACTGCCCTCTCCCACCTGTACAAAAGGTACACCTAAGTGAGAATGTTGTTCATTGACTACAGCTCAGCGTTCAACACCATAGTGCCCTCCAAGCTCATCACTAAGCCAAGGATCCCTTTGCAACTGGATCCTGGACTTTGAGGGGCCTACCCCAGGTGGTGAGGGTAGGAAACAACACATCCGCCACGCTGATCGTCAACACGGGGGTCCCTCAGGGGTGTGTGTACTCCCTGTTCACCCATGACTGCGTGGCCGCGCACGACTCCAACACCTTCATTAAGATTGCTGTTGAGACAATGGAGGTAGGCCTGATGACGATAGCCTATAGATATGAGGGCCGAGACCTCATTCCTGGTACAGTGTGGTGCCAGGACAACGACCTCTCCCTCAATGTCAGCAAGACCAAGGAGCTGATCATGGACTACAGGAAACGGGAGGGCCGAGCACGCCCCCATTCACATCCACAGGGCTCTAATAGAGCAGGTTGAGAGCTTCAAGTTCCTCAGTGTCCATATCACTCAGGATCTATCATGGTACACACACACCAACACAGTTGTGAAGAGGGCTCGACAACACCTCTTTCCTCTCAAAAAGTTATACAGCTGCAACATTGAGAGCATCTTGAATGGCTGCATCGCCACTTGATATGGCAACTGCTTGGCATCCAACCGCAAGGCTCTAGAGAGGGTAGTGCGTACGGCCCAGTACATCACTGGGGCAAAGCTCCAGCCATCCAGGACCAGGTGGTCTCAGAGGAAGGCTCTAAAAACTGTCAAAGAGTCCAGCCACCCAAGTCATAGACTGTTCTTTCTGCTACCCTATGGCAAGTGGTACCAATACACCAAGTGTGGAACCAACAGGACCCTGAACAACTTCTACTCTCAGCCATAAGACTACTAAATAATTAAATAGAACCACACGGGGGGACCTAGTGAATGACCTGCAGAGAGCTGGGACCAAAGTAACAAAGCCTACCATCAGTAACACACTACGCCGCCAGGGACTCAAATCCTACAGTGCCAGACGTGTCCCCCTGCTTAAGCCAGTACATGTCCAGGCCTGTCTGAAGTTTGCTAGAGAGCATTTGGATGATCCAGAAGAAGATTGGGAGAATGTCATATGGTCAGATGAAACCAAAATAGAATGTTTTGGTAAAAACTCAACTCGTCGTGTTTGGAGGACAAAGAATGCAGAGTGCATCCAAAGAACACCATACCTACTGTGAAGCATGGGGGTGGAAACATCATGCTTTGGGGCTGTTTTTCTGCAAAGGGACCAGGACGACTGATCCGTGTAAAGGAAAGAATGGGGCCATGTATCGTGAGATTTTGAGTGAAAACCTACTTCCAGCAAGGACATTGAAGATGAAACGTGGCTGGGTCTTTCAGCATGACAATGATCCCAAACACACCGCCCGGGCAACGAAGGAGTGGCTTCGTAAGAAGCATTTCAAGGTCCTGGAGTGGCCTAGCCAGTCTCCAGATCTCAACCCCATAGAAAATCTTTGGAGGGAGTTGAAAGTCCGTGTTGCCCAGCAACAGCCCCAAACATCGCTGCTCTAGAGGAGATCTGCATGGAGGAATGGGCCAAAATACCAGCAACAGTGTGTGAAAACCTTGTGAAGACTTACAGAAAACATTTGACCTCTGTCATTGTCACGGCTTATTTCCTCCTCTTTGTCTGATGAGGAGGTGTAGCAGGGATCGGACCAATACGCAGCTTAGGTCATGCTCAACATGTTTGAATGAAAGACGAATAAAAGTGAACACTACACAAAATACAAAAAAACAACAAAGGAAACGTGGCAAAAACCGAAACAGTCCTATTATTTAATAAATTATTTTTTATTTAAAAAAAATTATCTTCAATACCATTCATTCTTTTACAACTCATAATTTACATACATACTCAAATAATGGTATTTTAATTAAACTAATTAAACTAAACATAAACCCCAAACAAAACCTCAGGGGAGCATCTTCCCTCTGTAACGGCGTTCGTCTGTTGAAGGAAGAGAGTCGGACCGAAATGCAGCGTGTTGGTTACTCATGACTTTAATGAATGAAATGCGGTACATGAAATAACTGAAAGACGAAAACAACAAACGGAACGTGAAACTTATTACAGCCTATCTGGTGAACACTACACAAAGACAGGAACAATCACCCACGAAATACAAAGCGAAACTATGGCTCCCTAAATACGGTTCCCAATCAGAGACAACGAGACTCACCTGACTCTGATTGAGAATCGCCTCAGGCAGCCAAGCCTATACAACACCCCTAATCAGCCACGATCCCAAATAATACAAACCCCAATACGAAAACAACATATAAACCCATGTCACACCCTGGCCTACCCAAACATATAACAAAAACACAAAATAATATGACCAAGGCGTGACATCCTCCCCGTCACCCTACAAAATACCTTTCCCTATCTCCCCGTCCCTAATCTATCCCCTTACAAATCTAAATGACACCCAGCCCTAAACCCCCCCTTCCACCTCTCCCGAGCAGCATGCTGCCCCCACTTCCTCTCCCTCTTCATCCTCCCCCTCAAATCTCCTTCCACCCTCCTCACTATCCCTTCCACCCCCCCAATCTCTCTCCGTCTTCACCATGTTCTGCCTTGCTTCCCACAGCCCTCGTTTAAAGAGACTCATGAGAAGCCAGAGCAGAAACCTGTCCCTATCCGTCCCTCTCGCTTTCCTACACCCCTCTCTAACCTGGCCCACGTCAATACAAAATCCCCCTTTACCAAACCTAACAACACCCGAGCCCTAGCCCATACTACTCCGGCAAAGGCACAGTCCCAAAAGACATGACGCACAGTCTCCTCCCTGCCACAAGAGGATCTTGGACAGGTGGGGGATTGCACCAAACTATACCGGTACAAGATGGAACGTACCGGCAAGCACTTATGGAGGCTCAACCAATTCAGGTCCTTGAGCCTGTTGTCCAGACCCCGCGCCTGCACTCCCTCCCAGACCACTTCCGAGATGCCCACTACAGGTGCCGGACTCCCTGCCTTTCTGACCTCCTCGTACAGGTGCCTGTGATCTAAACCTACTCGGGCAACTTCAACCTCAGGGTGCGCACGCAGCCACTTGGCCGCATGACCAAAGTGCCACGGCAGCTGTTCCGCCCGAGGACCCGTGTTAGACCACACCATTATGCTTCTCGCCTGATACGAGAAGAACACCCGCAGGAGGTAACTGGACGGGTGTATCACTGGCTGAGCAAGCTCCGTTAACAAGAAAGAAACAAAAATTGTGTCCAGCTTGAGGGGGAAATGTGGTACCCCCCTACCTCCCTCCCCGATGGGACAGATCATGTGTGCCCTGGCGACCCACTCGCACCTGCCACTCCACATAAACTGAAACAGAAGCCTCACTAGAAGCCTCCTCAGACAAGCCGGCAATGGGTAGATGTATGCCAAATACATAAGAGACGGCAGCACATCCACCTTTAGGACCAGGACTTTGCCCATAAAAGACAAATACCTAGCCTTCCACATTGCTAGCTTCCTTTGTACCACTGCGATACGCATGTTCCAGTTTAGCATCGCTGAGCCGGAGGTCTCAAAATGGACCCCGAGAATCCTCAGGGCCCCTCACAGAGAGATAACCCCCCAGGCACATCCGTTCTACCGCGCCATCTTCCAAAAAACTTGATGGAAGACTTTGCATGGTTCAGAACTGCTCCCGACGCTCGGGTGAAATCCCCAAAGATGGCAAGGGACCTTGTCAGGTACGAGTCCTTGCACAACAGCAAGGAGGTGTTGTCGGCGTACTGCGTCATCTTAACACGCAGCCCACAACTTCCAGGGATCAGCAAGCCTTCCACCCCTGTGTCTGCCCTAATGGCAGCCCCCAGAGGCTCCATGTACAGAACGAAGAGGAGAGCCGAGAGTGGGCACCCCTGTCTGACCCCAGACGAGAGGTCAAAAACGTCACCCAAGTGACTATTTACACTAACTCGGCACCCCGCTCCGACATATAATGTACGAATCCATCCTGTAAACTTCTCCCCAAATCCTAATCGACCTAAAGCTTTCGCCTGATCTAGCGCTGCTACCATTAAAGGCAGTCCTCTATCTTCAACCCAAGCGATGGAGTCCCTGATTAACTGTAGGTTACATCTAATAGAGCGGCCCTCTACCCCTCACGTCTGATCCTCATGAACGACGTAGGGAAGGGCTGTGCGCAACCGGTCTGCTAAAACCTTTGCAAGTAGCTTGTAATCTACACACAGCATGGTCAACGGCCGCCAGTTGCCAAGGTCTGTTACTTCCCCCTTCTTATATAAAAGTGACAGCACACCAACAGCCATTGATCCCCCCGGGACCCCCGTCTCAAGGATGGCCTTCAAGACTTCGAGGACCACTGGTCCAAGTATACCCCAAAACATGAGATAAAACTCAGCCGGCAGCCCATCCATCCCAGGCACCTTCCCTTTTCCCATCCTCCTAAGAGCACTCTCAACCTCTTCTAGTGAGATCTGGGCCTCCATCACTTCTCTAATGTCCTACGGCAAACACATTTCCCTGCTCTACATCTATTTCCCTTTCCTTAAATAAACCTTGGAAATTTTCAGTTGTCACCCTGACCATATCCTCTGCTTCTCTAACTATACTACCATTTTCTTCCCTAACACAATGCATTACCTTCCTACTCTGTCTGGCCCTAACCAACTTAAAGAACATAGCAGAACAAGTCTCATTATGTTCTAGAAAGCCACTATGCGCACGCTCCAGGAAAGCTCGAGCCTTCTGCTCCTGCAACTCCCTGAGCTGCGTCTTTAGGGTTGCGGATCTCTCCCAGTCAAACGACCCGCCGAGGTTGCCTGACTCGTATTCGAGTTCAATTAACCTTTGGATACGATCCACCTCCCTCCTCTACTCCCTTTTTTCCTCTTGCAATACCCTATTATAAAAGCCCTAATCCTCACCTTAACTAATTCCCACTACTCTAACACCCCCTCACACATGGACCGGAGGCCTTCAAGCCTCCAAAAGAAACCATAAAACCCGTCAACAAAAGCCTGCACCTCCAGCACATCCCGATCTAGCTTCCAGTACCCCCTACCAAAGAGGCAGACTGGCGACCCCACCTGCAGGAGCACCCCGTTATGATCCGAAAAGAAAACAGGCAACAGCCACCCAGACAGCTTACCGAAAGACCTGGGTACAAAAATATATTCGAGCCTCCGCTCAATCCCCCTGGAGTTGCGCCATGTAGGACCGTCCATTTTCGGAGTAGTGTGCAGACCACCATCTACCAGACCATGGCAAGCCATTAGCCCGGCAATAGCGCCTGCACTGCTATCCCCCGTCTTCCTAAATCTGTATTAAAACCCCCCCATCACTAATTTCCTATTTGTGACACACAGGGGCGTCAGACAGTCCACCATCTCCCTCCTGTCTGCCACCACCTGTGACCCATACACCACCACTAATCTAAATTTACAATCCCTTATCGTGACATCTACCCCTATAACCCTCCCCTGCATGACCACAAAAGAATCCTCCACTTTTACCTACCTGTGCCCACACAAAATCCCTACCCCCGATGATTGCACCCCCCAATACCCCAAACCGACTCCCCCTTGTCCCACTCCCTCTTAAACCTACTAACATCCCCTCCATCCCTCAGGTGAACCTCCTGTAAAAAACAAAAATCAAACCCCCACACCCTCCAAATAACTAAAAACCGCCCTCCTCTTAACAAAATCCCTTAAACCCCTTACATTTAAACTAACAAAAGTAAAATTAGACCTCATGAAAAAATAAAAACATGTAATACACTCAAATTCTAAACCCAGACAGAAAAAAAACAAAAACAGGAGACTCACCCGATGCTCCCCTGCTCCATATCTACCGGTGAGAACACCATCCGTACTCCCGACATCCCCCCTCTTCCTCCATCTCACCATCCCAGGATGCAGGAATAGTGTTTGGCTCCGGGATGCCCTGCACCCTGGGTCTACCCCCACAATCCTCCCCCTCCCAGTGTTGCAGCTGGTTTGGAAAAAATTAAAATAGGGGAGGCCCCAAACAAAAAAACTCCCCACCTCCTCCTGTACCCAGTCCTGAGTCTTGTTAGGTGTGTCCCCACCCAACAGAAGTTGAGGGCCTGGGGAAACCAGCAGCAACCCAGAGGTTTCTCCCACCCCCATCACTCTCTTGGCCATCCCCTCCCTCTCACTGTCGGCTAATCGCACCCTCCTCTTCATTTTCTTCTTTGGTGATGGCGGCAATGGAGAAATACCACCCTCCCCCCGCCAGCTCCTCCACCATACCCCTCATCTCTTCCACCAGGGCACTTTCCCCCCAGTCCAATTGCTCTTCCACCATCTCCTTCTCCACCACTCTTCCCTCGCTTTCTTCTCTCTCATGCTCCTCCACTCGGTTGCCTTCTTCCGCCGCTTTTCCTGGTTCTCCTACTCCCGTGCCTTCCGTTTCCTTCTCTCTTCCATCCGCCGCTTCTTGCTTCTCCTCCTTCCTTGTGGCCTTCCCCTCTGGACCTGTACTCTGGTCATGAGGCGTGCTTCCTTCCCCTCCTCTTCTTCCCCCATCCCCCGCTCCTGCTCCCCAGTTACAGTTACAACCCTAAAGCTGTTCTTCGCCAGGCTTGTTATTTCGTAGTGGCTCATCGACCTCTCACCTCCCACTGCTCTTGCCCTTCTCAGGATATCATCGTGTTTATCCTCTGTATATAGTGCCACGTCGTATGCTCCCTCCAACGAGTTGCCTTGGAAACAAAACACGTCCTTCACTGTCAGCTTTAGAATCCCCATCAACATTATCCTTCCAAAAGTTTCCCGTCCTAAAGGCTCCAACTTCTTTTCCTTCCAAGCAAACCGAATCGTGTTGGCCAGCCCAATCCCAGGGACCGACCGTGTTGATGTATTTAGCACCATCTCCGCAAGGAGAATGGCGCTCGTTCTCTTCTCTTCCAAAACAAGGAAAAAAGAAAAACCAAAGTGACTGAGCCTATCTGGTGAAACTACACAGAGACAGGAACAATCACCCACAAAGTACCCACAGAATATGGCTGCTCAAATATGGTTCCCAATCAGAGACAACGATAGACAGCTGCCTCTAATTGAGAACCAATCTAGGCAACCATAGACATACAACATACCTAGAAAGGAGACAGCCCCATAAACATACAAAAAACCCTGGACAAGTGAAAACACATACATCACCCATGTCACACTCTGACCTAACCAAAATAACAAGGAAAACAAATAATACTAAGGTCAGGGTGCGACAGTCATTGCCAACAAAGGGTATATAACAAAGTATTGAGATACACTTTTGTTAAGTATTTGTTAACCAAATACTTATTTTCCACCATAATTTGCAAATAAATTCATAAACAATGTGATTTTCAGGATTTTTTTCCCTAATTTTGTCTGTCATAGTTGAAGTGTACCTACGATGAAAATTACAGGCCTCTCTCATCTTTTTAAGTGGGAGAACTTGCACAATTGGTGGCTGACTAAATACTATTTTGCCCACTGTAGTTGCGGAGAGCCTGTAATCCTAGATTCAGATCATTCAGGCAAAAAAAAAACATCACCCAGATAGGCCAGTCTTGTGAGAAACTCGGTCAGACAAGTAAAAATTATGGTCATTTTAAGAAAACTTTAAGATAGTCATATGGACTATTAGTGGAATTCCCGCGATAGAGTAATGGTTAATGTGATTGGATGTTAATTATTTGACTAGGCCAACTGTATTTGACATTGTGTTGTTATTTCGCTGAACCCTAGATGGTTTAATTAAAATTTAGACAGTGGAACGAGGCTACTCAGGCGAGAAAAAAACCTAACCTAAAACCTAAAGCCAAATGTATAGCCCCGTTGGAAAATATAAATGGACAATTTTTTAATGTGAATCACATTTTTATTTGGCGTATCCTCCAACGGCATTGCAATACCTGGCATAGAATAAGCCACCTCAATATTTGCAGCCATAAGGTGATAATCTCTCTATAGGAGCTGATCCGTCGCCAGTGTTGTAGAATAATTATATTAAGGTAAGATTTGATTTGATAAAACTGATCCGAGAGCAGCGCTGCCTTTCTATCCTCAAACGATGCTCTTAACGAATATTCTTTCTGCGTGGTGTTTTGGAAAACGCACGCTACATTCTTAGCCGTTGCAGTAACGATACATATTGGCAAACTAGGCAGTGGTCAATACCTTCAGGTAAGGATGGGTGCTTTAAAAAAATATTCTCATCTGAGACATTATGTCCTTATTAACACATTTCATAAAGACGTCTGGATCTATAGTATTGTTTGACCATACGTTTCTTCTATAGGTTTGACATCAGAGAGACATGATGCAAAATGGAAGCTCATTTTTGAGGGATGATATAAATAGATATGATATCAACTGTCTGTGATTGAAGTGCAGGCTGGCTGGCTGTCTGGCTAGTTCGATCTGACCGGTTTTGTGTGGGTGGAGAGAAACTCTGAATGTCACCTCATTGAATTGCGAAATTGTGAAAAGAGAAGTGAAGTGAAGAGCTTCAGATGCTCTAGTTGCATGGCTTTGCTGTGACCCTCTGTCTCCTGACAGTATGAGAGGAAGCAAAAAGAAAGCTGCTGTCAAATTAGCAAGGCATGGCCATGGGAAGACATACTCACATTGTCAGTATTGTGCCGGGGTCACCATTTATTTATTTAGACCAAGTGTATTTGTTTTGTTATTTTTTTATTGGGGGGGGGGGGGGGGGGGGGGGTTTAGAGGTACATTATACATTTTAAGGTACAAGTTTATAAAAAAATGTACTCATGCTGCCACTCAATACAAAAACTGTAATACATATATACAGAGTTTAAGTGAGATTAAATATAAAAAGGAAAACAAACTCGCATCTCAATCCCCAACATGTCTACCCCCTACTCCTCAAAACCATTTCCCCTCCTTCCCACTCTAGCAACTAGGGTGGGAAGGAGTGGAAAAAATGGTTTACAGGAGTGGGGATGAGGGAGAGACACCCCCCCAGACCCACCCTTCCAGCAAATAGAGAAAACCCTCACCATACCACCCCTTCCCCATGGGCCTGAAAGCAAAAGTAAAAAAGATTTAAATAGGTATATCATTTGTAGGTTTTGCGCTTTATACATTGTTTTTGTGTTGGGCTTTAGCTGAGATTATTCTTTACAGAATGAAGTATATAAACTCACGAAAAAAGAAACGTCCCCTTTTCAGGACCCAGTCTTTCAAAGATAAGTCGTAAAAATCATTTCATAGTCTACGTTTAATAAAGACACAGGGCAATACAAACTACATAGCAAAGGATCATTATCCTTGCAGTGTTGAGACCTTTTGGAAGGATGCCTTTCAACACAGCTGTGGTGATCAATGCCTTGAGCAGGTGTAGGATTTATTTATGCTAGTTACATTGTTACGTACGCCTCTAGGAAGAGGGAACACAACTCCCTGTGGTGTGAAAGAGGTATGGGACTGTAGGTGCGAGAAAGGATGACAAAAGGCAGAGAATTTACCATTTACTAGGAATTTATTCCTTCACACGTTAAATTTGGAGAAAAGGGGCTGAACGGAACCAAAGAAAGTAAATGTCAAAGCAAATGTCAAAGCCCCCATCTCCTACCTTACCTGACTACCCACTACTTACCTAACCTACCCTCTCCTACCTTACCTGACTACCCACTACTTACCTAACCTACCCTCTCCTACCTTACCTGACTACCCACTACTTACCTAACCTACCCTCTCCTACCTTACCTGACTACCCACTACTTACCTAACCTACCCCCTCCTACCTTACCTGACTACCCACTACTTACCTAACCTACCCTCTCCTACCTTACCTGACTACCCACTACTTACCCAACCTACCCCCTCCTACCTTACCTGACTACCCACTACTTACCTAACCTACCCTCTCCTACCTTACCTGACTACCCACTACTTACCTAACCTACCCTCTCCTACCTTACCTGACTACCCACTACTTACCTAACCTACCCCCTCCTACCTTACCTGACTACCCACTACTTACCTAACCTACCCCCTCCTACCTTACCTGACTACCCACTACTTACCTAACCTACCCTCTCCTACCTTACCTGACTACCCACTACTTACCTAACCTACCCTCTCCTACCTTACCTGACTACCCACTACTTACCTAACCTACCCCCTCCTACCTTACCTGACTACCCACTACTTACCTAACCTACCCCTCCTACCTTACCTGACTACCCACTACTTACCTAACCTACCCTCTCCTACCTTACCTGACTACCCACTACTTACCTAACCTACCCCCTCCTACCTTACCTGACTACCCACTACTTACCTAACCTACCCTCTCCTACCTTACCTGACTACCCACTACTTACCTAACCTACCCTCTCCTACCTTACCTGACTACCCACTACTTACCTAACCTACCCTCTCCTACCTTACCTGACTACCCACTACTTACCTAACCTACCCTCTCTTACCTTACCTGACTACCCACTACTTACCTAACCTACCCTCTCCTACCTTACCTGACTACCCACTACTTACCTAACCTACCCCCTCCTACCTTACCTGACTACCCACTACTTACCTAACCTACCCTCTCCTACCTTACCTGACTACCCACTACTTACCTAACCTACCCTCTCCTACCTTACCTGACTACCCACTACTTACCTAACCTACCCTCTCCTACCTTACCTGACTACCCACTACTTACCTAACCTACCCTCTCCTACCTTACCTGACTACCCACTACTTACCTAACCTACCCTCTCCTACCTTACCTGACTACCCACTACTTACCTAACCTACCCTCTCCTACCTTACCTGACTACCCACTACTTACCTAACCTACCCTCTCCTACCTTACCTGACTACCCACTACTTACCTAACCTACCCTCTCCTACCTTACCTGACTACCCACTACTTACCTAACCTACCCCCTCCTACCTTACCTGACTACCCACTACTTACCTAACCTACCCTCTCCTACCTTACCTGACTACCCACTACTTACCTAACCTACCCTCTCCTACCTTACCTGACTACCCACTACTTACCTAACCTACCCCCTCCTACCTTACCTGACTACCCACTACTTACCTAACCTACCCCCTCCTACCTTACCTGACTACCCACTACTTACCTAACCTACCCCCTCCTACCTTACCTGACTACCCACTACTTACCTAACCTACCCTCTCCTACCTTACCTGACTACCCACTACTTACCTAACCTACCCCTCCTACCTTACCTGACTACCCACTACTTACCTAACCTACCCTCTCCTACCTTACTACCCACTACTTACCTAACCTACCCCCTCCTACCTTACCTGACTACCCACTACTTACCTAACCTACCCTCTCCTACCTTACCTGACTACCCACTACTTACCTAACCTACCCTCTCCTACCTTACCTGACTACCCACTACTTACCTAACCTACCCTCTCCTACCTTACCTGACTACCCACTACTTACCTAACCTACCCACCCCTCCTACCCCTCCTACCTTACCTGACTACCCACTACTTACCTAACCTACCCCCTCCTACCTTACCTGACTACCCACTACTTACCTAACCTACCCCTCCTACCTTACCTGACTACCCACTACTTACCTAACCTACCCCCTCCTACCTTACCTGACTACCCACTACTTACCTAACCTACCCCCTCCTACCTTACCTGACTACCCACTACTTACCTAACCTACCCTCCTCCTACCTTACCTGACTACCCACTACTTACCTAACCTACCCTCTCCTACCTTACCTGACTACCCACTACTTACCTAACCTACCCTCTCCTACCTTACCTGACTACCCACTACTTACCTAACCTACCCTCTCCTACCTTACCTGACTACCCACTACTTACCTAACCTACCCCCTCCTACCTTACCTGACTACCCACTACTTACCTAACCTACCCCTCCTACCTTACCTGACTACCCACTACTTACCTAACCTACCCTCTCCTACCTTACCTGACTACCCACTACTTACCTAACCTACCCTCTCCTACCTTACCTGACTACCCACTACTTACCTAACCTACCCTCTCCTACCTTACCTGACTACCCACTACTTACCTAACCTACCCTCTCCTACCTTACCTGACTACCCACTACTTACCTAACCTACCCTCTCCTACCTTACCTGACTACCCACTACTTACCTAACCTACCCTCTCCTACCTTACCTGACTACCCACTACTTACCTAACCTACCCTCTCCTACCTTACCTGACTACCCACTACTTACCTAACCTACCCCCTCCTACCTTACCTGACTACCCACTACTTACCTAACCTACCCCCTCCTACCTTACCTGACTACCCACTACTTACCTAACCTACCATCTACCTTACCTGACTACCCACTACTTACCTAACCTACCCCCTCCTACCTTACCTGACTACCCACTACTTACCTAACCTACCCCCTCCTACCTTACCTGACTACCCACTACTTACCTAACCTACCCCCTCCTACCTTACCTGACTACCCACTACTTACCTAACCTACCCACTACTTACCTAACCTACCCTCTCCTACCTTACCTGACTACCTACTACTTACCTAACCTACCCCATCCTACCTTACCTGACTACCCACTACTTACCTAACCTACCCCCTCCTACCTTACCTGACTACCCACTACTTACCTAACCTACCCTCTCCTACCTTACCTGACTACCTACTACTTACCTAACCTACCCCTCCTACCTTACCTGACTACCTACTACTTACCTAACCTACCCCCTCCTACCTTACCTGACTACCCACTACTTACCTAACCTACCCCTCCTACCTTACCTGACTACCCACTACTTACCTAACCTACCCTCTCCTACCTTACCTGACTACCCACTACTTACCTAACCTACCCTCTCCTACCTTACCTGACTACCTACTACTTACCTAACCTACCCCATCCTACCTTACCTGACTACCCACTACTTACCTAACCTACCCCCTCCTACCTTACCTGACTACCCACTACTTACCTAACCTACCCTCTCCTACCTTACCTGACTACCTACTACTTACCTAACCTACCCCCTCCTACCTTACCTGACTACCTACTACTTACCTAACCTACCCCCTCCTACCTTACCTGACTACCCACTACTTACCTAACCTACCCTCTCCTACCTTACCTGACTACCCACTACTTACCTAACCTACCCTCTCCTACCTTACCTGACTACCCACTACTTACCTAACCTACCCTCTCCTACCTTACCTGACTACCCACTACTTACCTAACCTACCCTCTCCTACCTTACTACCCACTACTTACCTAATTTAGCACCTGGTGCAAAATACAGGGGCTGGTCCGCCCAGGTCTTACCTAGTGTGCATAGACAGTATATATTATGGGTATATGTACGCCTGCAGGCCTCTTGCCTAAGCACTCCCTAGGTGCCTTCCCCTTCCCCCTGGGAACAAAAACAGAATAACAAAAACAATTTCAATAATCAAAACACTGCGTCCTCTTTACACACAGGCCTCAGAAGCAGCAGCTACACAATACTTAACAAAACTCTGAGCAACAACTAACACAGAATTTACCCATCAGCTCTCAGCAACAACCAGCATAGGACATAACAAATCTTTTAACACCAACCAACACTGGTTATCATCCTCAGCTCTATTCTCTCAGTAATCATCTCCTTTTCTGAGCAACAGAACACTGGCTTATATAGCTTCAGAAGGAGTTGGTAATTGATGACAGCTGCGTCCTGACGAGGGGGCGGGGTCAGCTCGCCAATCATCAATGGGGGCCAACCAATCAGCTGCTTGAGGAGAATTTCAGGAAGCCATTTCCTGAAACACACACTCACAAATACACACAAACTACTACACAGAAACGGGGGATCGTAACATACATGGTCATAGAATGGGAATTCTACTGGGAATCCACTGGGAATCCATTGCCCCATGTTGATTCCATTGCTTCCCACTGTTGTGGTTGGCTGAATGTTCTTTGGGTAGACATTGAATTGAAACGTCATTCAATCGTAATTTCCGGACACAACTTGTAGACTTGTTTACGTGCTGCTTGTTTGTTGCTAACGTTTCTTTGCTACCTGAATCTTTACATTTTTAACATTTTAATTACCATTTTATATATATTTTTTTTCCCTTGCTCGACTTGTTCCATTCAAATTTTTCACCCCGGACGCTTTATCTGGACATGGTTCTACACAACCTCCACCAGCCGAAGCTAAGTAGGAACATTATTCCTTCTAATTGCAGTCGCTGTACTCATAATATACAGGAGAACGATCGCCTTATGGTGAGGATATATTTATTTTATTTCACCTTTATTTAACCAGGAAGGCTAGTTGAGAACAAGTTCTCATTTACAACTGCGACATGGCCAAGATAAAGCAAAGCAGTGTGACACAGACAACAACACAGAGTAACACATGGAATAAACAATAAACAAGTCAATGACACAGTAGAAAAAAAAGAAAGTCTATATACAGTGTGTGCAAAAGGCCTGAGGAGATCGGCAATAAATAGCCCATAGTAGCGAAGTAATTACAATTTAGCAGATTAACACTGGAGTGATAAAAGAGCAGATGATGTGCAAGTAGAGATACTGGTGTGCAAAAGAGCAGAAAAGTAAATAAAAATAGTATGGGTATGAGGTTATTTACAGATGTACTATGTACAGCTGCAGAAATCGGTTAGCTGCTCAGATAGCTGAGCATACAGGTTGCAGTGGTGGGTGGTATACGGTGATTTGGTAACAAAACGGATAGCACTGTGATAGACTGCATCCGGTTTGATGAGTAGAATATTGGAAGCTATTTTGTAGATGACGTCGCCGAAGTCAAGAATCGGTAGGATAGTCAGTTTTACTAGTTTGAGTTTGGCGGCGTGAATGAAGGAGGCTTTGTTGCGAAATAGGAAGCTGATTCTGAGAGACTTATTTCTGGAGAGATTCATTTTTTAAATTAGAAGTTCGAACTCTGCAGTAGATTGCAACTCCTCCACC
This sequence comes from Oncorhynchus gorbuscha, assembly GCF_021184085.1. Lineage (NCBI taxonomy): Eukaryota > Metazoa > Chordata > Actinopteri > Salmoniformes > Salmonidae > Oncorhynchus > Oncorhynchus gorbuscha. The sequence continues at coordinate 58,174,940 of NC_060179.1, read as the reverse complement.
TTTGGCAGTTCTATCTTGATGGAAAATGTTGTAGTTGGGTATGGAAAACTCTGAATTTTTGGTGGCCTTCCTAAGCCAGGATTCAGACACGGCAAGGACATCAGGGTTTTTACATTTTTTATAATATGTTTATTATTTTACAATAAAGAATCAAATAAAAAAGACAGCATTACTAACAAAGACATTCATTGTACTGTTGAATGGGATGGCCAATTTAGAGGACAAAACATAACTTAACTCACACATACACAAAATAAAACAAAATCCTATTAGGTGGTACATGTATATGAAGACAGCATATAGTCATTATAAGCAGTGTAGTTAAGCCAAAAATAAATGTTGAATGGAGTACAGCACAGAGTAGTCAACCCAGTTATGAAGCGGGACTAGACCATTTATCCAGTATCGGCTGCCATATTTTGTAAGGGGTCAGGGTTGGCAGAGCAGTGAGTAAAACAAACTTAGGGAGGGGGCTTCTGATGTTATCATGCATGAAATCAAGGCTTTTTTGATCACAGAAGTCAACAAATGAGGGTACCTGAGGACACGTAGGTCCTGGGTTTACCTCCACATCACCCGAGGAACAGAGGAGGAGTAGGATGAGGGTACGGCTAAAATTCTCGAGCCGACTCTTTTCTCTGTATATATCAATGTCGTCGCTCTCGCTGCGGGTGATTCGCTGATCCACCTACGCAGACGACACCATTCTGTATATATCTGGCCCTTCCTTGAACACTGTGTTAACAAACCTCCAAACGATCTTCAATGCCACACAACACTCCTTCATTGGCGTCCAACTGCTCTTAAATGCTAGTAAAACTAAATGCATGCTTTCAACCGAATGCTGCCCACAACTGCCCGCGCGCCTGGCATCACTACTATGGAAGGTTCTGACCTAGAATATGTGGACAACTACAAATACCTACGTGTCTGGTTAGACTGTAAACTCTCCTTCCAGACTCACATTAAGCACCTCCAATCAAAAGTGTAATCTAGAATTGGCTTCCTATTTCACAACAAAGCCTCCTTCACTCATACTGCCAAACATACCCTCGTAAAACGGACTATCCCACTGATCCTTGACTTCAGTGATGCCATTTACAAAATAGCCTCCAACACTCTACTCAGCAAATTGGATGTAATCTATCACAGTGTCATCCGTTTTGTCACCATATTACCCATCACTGCGACCTGTATGCTCTTGTTGGCTGGCCCTCGCTTCATATTTGTCGCCAAACCCACTGGCTACAGGTCATCTATAAGTCTTTGCTAGGTAAAGCCCCACCTTATCTCAGCTCACTGGTCACCATAGCAACACCCACCCATAGCACGCGCTCCAGCACCCCAAAGCCAACACCCCCTTTGGCTGCCTTTTCTTCCAGTTCTCTGCTGCCAATGACTGGAACGAATTGCAAAAATCACTGAAGCTGGAGACTTACAACTCCCTCACTAACTTTAAGTGTCAGAGCAGCTTACCGATCATTGTACCTGTACACAACCCATCTGTAAATAGCACACCCAACTCCCCATATTGTTTTTGTTGTTGTTGCTCTTTTGCACCCCAGTATCTCTACTTGCACATCATCATCTGCACGTCTATCACTCCGGTGTTAATGCTAAATTGTAATTATTTCACCACTACGGTATATTTATTGCCTTACCAACCTAATATTACCTCATTTTCACACACTGTATATAGACTTTTTCAATTGTGTTATTGACTGTATGTTCCTTTATTCCATGTGTAACTCAGTATTGTTGTTTGTGTCGCACATGCTTTGCTTTATCTTTATCTTAATCGTATCAAATAACAACCAAAGATCATCAAAAGCAGTGCTATAAATTCTTGGACAACCCAAAGAATTCTAGATGCCCTTCCAGACTCCCTCCACCTACCCAAGGACGTCAGAGTACAAAAATTGGTTAACCATCTAACTGAGGAACTAAATTTAACCTTCGAGGCAGTCGCACCCCTAAAAACAAAAAACATTTGTCATAAACTAGCTCCCTGGTAGACAGAAAATACCAGAGCCCTGAAGCAAGTTTCCAGAAAATTGGAACGGAAATGGCGCTCCACCAAACTGGAAGTCTTCCGACTAGCTTGGAAAGACAGTACCTTGCAGTATCGAAGAGCCCTCACTGCTGCTCAATCATCCTATTTTTCCAACCTAATTGAGGAGAATAAGAACAATCCAAAATGTATTTTTGATACTGTTGCAATGCTAACTAAAAAGCAGCATTCCTCAAGAGAGGATGGCTTTCACTTCAGCAGTTATAAATTTGGGAACTTCATTGATGAAAAGATCATGATCATTAGAAAACAAATTACGGACTCTTCTTTAAATCTGCGTATTTCTCCAAAGCTCAGTTGTCCTGAGTCTTCACGTCACTGCCAAGACATAGGATCAAGGGAGACTATATCAAGAGACTATATCTCTGACACATTGATGAAAATAGTCTTGGCCTCTAAACCTTCAAGCTGCATACTAGACCCTATTCCAAATGAACTACTGAAAGAGCTGCTTCCTGTGCTTAGCCCTCCTATGTTGAATATAATAAATGGCTCCCTAACCACCGATGTACACCAAACTCACTCAAAGTTGGAGTAATAAAGCCTCTCTTGAAAAATCCAAACCTTGACCCAGAAAATATCAAAAACTATGTACATATATCGAATCTCCCATTCCTCTCAAAACATTGTTATGCCTTTTTTTGTGTGATTTTGTCCCATCATCTAACAATGTAGGTAGCTCAATGTTAGAATCTTATTGGTACGACTTGTAATACAAATATTTGAAGACTGTTGATTTCTATTGGGTCTGTAGCAACATTGCCATCCAGATTTAAAATCTTAGGGATAGCTTTAACTTCTTATTTTCGTATTTGCCAGGCTAAGAGTGTCCTTGCTGGTTCACCTTGTTCCACATACTGATGTTTGGATCTCATTATATCTCTTTCCACTGACTGACTATTGATCGAGTTGCATTTCAGTTTGTCCAATTGTTGTAGGATATCTGAACTTTTGTTTGTGCTATGCTGTTTTTCTAGATTTTTTTTCTTCTCCAAATCCAGGGAATCCAGCTCTTTGCTAGCTTCCTTTCTTTTAGCTGTGGAAAATGTTATGATATGCTCTCTAAGGAATGCTTTCAATATATCCCAGGTAATAAGTGAGCACATATTCTCACCCATGTTAGTCAATATAAAATATCCAGCTGTTGGTTAATAAACTCAGTGAAACTCTTATCTCCCAAAAGTAAGGAGTCAACCCGTCATTTTATAGGGGGTAGAGTGGTTTGACATTATTCTTGGGAGGTATTCACATTCTGATACACAATGCAATAGATTGAGTGGGATAAGGAGGAAGTCCATCCTAGAATAGGAATCATGGACCTGGTAGTAATAGGAGTAGTCCCTGAATGTGGGGTGGAGTGTTTTCCACACTTCACAAGGACCCATATCTACAGCGTTATGGCTCAAGGCCTTGGTCAAATTTAGAAGAGAGCCTCCCCTTGTAGATTATTTATCAAGTGTTGTATCAAAAGTACAATTAAAATCACCCCCCCCTCCCCCAGATTACTTCGATCTTAAAATGAATGAACTTTAAGCTAATTTTGTTTACGAATTTATGATAATCTTGATTAGGGCAGTAGCAATTGAGTAACAACTTCCTCTTGGTTCAAAACACCCCTTATCAATTGTCAAGAGAATTTTCAATCTCAATGAAATAACAATCAATCAATAGCTTTGACCAATCCCCGAGGTTTGTAAGACCATGGGTTCAATAATAATTAGTCAAAGACTCAGCTTACACAAAAGGTTAGTACAGTTTATTCACGAGAACGTTCTGAAGTCCACAATACAAAGACATTCATTTTATAGCGGCGCACATACTTCCACACAAACAGCAGATATCATACGCACATACATACACACGAACAGTAGGTATCCTACGCACATACTTTATCACTACCCAGCCGACAAAGATTAGGGAGACCGGGGGAAGCACTCCCTGTCCTCCCTCAAATCTCTGAGGCCCCTAGCTAGGTCGACACCGGATTTTGCTCAGATAGCCTGTGTTTAAGATACTATGAAGACATTTTGTACAGAGATCTAATTTTATTGACTAAACCTACACACCTCAGTACTAGTAACTTTATGATTCATACAATTATATGGTTTCAGGTTGGAATATTCTAATCATTACTTTAAACATATAAGTTCCATTATCATCAATACATATCGTCCTCTGTATCGTGAAATTACTTCTTCGGGCTGAAACAATATATTTACATTTACTAAGATGGCAACCCCCCTTGCATTAGTTGTGTAAGAGGACTAAAATACATTCTCAACTTTTAAGATTCTCGTGGCCAGGGGCAAAGATGTGTGTCTCCTGCAGAAAGGCAATACTGACTTTATGCTTCTTAAGACATTGCACAATACTCACGTTCCATGTCAAACATGTATAGTGGATTTTATAGTGGATTTATTACATTATTTTACAGAGATGAGATGTACTTTGAAGTGCAAAGTGTAGGAATAGGCCGACAGGTGAAATCAGTCATTGATATAGACATGGTGGCGTAGCAGGAAGATTAGAATGCCATGAACCAAGAGTTCAAATGCCAGGTGAGAAAATGTTAAATAATCATTACTTTATGAATAAACATACACAATGTAATCATGTAGGCCAAAGTGTGTCAAATATGTTAGTTGAAAATACTGTATGTTAAAAGCACTTGTGGGTGTCCCTAACATCTCCAAAAAATAAAGATCTGTCATTGGATCAGTGGCTTACCAATCAGTGATCAGTCTTCGTAACAGGAACAAGGGGTGATGTGTAATGAAACTAGGGTGCGCGTGCCTTGGGTAAAACATTTTTTTATTTTGGTGGGGGTGTATGTTTCTTTGTGACCGGGAGCTAGACATAAATGACCAGGGGACCAGGACAAAACGTCCCAAGAGAGTTTTGGTGACCTTTGGGGTACTATGACAAAATGTCCCAAGAGTGTTTAGGTGACCTTTGGGGTACTATGACAAAACATCCCAAGAGAGTTTAGGTGACCTTTGGGGTACTATGACACAACATCCCAAGAGTGTTTAGGTGACCTTTGGGGTTCTTTGGGGTACTATGACACAACATCCCAAGACAGACTTAAAAAACATCCCCTGGATAAAATGGGAACTAGACAAAACCTCCATGTTTTAAGATTCTCGTGGTCAATGGCAGAGCGGGGTGTCTCCTAAAGAAAGGCATAACTGACTTCATGCTTCTTAATAAACTCAGCAAAAAAAGAAAAGTCCCCTTTTCAGGACACTGTCTTTCAAAGATAATTAGTAAAAATCCAAATAACTTCACAGATTTTCATTGTAAAGGGTTTAAACACTGTTTCCCATGCTTGTTCAATCAACCATAAACAATTAATGAACATGCACCTGTGGAACGGTCGGTAAGACACTAACAGCTTACAGACGGTAGGCAACTAAGGTCACAGTTATGAAAACTTAGGACGCTAAAGAGGCCTTTCTACTGACTCTGAAAAACACCAAAAGAAAGATGCCCAGGGTCCCTGCTCATCTGCTGAATGTGCCTTAGGCATGCTGCAAGGAGGCATGAGGACTGCAGATGTGGCCAGGACAATAAATTGCAATGTCCGTACTGTAAGATGCCTAAGACAGCGCTACAGGGAGACAGGACGGACAGCTGATTGTCCTTGCAGTGGCAGACCACGTGTAACAACACCTGCACAAGATCGGTACATCCAAACATCACAGAAGCTTTTGGCACAAGCGCATCGGCCATCGCAGGTGAGTGAGCTGCGCATCATTGGATGAGTCAGTGAAACTGGAAAGCTTTTTTAGGAATATAATTTCCTACTGATATTGTACAATATGTGTGTCTCCACACACCTAGGCCTAGGCTATTGATGGATTCAAGACAAGGTTGTTTTTATTGATCTCAGAATCTCCATTTATCAGTGTCAAAGTAAACAGTAATTCGATCATTTGTGATCGATTAACATTTGTGATAATATTCAATGAAATGAATGTGCATGAACATAAACCCACATACCGTTTCAATGTCTGGTATTTAATATAAGGCACGGAATGACACCAGCTCCATGACAGGGACCATCACATGACGTCCTGACGACTGGTAAAACAAATGTCTTGAGAACATTTTACAAACGTCCTAACATGGTCCTTGATGACATTCTTGGGATGTTGTGTCATGGTCCCATGGAGGATTTTGTCTAGCTCAAATGTTGTCACGTGTAGTTTCATTGTTAGTATCAGGTATCACGTTGACATTTTGCATCCACATGTTGTCAAATTTCTTTAACGAGATCATGTTTTCACATGTGCTCAAATGTTGTTGCCTGATCACATGTGAAATTAATCTCAACATCAACTGTTCGGAGGAGACTGTGTGAATTAGGCCTTCATGGTCGAATTGCTGCAAAGAAACCACTACTAAAGGACACCAATAATAAGAAGAGACTTGCTTGGGACAAGAAACACACACAATGGACATTAGACTGGTGGAAATCTGTCCTTTTGTCTGATGAATCCAAACTTGAGATTTTTACTTCCAACCGCCTTGACTTTTTGAGACGCGGAGTAGGTGATCGGTGAAGCATGGAGGAGGAGGTGTAGGGGTGTGTTACTGGTGACACATTGTCTGTGATATATTTAGAATTCAAGGCACACTTAAACAGCATGTCTACCACAGCATTCTGCAGCGATACGCCATTCCATATGGTTTACGCTTAGTGGGACTATCATTTGTTTTTCAACAGGACAATGACCCAACACACCTCCAGGCTGTGTAAGGGCTATGTGACCAAGAAGGAGAATGATGGAGTGCTGCATCAGATGACCTGGACTCCACAATCACCCAACCTCAACCCAAATGAGATGGCTTGGGGTGAGTTGGACCGCAGAGGAAGAGCAGCAAACAAGTGCTCAGCATATGTGGGAACTCCTTCAAGATTGTTGGAAAAGCATTCCATGTAAAGCTGGTTGAGAGAATGCCAAAAGTGTGCAAACTACTTTGAAGAATCTCAAATATAAAATATATTTTGATTTGTTTAACACTGTTCTGTTTAATTTATGATTCCATATGTGTTATTGCATAGTTTTGATGTCTTCACTATTATTCTACAATGTAGAAAATAGTAAACTAAATAAAAACTCTTGAATGAGTAGGTGTGTCCAAACTTTTGACTGGTACTGTGTCTGGTCCACTTTCTGTGTATCCCAGCAGTTATTGTTATTTAAAGGTGATGGAAACTTTTACAATAGGACTACAATTCAGATATTTATTGACTTTAGGTTGGAGGACAGTGCATCATTTATCCCCTTGTAAAAGATAGATCACAGAACTGTGAAGGACACATCAGACAGCTGCGATAGGATATAAAGCACAGCAAGTACCTCTGTAATTGTCATTGTCATGGAATTTCTCGTCTGAGCTTCCAAAGAATTGTTGGTTTGGAGGTGATGGCTGCATCTCAAATGATACCCTATTCACAGGGCTTTGGCCGGAAGTAGAATACTATTTGTGGAAAAGGGTGTCATCTGAGATTTTCATTGTGGTCACGTTGGTGGAAATATGAACCAGACTGGGCTGGAATAACGTTATAATCGATTATCAGGAGCACTGATTTTGAAAACTGTGACTTGTTATAACACAGATGGTCATGGAGAGCTGCTGTGTGTGCAGGCGTTTTAACAGTAACACATCTGATTCTAATAGTAAAGTTAGATCACAATTATTGGAAACAGGTGTGTTAGTGTTGGGCTCTCGAAGTTGGCCGTCCAGAGTTGGCCACCCCAGTTGGCCTACGATAGATCAGTCACCACAACTTGTCACACAGGCTGTCACCTCAAGAGACATTGGGTACGTCCGGGTCTGTCTGGGTTAGGGCCGGTTATATTAAAACCAGAATCTAGAAGAAGTTTGCAGGCAAAACCATTTTTCTCCTCTGTCTCAGAGTGAAACTTCATTAACAATCAGAGAGAAAGTCAATTAGCGTTAGAGGTTTTCTGATTTAATAAATAAAAGAAACCTGGAAACCTCCTAATAGATACCAGAATCCTGGGGACTAAATAATCTGAGATGAGAGGGGTGCGACTTTGGAATGCAGCGCAGTGTGTTTGTGTGCATATGTGTGTGTGTGACTTCACAGGCACAGCGAGTAGCAGAGTAATGAGTCACAACTAAGAAAACATCTGCTGTGACACAGACGTGCAACCTCTCTGCAATAGATCTGTGAAGAGAGAGTGGAAAGGGTACGAGGAGAGGGAACTAGGAGTGGGCTTGAGAGGTAAAAAAGGGAGTTCAAAAGAGGCTGAGAGAGAGAGGGCCAACAGGGAGAAAGAGAGAGAAAACCCTTAGCCACATTCTGCTTCGGGAAACCAGCTACATTCACTCACTTACAGTGCCTTTCAAAAGTATTTATCCCCCTTGGCGTTTTTCCTATTTTGTTGCATTACAACCTGTAGTTTAAATGGAATTTTATTTGGATTTCATGTAATGGACATACACAAAATAGTCCAAATTGGTGAAGTGAAATGTCAAAAATGACTTGTTTGAACAAATAAAAAAATAAAAATCAAAACGGAGAAGTGGTGTGGGCATATGTATTCATCCCATTTGCTATGAAGCCCCTAAATAAGATCTGGTGCAACCTTCAGAAGTCACATAATTAGTTAGATTGCACACAGGTGGACTTTATTTAAGTGTCACATGATCTGTCACATGATCTCAGTATATATACACATGTTCTGAATGGCCCCAGAGTCAACACCACTAAGCAAGGGGCACCACCAAGCAAGCGGTACCATGAAGACCAAGGAGCTCTCCAAACAGGTCAGGGACAATGTTGTGGAGACGTACAGATCAGGGTTGGGTCATAAAAAAAGATCAGAAACTTTGAACATCCCATTGGAGCACCATTAAATCCATTATTAAAATAAGGAAAGAATATGGCACCACAACAAACCTGCCAAAAGAGGGCACCCCAACAAAACTCACGGACCAGGCAAGGAGGGCATTCACCAGAGAGGCAACAAACAGACCAAAAGATAGCCCTGAAGGAGCTCCACAGCGGAGATTGGAGTATCTGTCCATAGGACCACTTTAAGCCGTACACTCCACAGAGCTGGGCTTTACGGAAGAGTGGCCAGGAAAAAGACATACAAAAAAAGTAATTGCTTAAAGAAAAAAATAGGCAAACACATTTGGTGTTCGCCAAAAGGCATGTAAGAGACTCCCCAAACATATGGAAGAAGGTACTCTGGTCAGAAGAGACTACAATTGAGCATTTTGGCCATCAAGGAAAATGCTATGTCTGGCAAAAACACAACACCTCGTCTAGAGAACACCATCCCCACAGTGAAGCATGGCGGTGGCAGCAGCAGCATCATGCTGTCGGGATGTTTTCATCGGCAGGGACTGGGAAACTGCTCAGTATTGAAGGAATGATGGATGGTGCTAAATACAGGGAAATTCTTGAGGGAAACCTGTTCCAGTCTTCCAGAGATTTGAGACTGGGACGTAGGTTCACCTTCCAACAGGACAATGACCCTAAGCATACTGCTAAAGCAACACTCGAGTGGTTTAAGGGGAAACATTTAAATGTTTTGGAATGGCCTAGTCAAAGCCCAGACCTCAATCCAAATGAGAATCTGTGGAATGACTTAAAGATTGCTGTACACCAGCGGAACCAATCCAACTTGAAGGAGCTAGAGCAGTTTTGCCTTGAAGAATGGGCAAAAATCCCAGTGGCTAGATGTACTAAGCTTATAGAGCCATACCACAAGAGATATGCAGCTGTAATTGTTGCAAAAGGTGGTTCTACAAAGTATTGACTTTGGGGGGGGGGTTCTTTGTAATATTTCTTGTTTGTTTCACAATAAAAATATTTTGCATCTTCAAAGTGGTAGGCATGTTTTGTAAATCATATTATACAAACCACCCAAAAATGTATTGTAATTCCAGGTTGTGAGGCAACAAAATAGGAAAAATACCAAGGGGGGTGAATACTTTTGCAAGTCACTGTATAAGTATGTTCACAAGGGTTATCAAGAGTATCACTGTTCATTACCATTGACATTCATGAAAGACAAGTACTCCCTTAATAGGCTGCAGACGTGTCAGGGGAGGCAGTCGTTAGTCCTTTACTGGAAAAATCTTTGTTGAAACAACAGTAAAAACATAGATATTGATACTTGTTAGAGAGCTAAACAGGCCTTCGTATTTTAGTATTTTATTGAACCTTTTCAAACTGTGGATCAGAGAGTTGGCATTCACTGATCCTTGAGGGATGGAAATGAAGAAAGGGCTTCACAGAGGGACAGAGACTGTTATTAGAGAATCTAGTCTGATGTGGCCTTTCTTTCTCTTTTTACCCTACAAAAGTAATTATGGCATTCCTTCCGAATGATTGGTAGTTAGCCACTGGCTCACCAAGCACTGTACGTTCCCAATAAATGGCAGACTCATTTGGGTGTATGTGTGCATGTGTGTGCAGACCGACTGTGTGTTTGCTCTAGATGCTGTCTTTCTGCATGGGAAGCCACTGGCAACCTTGCTTCAGTCACTCCACCAGTTGAGCTGGTGTGTGTGTGTGTGTGTGTGTGTGTGTGTGTGTGTGTGTGTGTGTGTGTGTGTGTGTGTGTGTGTGTGTGTGTGTGTGTGTGTGTGTGTGTGTGTGTGTGTGTGTGTGTGTGTGTGTGTGTGTGTGTGTGTGTGTGTGTGTGTGTGTGTGTGTGTGGAGGAAAACACTGGCAGGCTAGCCCTTATGCCTGTTTAGCGAAGGCCTGCGTGTCGGGCTTGGAGGCTTGGCTTTTGTCCACCCTCTCCGTGGCCAGGTGGATGGATAGCTAAAACAACACTGGTCAAACCCAAACCTTTATTCATCCCTGCATCCTAACTAATGCCTAACATAGTCTTATTTAGTCATAACTCTACTGCAACGGTTTCCCTTACTGTTTAACGTGGTCTAAAATGTATTTCACAGACCCTCTGTAACGTTTTTGGTTGGTGGAAGAAGGAGTAGACCAAAGCACAGCGTGGTACGTGTTCACGATGCCTTTAATAAACAAACTCTGAATACAAACGAACAAGAGAATAAAGGAAAACAGAAACAGTCCCGTATGGTGAAAACACTGAAACGGAAAACAATCACCCACAACTCAAAATGGGAAAACAGGCTACCTAAGTATGGCTCTCAATCAGAGATAACGATAGACAGCTGCCTCTGAGAACCATACCAGGCCAAACACATAGAAAAAGAAATCCTAGACCTACAACATAGAATACCCACCGACATCACAAACTGACCAAACTAAAAATAGAAACATACAAAGCAATCTACGGTCAGGGTGTGACACCCTCATACATAAGATTGCTTGATGTTCATCGCTGATGTTTTCATAAAATTTCTAAATACCTTTCTGATTAACTTCAGTCACTCTCAAAATACTTCCTTCAGACTGAAATTTGATTTGACATATCTTGTGCTCGAACTTTTTATTGAGATAATGACAACAGGGTCAGATTCTAAAGATATGTATGATTTCACACATTTCTTTCTGATACCCCCAAGTTGACTAAAATAGAGAAACAGATCATCAAAAAGTTTGATGGTCCATGTTAATAGTAACATCTTGTATAAATCCATGTAATATCTTGTATAAATAGTGCAGGGACGATACCACTATCGCAATACTCGTTAGTATCGTGGCAACCAAAAACCAAAACACAGAGCGAATTTAACTTCTTTAGGAAAACAGCCCTAATGTTGGAAACCAACATCACGATGTTGTCATCCAGAGTCACGCGTGTTAATTTCCCAAGCTGTAGCACACAATATTCTACATACAGCAGGTTTGTAACGGACCAACAGTATTAGTATGCTTCGTGTTTGTTATATTTACCATGGGAATAAAATGACGAGCCATCACGTAACTTCCCCATTCTAGTAACGGCTTTACAGAACGTAATCCACTGGAGCCCGGACTGCACAATTCCCATCCTGGTTACTGATTTTCTGATTTAAAATACATCTTGGGGATGAATAAAGCTGGTGTCACATATAATCCATTGACAATTCACAACAGTCTAGGCATAATTCGATCCAGGCCTCTGGGTTATCTAAGGTCTCAGGAAGCCCAGCAGTAGTCATCTCATTTTAAACGGCCCATCTTTGATTGATTTGCCCTATGTCTAGGAGGGGGATACACAGGTTGATTCATCGAGACTATAAGTCAAACTGATCATGCAGGGCTTAAAGAGGCAATCTGCAGTTGCTACATCAATTTCGGGGACATACAAAGGAATGTTATATACCCATTGATTCTTGAAGAACATATCTTAGAAATGCCTTTTGAGGCTTGTTTTACTCCAATGTTTGTCAATAAATGAAATATAAACAAACACTTTATAGCCTCAAAAAAATGGTTAAAACTATACTTTTTATATCATGAATGGTCAAGTCCTTCCATCCACAGCTCTGTCTATGAATTTGAGAGTGCTTACATTTCTCCAGCCGCTTCCCCCAGCTTTTTCTGAAGCAGTGGCAGGGACAGTACTTTATTATTATTTCAACTCCTGATTGACGCTTTTAGTTTCAACACTCCTCTCCTGTGAAAGCCAGTTCTCTCTCTCCTATATCTCCTCCTTTCCCCCTCCCATCTCCCCCTCTTCCGTTTTGAATCTCCTCCTGCTCCTAGTCCTCAGCTTGATCCTCCTCTCCCCTCCAATCCCCCCTCTCTCCCTGTCCTCTCCCCCCTCACTCGCTCCTCTGATTGAAAGCAGATAGTTTAGTCATCAAATTGGCTGAACAGAGCTGGCCAGCTAACTTCATTAACACTCTCCAGATGAAGCCGTCTCTATATAGCTGTCAGAGACGCAGGCACATACACACGCACGCATTCAGGCATACATGCACACACAGAATGTTCCTCCATGAAGCTTCCCTCCTTGACTAAAATAAATCCATACCCTTTGATTTGATTGCTTTTATGTTCATAAGTTAGCATGAAAACAAACCTGTATTTATTTTGTATTATTTTGTATCTATTGTGCTTTCAGGCAGGCTGAAAGCACCTTAGGCTTATTTCTTCTTCTTCTATTCTTTCTGTAATACAACATGATCAAGCCACTAATTTCAACACGCATCAACATGCTGGAATAGTTGCACTCACCATACTTAACACTGACCATGGCAAAGAGACCCTTAGATTTTGTTATATTTTTTTTTACAGATGATAACAGTTATTAGTTTAGAAGAGAGGTCTCGTTGCCCTCCACAATACAGCGTGCGATTGTAGAATCTCACACATTTACTGTCAAACAATGGATATTGAACTGTTTGTTCTTCCCTGTAGACTAGCTCTACCTCTTTCTATCATCAGCCTACTCAGAACCTTAAGAGTTTTTTTTGGCAGCGTCCCACAGGTTTCCCTGTAAAGATCCTAGCCGGCCCTGCCAAGCCTGTCTCTCTGTATCTCTACCGCTGTGACGGATTGAGGAATTCTGTTGGACATGAGTGTTCCAGAAAGTCTCTCTCTTAGTTCCATAGGGGCTCTGTGTGTTGCTGCTCCAATTCCTCCCGTCAGACATTGTATGTGTAAGTGTGTGTGGTGTGGTAAGAGTGTGTGAACAGTATGTATGTTTGTGCCTGCGTGTGAGCGCAATAAGTTCTCACTGTCACACTGGGTGGAGGGTGGGCGGGGAGCATAAGTGCCGAGCACTGAGAGTGAACCCATGATCCTCTGTGCTGAAGAGCGGGTACCTACTAGTATTGAAGGCATCTCCCGTCGCTTTGGGACATGGTAAATGTTGAATACTGAAGGCTGTCTGGTGTGATCTCGCTGGAGTGCGTGTGTGTGTGTGTGTGTGTGTGTGTGTGTGTGTGTGTGTGTGTGTGTGTGTGTGTGTGTGTGTGTGTGTGTGTGTGTGTGTGTGTGTGTGTGTGTGTGTGTGTGTGTGTGTGTGTGTGTGTGTGTGTGTGTGTGTGTGTGTGTGAAGATAAAGATATCTTTCCCCAGTCAGTTAAACTCTATAGTGAAGCCTATCACTCACTGTCTCACTTTCTCATAGTATTAGCTCATGTTTGCTCAAGCCCTCTTGTCCTCCATCTCCAGTCTAGCCATCACTTGATCTCTCTTGTTTTTGAAGGATTCAGTTACTCCTTTACATTCCATTCAGCTCCAGTGTAATAACACCTGACTACTGCTTACAAAGCCTGGGACATGGGAGAAGCTGTTCAAACTCTTCCACGTATTCCAAGACTTCCAAGAAATTCCTCTGTCCACTCCAGTCTCTTGCACCCATACATTACCAGTCATCCATAAGCTGTCTTTATTACTTCAGATCTCACGCACCTCTGGTATAAAGCTTGATGCTTCAAAAGAGACAGTGAAGAAGTAATGTTAGAATTTGTAGCTTTTAAAGTAATGTTTAAGGGATGTCAAAGCTCTGATATCTTTATTAACCCACCATGCGTACATTAATTAGTGACTCTGCCTTCACCATAAGGTCAAAGGCGCCAAAAATGTTTTCCAGAGGGTTGTTGTGAGCAGTGGAAGCCGACTGTATGGAGAAAACACATCAAGATAAGTGTGGGAATGGATACAATATTAGGCCCTATTTGATACTCTCATACGACCATTGATTGAACAATGGCTTTGCTACACAAAATGCTGGTGCGGTGGGCATACAGGATGGAAAGACAAAAGAGTGGAAAATAAGATTGGGGCGGTGGGTGGATAGAGGGAAAATGGAGGGTGGATGGAGGGATGGGTGGATATAGAGAAAATGGAGGGTGGATGGAGGGAAGGGTGGATAGAGAGAAAATGGAGGGTGGATGGAGGGATGGGTGGATAGAGAGAAAATGGAGGGTGGATGAGGGAAGGGCGGATAGAGTAAAAGGAATTACAGGAGTCATTGAATAGCAGTTAGATGAGTCGAGCAAAATTGTGAGATGTTTTAGAATATGGCTGATTTGACCTTCAATATGACTTTCAAATCAATATTATTTGAGAGTTTGTTGAGTCCATATTGCAGTTATAGAAAACGTAGGGACACGACAGTGAATCAGTGTTCAATTCATGATGGACCCTTAGGGGGCAGTCTTTGACATAAAGAGATCAGGAAATGTTGGTTGAAAATGAAAGGTTTGTCAGATAGCCACAAACAAATCGAAAACTAGCACAACTAACTAACCAAAATTAATATTTTGATATGGGGTCATTGCATGTCACAAACTGTTTTATTTGTTAGACACATCCATGGAGTCACCCATGAGGCAATACAGAATTATTGAGGATCAGATTTGGAATCATGCCAACATCCCAACCATGATGGAATGGGATAGAACTACGCCATAAGAACTGGGAAGAATGGTCATAGAACTGGAATCAATTCATATGGTAATGACTAGAATGAGATGAAGGATTACAGTGACGTTATAAACATCACGTTTCTCTAGGAAGTATCTGTTCAGTAGAACAGTGAATAAAGCTGAATGAAACAACACCAAACGATCACCCGCCAATCTCTCTCACTACAGATTGTATCAATTTATGAACTCATTTCTCTGAACAACAACACTGTGGTTATTAAAACAATAGGCATTGTACATATAACTTGTTATGCAGGTGAATGAGGACCCAAAAGCGACTTGGCGAAAACAGAGTCTTTAATCCAGTTTAAGGAAATAGCAATACTCCTAGACAAATCGGAGCGGTAAATAAAGCATAAAACAATTTCACTCGTAATCACGAGAACTGACTGGAGACTCGATAATAAACTGCAGGTTGCCTCGGGAAGGCACTTGACCGTAGCAGACTCAGACACCTGCTCACCACGCAGCATCTGAGGGAAACACGACACGACAGGGCGATACAAAGACACAGCACGGTGAACAAATATACAAGGATCCGACAGGGCAGAAACGGAAAACAAGGGGAGAAATAGGGACTCTAATCAGGGGAAAAGATAGGGAACAGGTGTGGGAAGACTAAATGATTGATTAGGGGAATAGGAACAGCTGGGAGCAGGAACGGAACGATAGAGAGAAGAGAGAGAGGAAGGGAGAGAGAAAAAGGGGAACGAACCTAAAAAGACCAGCAGGGGGAAAACGAACAGAAGGAAAAGCAAAATGACAAGACAATATAAGACAAAACATGACAGTACCCCCCCCACTCACCGAGCGCCTCCTGGCGCACTCGAGGAGGAATCCTGGCGGCAACGGAGGAAATCATCAATCAGTGAACGGTCCAGCACGTCCCGAGACGGAACCCAACTCCTCTCCTCAGGACCGTAACCCTCCCAATCCACTAAGTATTGGTGACCCCGTCCCCGAGAACGCATGTCCATGATCCTACGTACCTTGTAAATAGGTGCGCTCTCGACAAGGACGGGAGAGGGGGGGAGGGAAGACGAACGGGGGTGCGAAGAAAGGGCTTGACACAGGAGACATGGAAGACAGGATGGACGCGACCAAGATGTCGCGGAAGAAGCAGTCGCACAGCGACAGGATTGACGACCTGGGAGACACGGAACGGACCAATGAACCGCGGAGTCAACTTACGAGAAGCTGTCATATGAGGAAGGTTGCGAGTGGAAAGCCACACTCTCTGGCCGCAACAATACCTTGGACTCTTAATCCTACGTTTATTGGCGGCTCTCACAGTCTGTGCCCTGTAACGGCAAAGTGCAGACCTCACCCTCCTCCAGGTGCGCTCACAACGTTGGACAAACGCTTGAGCGGAGGGAACGCTGGACTCTGCAAGCTGGGATGAGAACAGAGGAGGCTGGTAACCCAGACTACTCTGAAACGGAGATAACCCGGTAGCAGACGAAGGAAGCGAGTTGTGAGCGTATTCTGCCCAGGGGAGCTGTTCTGCCCAAGACGCAGGGTTTCTGAAAGAAAGGCTGCGTAGTATGCGACCAATCGTCTGATTGGCCCTCTCTGCTTGACCGTTAGACTGGGGATGAAACCCGGAAGAGAGACTGACGGACGCACCAATCAAACGACAGAACTCCCTCCAAAACTGTGACGTGAATTGCGGACCTCTGTCTGAAACGGCGTCTAACGGGAGGCCATGAATTCTGAACACATTCTCGATGATGATTTGTACCGTCTCCTTAGCGGAAGGAAGTTTAGCGAGAGGAATGAAATGTGCCGCCTTAGAGAACCTATCGACAACCGTAAGAATCACAGTCTTCCCCGCAGACAAAGGCAGACCGGTAATGAAGTCTAGGGCGATGTGAGACCATGGTCGAGAAGGAATGGGGAGCGGTCTGAGACGACCGGCAGGAGGAGAGTTACCTGACTTAGTCTGCGCGCAGTCCGAACAAGCAGCCACGAAACGGCGCGTGTCACGCTCCTGAGTCGGCCACCAAAAGCGCTGGCGAATAGAAGCAAGAGTGCCTCGAACACCGGGATGACCAGCTAACTTGGCAGAGTGAGCCCACTGAAGAACAGCCAGACGAGTGGAAACAGGAACGAAAAGAAGGTTACTAGGACAAGCGCGCGGCGACGCAGTGCGTGAGTGCTTGCTTAACCTGTCTTTCAATTCCCCAGACTGTCAACCCGACAACACGCCCATAAGGAAGAATCCCCTCGGGATCAGTAGAAGCCACAGAAGAACTAAAAAGACGGGATAAGGCATCAGGCTTGGTGTTCTTGCTACCCGGACGGTAAGAAATCACAAACTCGAAACGAGCGAAAAATAACGCCCAACGAGCTTGACGAGCATTAAGTCGTTTGGCAGAACGGATGTACTCAAGGTTCTTATGGTCTGTCCAAACGACAAAAGGAATGGTCGCCCCCTCCAACCACTGTCGCCATTCGCCTAGGGCTAAGCGGATGGCGAGCAGTTCGCGGTTACCCACATCATAGTTGCGTTCAGATGGCGACAGGCGATGAGAAAAATAAGCGCAAGGATGAACCTTATCGTCAGACTGGAAGCGCTGGGATAGAATGGCTCCCACGCCTACCTCTGAAGCGTCAACCTCGACAATGAATTGTCTAGTGACGTCAGGAGTAACGAGGATAGGAGCGGACGTAAAACGTTCTTTAAGAAGATCAAAAGCTCCCTGGGCGGAACCGGACCACTTAAAACACGTCTTGACAGAAGTAAGAGCTGTGAGAGGGGCAGCAACTTGACCGAAATTACGAATGAAACGCCGATAGAAATTAGCGAAACCTAGAAAGCGCTGCAACTCGACACGTGACCTTGGAACGGGCCACTCACTGACAGCTTGGACCTTAGCGGAATCCATCTGAATGCCTTCAGCGGAAATAACGGAACCGAGAAAAGTAACGGAGGAGACATGAAAAGAGCACTTCTCAGCCTTCACGTAGAGACAATTCTCTAAAAGGCGCTGGAGAACACGTCGAACGTGCTGAACATGAATCTCGAGTGACGGTGAAGAAATCAGGATATCGTCAAGGTAGACAAAAACAAAGATGTTCAGCATGTCTCTCAGAACATCATTAACTAATATCTGAAAAACAGCTGGCGCATTGGCGAGACCAAACGGCAGAACCCGGTACTCAAAATGCCCTAACGGAGTGTTAAACGCCGTTTTCCACTCGTCCCCCTCTCTGATGCGCACGAGATGGTAAGCGTTACGAAGGTCCAACTTAGTAAAGCACCTGGCTCCCTGCAGAATCTCGAAGGCTGATGACATAAGGGGAAGCGGATAACGATTCTTAACCGTTATGTCATTCAGCCCTCGATAATCCACGCAGGGGCGCAGAGTACCGTCTTTCTTCTTAACAAAAAAAACCCCCGCCCCGGCCGGAGAGGAAGAAGGCACTATGGTACCGGCGTCAAGAGACACAGACAAATAATCCTCGAGAGCCTTACGTTCGGGAGCCGACAGAGAGTATAGTCTACCCCGAGGAGGAGTGGTCCCCGGAAGGAGATCAATACTACAATCATACGACCGGTGAGGAGGAAGGGAGTTGGCTCGGGACCGACTGAAGACCGTGCGCAGATCATGATATTCCTCCGGCACTCCTGTCAAATCGCAAGGTTCCTCCTGAGAAGTGGGGACAGAAGAAATGGGAGGGATGGCAGACATTAAACACTTCACATGACAAGAAACGTTCCAGGATAGGATAGAATTACTAGACCAATTAATAGAAGGATTATGACATACTAGCCAGGGATGACCCAAAACAACAGGTGTAAAAGGTGAACGAAAAATCAAAAAAGAAATAGTCTCACTGTGGTTACCAGATACTGTGAGGGTTAAAGGTAGTGTCTCAAATCTGATACTGGGAAGATGACTACCATCTAAGGCGAACATGGGCGTAGGCTTGTCTAACTGTCTGAAAGGAATGTCATGTTTCCGAGCCCATGCTTCGTCCATGAAACAACCCTCAGCCCCAGAGTCTATCAAGGCACTGCATGTAGCACCCGAACCGGTCCAGCGTAGATGGACCGACATAGTAGTACAGGATCTAGATGGAGAGACCTGAGTAGTAGCGCTCACCAGTAGCCCTCCGCTTACTGATGAGCTCTGGCTTTTACTGGACATGAATTGACAAAATGTCCATCAAATCCGCAATAGAGGCACAGGCGGTTGGTGATCCTCCGTTCCCTCTCCTTATTCGAGATGCGAATACCTCCCAGCTGCATGGGCTCAGTCTCTGAGCCAGAGGAGGGAGATGGTTGCGATGCGGAGCAGGGAAACACCGTTGACGCGAGCTCTCTTCCACGAGCTTGGTGACGAAGATCTACCCGTCGTTCTATGCGGATGGCGAGAGCAATCAAAGAGTCTACACTGGAAGGAACCTCCCGGGAGAGAATCTCATCTTTGACCACTGCGTGGAGTCCCTCCAGAAAACGAGCGAGCAGCGCCGGCTCGTTCCAGTCACTAGAGGCAGCAAGAGTGCGAAACTCTATAGAGTAATCCGTTATGGATCGATCACCTTGGCATAGGGAAGCCAGGGCCCTAGAAGCCTCCCTACCAAAAACTGAACGGTCAAAAACCCGAATCATCTCCTCTTTAAAGTTCTGGTAATTGTTTGAACAATCAGCCCTTGCCTCCCAGATAGCTGTGCCCCACTCTCGAGCCCGGCCAGTAAGGAGTGAAATGACGTAAGCAACCCGAGCTCTCTCTCTAGAGTATGTGTTGGGTTGGAGAGAGAACACAATATCACACTGGGTGAGAAAGGAGCGGCACTCCTTGGGCTGCCCGGAGTAGCAAGGTGGGTTATTAACCCTAGGTTCCGGAGGCTCGGCAGACCAGGAAGTAACAGGTGGCACGAGACGAAGACTCTGGAACTGTCCAGAGAGGTCGGAAACCTGAGCGGCCAGGTTCTCCATGGCATGACGAGCAGCAGACAATTCCTGCTCGTGTCTGCCGAGCATGGCTCCTTGGATCTCGACGGCAGTGTTACGAGCGTCTGTAGTCGCTGGGTCCATTCTTTGGTCGGATCCTTCTGTTATGCAGGTGAATGAGGACCCAAAAGCGACTTGGCGAAAACAGAGTATTTAATCCAGTTTAAGGAAATAGCAATACTCCTAGACAAATTGGAGCGGTAAATAAAGCATAAAACAATTTCACTCGTAATCACGAGAACTGACTGGAGACTCGATAATAAACTGCAGGTTGCCTCGGGAAGGCACTTGACCGTAGCAGACTCAGACACCTGCTCACCACGCAGCATCTGAGGGAAACACGACACGACAGGGCGATACAAATACACAGCACGGTAAACAAATATACAAGGATCCGACAGGGCAGAAACGGAAAACAAGGGGAGAAATAGGGACTCTAATCAGGGGAAAAGATAGGGAACAGGTGTGGGAAGACTAAATGATTGATTAGGGGAATAGGAACAGCTGGGAGCAGGAACGGAACGATAGAGAGAAGAGAGAGAGGAAGGGAGAGAGAAAAAGGGGAACGAACCTAAAAAGACCAGCAGGGGGAAAATGAACAGAAGGAAAAGCAAAATGACAAGACAATATAAGACAAAACATGACATAACTTATGTATTGCCTTGCTATATTATTGTGTTGGGTTGTCTCTCTTGTCGTGGTGTTTGTATTGCATTTGTTTTTTAAATCCCAGCACCCGTCCGCGCAGGAGGCATTTTGCCTTTTGGTCGGCCGTCATTGTAGATAAGAATTTGTTCAAAACTGACTTGCCTTGTCATGTTTTGTCTTATATTGTCTTGTCATTTTGCTTTTCCTTCTGTTCGTTTTCCCCCTGCTGGTCTTTTTAGGTTCGTTCCCTTTTTTCTCTCTCCCTCTCTCTCTCTCTTCTCTCTATCGTTCCGTTCCTGCTCCCAGCTGTTCCTATTCCCCTAATCAATCATTTAGTCTTCCCACACCTGTTCCCTATCTTTTCCCCTGATTAGAGTCCCTATTTCTCCCCTTGTTTTCCGTTTCTGTCCTGTCGGATCCTTGTATACTGTTCACCGTGCTGTGTCTTTGTATCGCCCTGTCGTGTCGTGTTTCACTCAGATGCTGCGTGGTGAGCAGGTGTCTGAGTCTGCTACGGTCAAGTGCCTTCCCGAGGCAACCTGCAGTTCATTATCGAGTCTCCAGTCAGTTCTCGTGATTACGAGTGAAATTGTTTCTTATGCTTTATTTACCGCTCCGATTTGTCTAGGAGTATTGCTATTTCCTTAAACTGGATTAAAGACTCTGTTTTCGCCAAGTCGCTTTTGGGTCCTCATTCACCTGCATAACAGAAGGATCCGACCGAAGACCGTGCGCAGATCATGATATTCCTCCGGCACTCCTGTCAAATCGCCAGGTTCCTCCTGAGAAGTGGGGACAGAAGAAATGGGAGGGATGGCAGACATTAAACACTTCACATGACAAGAAACGTTCCAGGATAGGATAGAATTACTAGACCAATTAATAGAAGGATTATGACATACTAGCCAGGGATGACCCAAAACAACAGGTGTAAAAGGTGAACGAAAAATCAAAAAAGAAATAGTCTCACTGTGGTTACCAGATACTGTGAGGGTTAAAGGTAGTGTCTCAAATCTGATACTGGGAAGATGACTACCATCTAAGGCGAACATGGGCGTAGGCTTGTCTAACTGTCTGAAAGGAATGTCATGTTTCCGAGCCCATGCTTCGTCCATGAAACAACCCTCAGCCCCAGAGTCTATCAAGGCACTGCATGTAGCACCCGAACCGGTCCAGCGTAGATGGACCGACATAGTAGTACAGGATCTAGATGGAGAGACCTGAGTAGTAGCGCTCACCAGTAGCCCTCCGCTTACTGATGAGCTCTGGCTTTTACTGGACATGAATTGACAAAATGTCCATCAAATCCGCAATAGAGGCACAGGCGGTTGGTGATCCTCCGTTCCCTCTCCTTAGTCGAGATGCGAATACCTCCCAGCTGCATGGGCTCAGTCTCTGAGCCAGAGGAGGGAGATGGTTGCGATGCGGAGCAGGGAAACACCGTTGACGCGAGCTCTCTTCCACGAGCTTGGTGACGAAGATCTACCCGTCGTTCTATGCGGATGGCGAGAGCAATCAAAGAGTCCACACTGGAAGGAACCTCCCGGGAGAGAATCTCATCTTTAACCACTGCGTGGAGTCCCTCCAGAAAACGAGCGAGCAGCGCCGGCTCGTTCCAGTCACTAGAGGCAGCAAGAGTGCGAAACTCTATAGAGTAATCCGTTATGGATCGATCACCTTGGCATAGGGAAGCCAGGGCCCTAGAAGCCTCCCTACCAAAAACTGAACGGTCAAAAACCCGAATCATCTCCTCTTTAAAGTTCTGGTAATTGTTTGAACAATCAGCCCTTGCCTCCCAGATAGCTGTGCCCCACTCTCGAGCCCGGCCAGTAAGGAGTGAAATGACGTAAGCAACCCGAGCTCTCTCTCTAGAGTATGTGTTGGGTTGGAGAGAGAACACAATATCACACTGGGTGAGAAAGGAGCGGCACTCCTTGGGCTGCCCGGAGTAGCAAGGTGGGTTATTAACCCTAGGTTCCGGAGGCTCGGCAGACCAGGAAGTAACAGGTGGCACGAGACGAAGACTCTGGAACTGTCCAGAGAGGTCGGAAACCTGAGCGGCCAGGTTCTCCATGGCATGACGAGCAGCAGACAATTCCTGCTCGTGTCTGCCGAGCATGGCTCCTTGGATCTCGACGGCAGTTTTACGAGCGTCTGTAGTTGCTGAGAAGTGCTCTTTTCATGTCTCCTCCGTTACTTTTCTTGGTTCCGTTATTTCCGCTGAAGGCATTCAGATGGATTCCGCTAAGGTCCAAGCTGTCAGTGAGTGGCCCGTTCCAAGGTCACGTGTCGAGTTGCAGCGCTTTCTAGGTTTCGCTAATTTCTATCGGCGTTTCATTCGTAATTTCGGTCAAGTTGCTGCCCCTCTCACAGCTCTTACTTCTGTCAAGACGTGTTTTAAGTGGTCCGGTTCCGCCCAGGGAGCTTTTGATCTTCTAAAAGAACGTTTTACGTCCGCTCCTATCCTCGTTACTCCTGACGTCACTAGACAATTCATTGTCGAGGTTGACGCTTCAGAGGTAGGCGTGGGAGCCATTCTATCCCAGCGCTTCCAGTCTGACGATAAGGTTCATCCTTGCGCTTATTTTTCTCATCGCCTGTCGCCATCTGAACGCAACTATGATGTGGGTAACCGCGAACTGCTCGCCATCCGCTTAGCCCTAGGCGAATGGCGACAGTGGTTGGAGGGGGCGACCGTTCCTTTTGTCGTTTGGACAGACCATAAGAACCTTGAGTACATCCGTTCTGCCAAACGACTTAATGCTCGTCAAGCTCGTTGGGCGTTATTTTTCGCTCGTTTCGAGTTTGTGATTTCTTACCGTCCGGGTAGCAAGAACACCAAGCCTGATGCCTTATCCCGTTTTTTTAGTTCTTCTGTGGCTTCTACTGATCCCGAGGGGATTCTTCCTTATGGGCGTGTTGTCGGGTTGACAGTCTGGGGAATTGAAAGACAGGTTAAGCAAGCACTCACGCACACTGCGTCGCCGCGCGCTTGTCCTAGTAACCTTCTTTTCGTTCCTGTTTCCACTCGTCTGGCTGTTCTTCAGTGGGCTCACTCTGCCAAGTTAGCTGGTCATCCCGGTGTTCGAGGCACTCTTGCTTCTATTCGCCAGCGCTTTTGGTGGCCGACTCAGGAGCGTGACACGCGCCATTTCGTGGCTGCTTGTTCGGACTGCGCGCAGACTAAGTCAGGTAACTCTCCTCCTGCCGGTCGTCTCAGACCGCTCCCCATTCCTTCTCGACCATGGTCTCACATCGCCCTAGACTTCATTACCGGTCTGCCTTTGTCTGCGGGGAAGACTGTGATTCTTACGGTTGTCGATAGGTTCTCTAAGGCGGCACATTTCATTCCTCTCGCTAAACTTCCTTCCGCTAAGGAGACGGCACAAATCATCATCGAGAATGTGTTCAGAATTCATGGCCTCCCGTTAGACGCCGTTTCAGACAGAGGTCCGCAATTCACGTCACAGTTTTGGAGGGAGTTCTGTCGTTTGATTGGTGCGTCCGTCAGTCTCTCTTCCGGGTTTCATCCCCAGTCTAACGGTCAAGCAGAGAGGGCCAATCAGACGATTGGTCGCATACTACGCAGCCTTTCTTTCAGAAACCCTGCGTCTTGGGCAGAACAGCTCCCCTGGGCAGAATACGCTCACAACTCGCTTCCTTCGTCTGCTACCGGGTTATCTCCGTTTCAGAGTAGTCTGGGTTACCAGCCTCCTCTGTTCTCATCCCAGCTTGCCGAGTCCAGCGTTCCCTCCGCTCAAGCGTTTGTCCAACGTTGTGAGCGCACCTGGAGGAGGGTGAGGTCTGCACTTTGCCGTTACAGGGCACAGACTGTGAGAGCCGCCAATAAACGTAGGATTAAGAGTCCAAGGTATTGTTGCGGCCAGAGAGTGTGGCTTTCCACTCGCAACCTTCCTCTTACGACAGCTTCTCGTAAGTTGACTCCGCGGTTCATTGGTCCGTTCCGTGTCTCCCAGGTCGTCAATCCTGTCGCTGTGCGACTGCTTCTTCCGCGACATCTTCGTCGCGTCCATCCTGTCTTCCATGTCTCCTGTGTCAAGCCCTTTCTTCGCACCCCCGTTCGTCTTCCCTCCCCCCCTCCCGTCCTTGTCGAGAGCGCACCTATTTACAAGGTACGTAGGATCATGGACATGCGTTCTCGGGGACGGGGTCACCAATACTTAGTGGATTGGGAGGGTTATGGTCCTGAGGAGAGGAGTTGGGTTCCGTCTCGGGACGTGCTGGACCGTTCACTGATTGATGATTTCCTCCGTTGCCGCCAGGATTCCTCCTCGAGTGCGCCAGGAGGCGCTCGGTGAGTGGGGGGGTACTGTCATGTTTTGTCTTATAATGTCTTGTCATTTTGCTTTTCCTTCTGTTTGTTTTCCCCCTGCTGGTCTTTTTAGGTTCGTTCCCTTTTTTCTCTCTCCCTCTCTCTCTCTCTTCTCTCTATCGTTCCGTTCCTGCTCCCAGCTGTTCCTATTCCCCTAATCAATCATTTAGTCTTCCCACACCTGTTCCCTATCTTTTCCCCTGATTAGAGTCCCTATTTCTCCCCTTGTTTTCCGTTTCTGTCCTGTCGGATCCTTGTATACTGTTCACCGTGCTGTGTCTTTGTATCGCCCTGTCGTGTCGTGTTTCCCTCAGATGCTGCGTGGTGAGCAGGTGTCTGAGTCTGCTACGGTCAAGTGCCTTCCCGAGGCAACCTGCAGTTCATTATCGAGTCTCCAGTCAGTTCTCGTGATTACGAGTGAAATTGTTTCTTATGCTTTATTTACCGCTCCGATTTGTCTAGGAGTATTGCTATTTCCTTAAACTGGATTAAAGACTCTGTTTTCGCCAAGTCGCTTTTGGGTCCTCATTCACCTGCATAACATGCCTAGTTAACTAAAGGTTGAATCTAAAATCCACCAAATAATGTGTATTATTTGGTAAGAAAGGTTTTTTCCTTTGTGCTTACTGTGATAAGAATATGGAAAGAAAAGAGGGAGAGAGAGATTGAGAGGGGAAGTAAGAGAGAATACATGTGCATACAGTAAGTATAGTTCCATTATTGCACTATATAGGAAGCAGACATTTTAATATTTAGCATTTTATTACAGAATAATATTACATTGAATTTATATTGAAATGACAAAGAGAATAACTGATATAAGATGAGGTACAAGGTAAACATTTGTCATTTAGATGATGATTCATTATCTCTGGACTGGGGTGCAGCAGTATATGAATGGGATTTAGGGCTTATGCCCAGTGCTCTGTGACATTCTCTCAGTAATTACAACCCTCGATAACTCACACCTATAGTTTATCACGCACGCACGCACACATACAGACACACACCTGCAGCCCCAGGTTGCTGGCAAGGTCTGTGGAAGAACATGGATATAATCACAGATAGATGAAGAAGGAGATTCAAAAAAGTGAGTTTTGTCTGGAAAAAAAAACATTCCTGGTAAAAAAATGTTATAATGCGAAACTTAAGGGGTTTGGCTCTCAATTAGGGACCTGCAAGGTATTACCATACAATTTCCCAGAATGTTCTCAATTGGAGAGAAACAGAGAAAGGAAAAACAGAGAACATATTTGGAAGGAGAGAGAGGGAAGAAAGAGGGAAGAGAGGTTGAAAGAAAATATATAGATAGGAAAGCAATTTCCTTTCTAGGTCAAAACTGTTTTGGAAAATGATCCGAAAGTTATTTTATAAAAAAATGTATATAATAATGGCAGGTATTTTCTGATTACACCTATTGCTGTAATAATGTGCTACCCTTAACGGAAAAATGAATTCCACATGTGAACACGTGAAATGTTCCAAAAACATGTTTTCATGTGATCATGAGATCTTATGTGAAGTTAATGTGATAACGTGATAACATGAAACTATGCATGTGAAAACATGTGATGACCTGTGAAGTGTTCCAAAAACACATTTTCACACGATTTAACATGTGAAATTTCATGTGTTTTTTTCTGTAAGGGTACTAAAATGGTGTTCTGGCTGTGTGGAAGCAAGTCAGAGGGGTTCTCCAGTAAACGCAGCAGGGGTGGCCATTAACTGTCACAGGGGCGGCAGGTAGCCTAGCGGTTAACCAAAAGGTTGCTGGTTTGAATCCCAGGGCTGGTAAGGTGGAAAAATCTGTGTTCTGCCCTTGAGCAAGGCAAACAACTGCTCCCTGGGAGCCGATGACGTGAATGTCGCACCTCTCTGAGTCACAGGGGTTGGGTGAAATGTGGAAGACACATTTTGGTTTAATTAATTCAGTTGTGCAACTGACTAGGTATCCCCTTTCCCCAACAACCCTTACGGACACACAACACATCTACAACACATTGCGGACCACCGCAAGGCCTCGTGTTCAAGGCACACACGTGTCAGACTTGACAGAGTACATGAACTATGAGACTGAGCTAATCTTTTAATACTGATTTAGTGCTTAGCAAGATCCCAGCACCCAGCTGATTTTACAACTCGGTTACAGACACTGGGTTACAGACCAACCCAGCGCCATGTCTGATTGACTGAAATCTGATGTCTGACCACCCCCTGACTTTGCAGTATCGGTATCAGAAGTATGCAATTACGAAGCTATTAGAAGCTTGAATGTGTTAAAGGGATAGTTTAGTAGTGATAGCGCCTTATAATAACACTTAGAGGGCCTCATGGCCTCACGGAACAAAGAGAGGATGTGAATAAAAGGAACAGAGGGTATGTTTTTCTTCCACTGCCCTGATTACCCCTATTTTATCTACACTATCAACAAAAAAAGGTTATCAAGGGGTTCTTTGTCAGAGGTAAAACTCTGCTACCCGTCCCCGACGGACACCGGCATTACACATTGGGTTAAGGTCGGGTAGGTTCTGTTTATTAATCTATAACTAGGGTACTGGCAGGGTTTGGGTATCACTAAATTGATCACTAACATTTTGAAGCTGAGCCAATTGCTCATGCTCTGCTGCACAGTACAGTCATATCTGACTCAGCACATAAAGGTGTCATAAGTGCTTCAACCTATACAAATAAAAGAAGGGAGAGATTATGTCACAGAAAATAATAATGTTCCGTAGAGTTTAGAGTCGGAGTTTAGAGTGACGAAGAGAAGCTGACAGCTAACTGCTCTGTCATGTCTCTTCATTGAGCAGAGCAGCCGAAGCGGAGCCATTGCTATGGTTACTCACAGACTTGGAGCCGCCATGAGCAGAGCGCATGCAGAGCGAGCTGCGCGCAGGGTGTGGGTGACACACAGAGAGGAGCAGCTAATGGATTTACTAAAGGAGGAAATCATTTCTAATTTTGTGTTTTGGGCAGGGCCAGGCCGGGCCTTAAATTTGGCAAAAGAAATCAGGGCAGGGTAAGGCCGAAACATAGTGGAATGGGTAGGGCTTAAAATTCAGGCCCGTGCAGGCCTCTAGTCAGGGGTCAGGGTGATGTGAAACCATTTTCACCAAATGGTTCTTGGCATATCAGGTAGGATTAATTACTTCTGTGATGGTTGTGAAGAACCCCCCTGTCCTTTACCTCTCCACCATGTCTTATTTTATGCCATGAAATGTAACACTGTTCAAAGGTTCCTGTATTTTTACAGTACTTTAGGCTACTGTTTGCAGTGAAAGTACGGTAAACAACAAGTTACTGAGTTATGTGGAATTGTGCCAACCGTCAGTGGATGTGTTGTACCAGTTTAACCTCCTAGAATTGATATCCGCTCGCCTGTTGAAATTGAATTAGCATAATTAACAAATCCCTATAAAATCAGTTTAACTAGAAATGTTTGTTTTTTTGCATTAAATGTATCTCAATCCACCGCATCCGCTGATATCCTATTATGACGCCTATATGGAAAGATGAGACTCTCACGAAATGTAATTTATTTAGTAAATGTTTTCTTAACTTTTATTTTCTTAAAACCGAATTGTTGGTTAAGGGCTTGCAAGTAAGCATTTCACAGTAAGGTCTACACCTGTTGTACTTGGCTCATGTGACAAACAACATTTGATTTGAACACGAGGGTTTTGATCTACGACCCACTCTTCGTCTGAATTCGGAAGAGCCAATCTGCCAACTTCTGTCTGCAGCATCCAAACACTTTGGGCTTCACAGTAATATGACCTATCTGTGGAAAGGTGAGACTCTCATGAACATATACAAGTCGGTTGTTTTGAGCCTCACAAAACTCGTCTGAAGGTCCCTGGTACCAGTTGAAAAATCTCCAGTGCATTCGGAAAGTATTCAGACCCCTTGACTTTTGTTACATTACAGCCTTATTGTAAAATGTATTAAATACATTTTTTACTCATCAATCTAAACACAAAACCCCATAATGACAAAGCAAAAACACGTTTTTGGGACATTTTTGCAGATGTATTACAAATATAAAACAGAAATACCTTATTTACATAAGTATTCAGACCCTTTGCTATGAGACTCGAAATTGAGCTCAGGTGCATCCTGTTTTCATCCTTGATGTTTCCACAACTTAATTGGAGTCCACCTGTGGTATATTAATTTGATTGGACAAGATTTGGACAGCCACACACCTGTCTGTATAATGTCCCACAGTTGACTCTGCATGTCAGAGCAAGAAGCAAGCCATCAGGTTGAAGGAATTGTCCGCAGAAGTCCCAGACAGGAAAGTGTTGAGACACAGATATTCAAAAATGTCCGCAGCACTGAAGATCCCCAATAACAAAGTGGCCCCCATCATTTTAAAATAGAAGAAGTTTTGAATCACCAAGACTATTCCTAGAGCTGGCCGTCGGCCAAACTGAGAAATCGGGAGAGAAGGGCCTTGGTCAGGGAGGTGACCAAGAACCCGGTGGTCACTCTGACAGAGCTCCAGAGTTCCAATGTGGAGATGGAATAACTTTCCAGAAGGACAACCATCTCTGCAGCACTCCACCAATCAGGCATTTATGGTAGAGTGGCCAGACTGAAGCCACTCCTCAGTAAAAGGCACATGACAGCCCGCTTGGAGTTTGCCAAAAGTCACCTAAAGGACGCTCAGACCATGAGAAACAAGGTTCTCTGGTCTGATGAAACCTAGATTTAAGTCTTTAGGCCAGCATGCCAAGCGTCACGTCTGGAGGAAACCTGGCACCATCTCTATGGTGAAGCATGGTGGTGGCAGCATCATGCTGTGGGGATGTTTTTCAGCAACAGGAACTTGGAGAATAGTCAGGAACGAGGGAAAGGTGAACGGAGCAAACTACAGAGAGATCCAAGATGAAAACCTGCTACAGAGCGCTCAGGACTTCAGACTGGGGAAAAGTTTCACCTTACAAAAGGTCAACGACACTAAGCACACAGCCAAGACAACGAAGGAGTGGCTTCAGGACAAATCCCTGAATATCCTTGAGTGGCCCAATGGCCAGAAACAAAGACCTTTCTGCTGAAACTCGTCAGTCTATTGCCAAGAAACTGAAGATCTCGTACTCCCTTCACAGAACAGCGCATACTGGCTCTAACCAGAATCGAAAGAGTGGGAGGCCCCGGTGCACAACTGAGTGAGAGGACAAGTACATTTGAGTGTCCAGTTTGAGAAACAGATGCGTCTCAAGTCCTCAACTGGCAGCTTCATTAAATAGTACCCGCATACACCAGTCTCAATGTCAACATAGAAGAGGAGACTTGGGATGTTGGCCTTCTGAAGAAAGTCTTTGTTTCTGGCCATTTTGAGCCTGTAATTGAACCCACAAATGCCGATTCTCCAGATACTCAACTAGTCTAAAGAAGGACAGTTTTAAAACTGCTTATTGCAACGGTTTTCACCTGTGCTAACATAATTCATTTCTAATGGGTTTTCTAACGATCAATTAGTCTTTTAAAATGATAAACTTGGATTAGCTAACACAACGTGCCATTGGAACACAGGAGTGATGATTGCTGATAATGGGCCTCTGTACGCATATGTAGATATTTCATGAAAAATCAGCCGTTTCCATCTACAGCATCTACATCTACAGCATCTACAGCAAGTAGCCTAGTGGTCAGAGCATTGGACTAGTAACCGGAAGGTTGCAAGATCGAAATACCCGAACTGACAAGGTAAAAATATGTCGTTCTGCCCCTGAACAAGGCAGTTAACCCACTGTTCCTAGGCCGTCATTTAAAATAAGAATTTATTCTGAACTGACTTGCCTAGTTAAATACAGGTAAAATATATGATTTGAACTGGCTAGCTAACAAGCTAAAAACTAACCAAAACATTTTTTAGAAAGTTTATTTTAGTTGTGTGGTTTGCTAGATTGACATATGCTAAATTCATCTTTAAATGGATGGGTTTATTGGTGTTAAAATACACCAGTTATGCTATTTTGGACCACCGGGCTGCTGATGTCATGCAGCCTGTCGTTTTTGTGATTATTCTGTACAGCATTTTGAGATATCAGCTGATGTACGAAGGGCTATATAAATACATTTGATTTGATTTGATTATTGTTTTTTTATAACAACAAGGACAAGATTGATGTCAGACGACAATAGAATGTTCATGATGTCACCGTGACAACTGTCTACAGACATGCCAGTAGATGCAGTATAAACCAGCCTTTTGTCTTGAACTCTTTGGTTGTTTAGTACACTATCACTCTGTTTAGCAGATGGCCTCACATGTGAATCCTTAAAGGGATGGTTGGGGCTAAGGCTTAAGAGGGTGCTAACGATGCTGAATGTGTGTAGACAAAGTTTTACCAAAGCATTCAAGGGCCATTTTCTCAAAAGTTGTATTAAAAGTTTTTCAACTTCCAAAGCAGAATTACAATCCCATTGTTCCTCAACTGTAGTGTATGAAATATCATTTTCTAGCTCTGAGTCGCTACTTTTATCCAATGCAAAAATTACAATTTCAAATGTTGCTACATGCTGTAAGACTGAATCGAGCCATTTCGGTCACATACGGAGACTGTTTAGTGCCAGATATAAGGGGTTAAATACATGTGTTAAAAAATTACAAATGCTTCTTGATCTTTCTTATATCTCTCAGATATAGGAAAGACACATCAGAATAAACTTCCTTTCAATTTTTTCGGGGGGGGGGACTACCTGTTGTTTAATGTAATGAATCTGTTATTCCATGTGTTTGTATGGGCTTATAGCAGTAAGGCCAAAAATAATTGGCCTTTTTTTTTAAACCAAAAATGTAAAACATTTTCATTAGTCTATATATATTATATTACTATAGGCTATATGTAAAAACGAAAAACCACTAAAACACCGATTTTCAAGTGTAAAATATATTTTATTTGTACAGTGCCTTTGTTACAACTACTATGGTGTGTATTCAGAGATGCCAAGGGAAGTCAGGCTTCCCCAAAAAAATGACCAAGAAAAAAACATATAGAATAATGTATCTTTTGTCTCTCTGTTACATAAAATGTCATTAATTCGCAGGAGGCTGATGTATCTCACTGGAGAAAGCATCCAAGCGAACAAAACAGTGCCCCTCTGTCTCTGTATGTGTAGCCCATCTATGCTGTCTGGTCAAAAATAGTCTGACATTGTTGCCGCAAGTAGAATTGAATGCAAGGGAAGCATTTAGCCTCCCTTAGTATATATTTGTTTAAATAATATCCAATCAGCATTGAGCTAAACTGAGTGAGCTAAGCTGTGAATGGTCCTGGCGGACCAAAAAAAAGCCTGGTTGGGTTTGGCTTCAGACCATTCACATTGCATTTGAAGCCATACGTCATTAACAGACAACTGAAAGAGGAGGCTGGCATTGGCATTATCTACAAGTAGGGTGAGTTAACTTTTTTTTCCTCCACTTGCGCGCGCACACACACACACACACACACACACACACACACACACACACACACACACACACACACACACACACACACACACACACACACACACACACACACACACACACACACACACACACACACACACACACACACACACACACACACACACACCATATTTAGCTTACATTGATTGGACTGAATTGTTTTTAGTATCTTTTAGTTGTCACTGTATATCAGACTAAGATACAATTTATGCTTGAGCTGAAAATGTGGTCGGAGGCTCCATATGGAGGGCATCAACCAGTGTGTCTTGCGATGGGTATACAGAGATGAGGCTGCTATCCTCCTGGAAATGTAATAATCCTGGAAGGAAACAAAATAGGTCACGTTACTAGCTACCACCGGTGAAACAGTGATAGGGCTGCCAGAGGAAGTGCTTTGATACACCAACTGTGCACTGGTCATTCATACCGGCTTTAGCGACTGAGGTTCACGAGTAGTTTAACTGCAGGTGGTTTATGTGTAAAATGCGCCCTGTCAATCGAGGGGAAAAAATGGTGCACCAGTAATATCGGTCTAATCTTTTGAACTGCTAGATACAAGTCATTTTCATGAATCTGCGCTCATTTTGTTCTCTATGACATTCAGAGACCGCAGCAAAGCTTAATATATCACAACAATTATTATCTGGGGGATTTTCTTCTAGGTCACAAAGCAAGATATTTGTGAGCAATTTAGAGCAGACACAAATGGCTTGCGCCAGATAACTAGCTAGCTAGCTAGGATAGCTAAGAAAACATGCAGTAATTCAATGTTGGCTAGCAATAAAGTTACTTATAAATAAGTCAAGGTACAGTACCTTCCCAACAGCTGCTAAAAATCAGCATCAGCTTCAAGAAGATATTTACTAAAATAGTCTGAGTTAAAAAATACAGTTACTTTTTGTATATTTACTGTATTTTCACTGCAATCAGTAGCCGGGAAATGTTTAACAGTGTAATGAAGAACCCTCCGCAGATGGTTATTCAAAGAACCAATATAAAAAGCCCAATAAAGGGTTCCTCTACAGGGACAAAATTAAGAACAAAAAAGGGTTTGCTTACAGGGACATAATTAAGAACACTTTTTGGTACTAACTTGCACTTTTTTTAAAGGTTGTAGAAGGTGGCGATGTAGGGATTCAATGTCTCTTTTTTACTTTCTCTCCATCATGGTTTATGTCCTCACTCACTGTCACTGTTTCCCCTCTCTCTCTCTCTCTCTCTCTCTCTCTCTCTCTCTCTCTCTCTCTCTCTCTCTCTCTCTCTCTCTCTCTCTCTCTCTCTCTCTCTCTCTCTCTCTCTCTCATTTTCAAATTGTATTTATTTCATATTTGCATTTGTTCACACGGTTTCTTCTTTGTCTCTACTCCTCTGTCCCTCTCATACCCCACCTCCTCCTCTCCCCTAACACTCTCCATCCTCATGCATCTCGTCTCCCCTTTTTCCTTCTCGCTTGAATGATTTATCTAGCGATCCAGGAAATCTTTCCTGGATTGCACCCTACTTTAATTTCTTTATTTTTCATTCTGTAAAAATGTTACATTAATTTCCAGTCTCTCTCTTCTGCCCCTTAACCCTGACTTATAGAAAGACAATCATTTAGTTGCGCTTTGCATTTGGTTGCGCTGCTGAGACAACATGAGGGTAACCACTTAATTGCACCGACCCCTGTCAGTCTCTATTTAACTCTCTGCGTTCACCTTTCAACACTGCTTTAATTCCTTAGATGAGTATTGGAACTATTTTGCTGTCGATGAACAGTTAGTGCGACAGCCAGCGTGAGTGAATAGTATGACAACGCAACCTTTCCTCTCACCCACTGTGGTCCTGTGTGGCTCAGTTGGTAAATGGGGCCAGCCATTTGAATGTAGTACAGATGTAGGCTTTTCATCACATCACACATTTACACTTTGAAATGTCAGACTTGATTTCGCGAAACAAAAAAAGGCATCAACCCCTACAAAAATGTCCATTAATTATAATCAATATAATATAATCCTGTTGCTGCAGGATTACATTCCTGCTGTAGCAAACTGGCTCAAATGGAGCTCTTATATCTGTATGTGCACTCACTGATGTAATTTAGGATAACAGTGTATGCTAATTGTCATTATTATTATTATTATATTACCCTCTCTTTCCTTGCTTTAGCCCAGCTGGCTTGGGTTCCGAGCAGTTATAATTTAAAAAATGATGCATTTATCTGGATGGCTGTTGCCTTTCTCCATGTACTACGAGCTGTTCACACGACAAAATATATTCTCAAACCAGACTTGGTACGTTGTCAAAGATAATAAAAGTCATTTTGTAAAATAACGGCTTATTCTTTCCAAAATAAATGCTACATGTCAATGCTGTCTACATTAAATAAATCTAATAGAGATCATGAAGGATTTTGGCTTTTACTAAGCTACTTAAGGCCTGGGGCTATGACAATGAATCAATAAAACAAATCAATCCATGCTTATGTACCCAACACATTATTTGGAGAAAAAAGGAATATGTCTAAAAGACAACATTTGGGAGTAAATTATGGAGCCAACAACAACTTTGTCGAAAGGAAATCCTTTAGAAGCACAGTATGTTAATTCATCAACTCATAAAATAACAAAATTGTTCTCTTTCTGCAGCTTGTCAGTTCAATTTGAGTTCCTCCCAACAGGACATTTAAAGGACACCTCAAAGCTGTGAATAATACAATAATTACAATAAGTAAGGGTACAGAGAAAGATGCAAAATGGAACTGTTATTTCTGTGACCCTCTTGTCATTCCCCTGGATGGAGTCTGTTTGTTCGTGTTGGATATACATTGCATTCGGAAAGTATTCAGACCCTTTGACTTTTTCCACATTTTGCTACGTTACAACCTTTATTCTATTTATTTTATTTTATTTTTTATCTCCCCAATCAATCTACACACAATACCCCATAATGACAAAGCAAAAACAGGTAAGACATCTTTGCAAATGTATGAAAACACCCCAACTGAAATATCACATTTACATATGTATTCAGACCCTTTACTTAGTACTTTGTTGAAGCACCTTTGGCAGCGATTACAGGCTTGAGTTATCTTGGGTATGACGCTAAAAGCTTGGTACACCTGTATTTGGGGAGTTTCTCCAATTCTTCTCTGCAGATCCTCTCAAGCTCTGTCAGGTTGAATGGGGAGTTTTGCTGCACAGTTATTTTCAGGTCTCTCCAGAGATGTTAGGTTCAAGTCCAGGGTCTGGCTGGGCCACTCAGGGACATTGAGACTTGTCCTGAAGCCACTCCTGCATTGTCATGGCAGTATGCTGAAGGTCATTGTCCTGTTGGAGGGTGAACCTTTGCCCCAGTCTGACGTCCTGAGTGCTCTGGAGCAGGTTTTCATCTATGTACTTTGCTCCATTTATCTTTCCCTCAAACCTGACTTGTCTCCCAGTCACTGCAGCTGAAAAATGTTCCCACAGCATGAAGTTGCCACCACCATGCTTCACTGTAGGGATGGTGCAAGGTTACCTCCAGATGTGAAACTTGGCGTTCAGGCCAAAGAGTTCAATCTTGGTTTCATCAGACTAGAGAATCTTATTTCTCATGCTCTGAGAGTCCTTTAGGTGCATTTGGCAAACTCCAAGTGGGCTATCATGTGCCTTTTACTAAGGAGTGGCTTCTGTCTGGCCATTCTACCATAAAGGCCTGCTTGGCGGAGTACTGCAGAGATGGTTCTCTCTCTGGATGGTTTTCCCATGTTCACAGAGGAACTCTATCAGGGAGACCATCGGGTTCTTGGTCACCTCCCCGACCAAGGCCCTTCTCCCCCGATTACTCAGTTATATACTTGTCAATAAGGTATTTCTTTTTACATTTTTAATAACTGTGCAAAAATGTATACACACCTGTTTTCACTTTCTTATGATGGGGTACTGTATGTAGATTCATGAGGGGACATTTTTATGTCATCCAGTTTAGAATAAAGCTGTAACATAACCAAATGTGGAAAAGGGGTCTTAAAGGGACAATGGTTTTAATACTTTCCAAATGCACTGTAAATAGATCAGAGTGGCATAGAAGACGGACAGAGGGCGAAGAGGG
Source organism: Oncorhynchus gorbuscha (assembly GCF_021184085.1). NCBI lineage: Eukaryota > Metazoa > Chordata > Actinopteri > Salmoniformes > Salmonidae > Oncorhynchus > Oncorhynchus gorbuscha. The sequence continues at coordinate 58,138,053 of NC_060179.1, read as the reverse complement.
GTAAGGAAGGGTAAGGACAAGAGGAGAGGGAGTGAAGAAAGGTGGAAAGGCAGACAAATGGGACATGGTTAGAAGGTGGGAAGCTAATCCAAACTCCACACTAAACCAGACCAGACCTCAGGCCATCTCTGTCCTAGCAGCACTGCGTATCTGGGAAAAGGTCTACATTAAGCAGAAAGGGTTATGATCTAGTGTCCATGTGTCTATGTCCAGCTGTGAAAGTCACCAGGAGGTCATCGACGGGGTCAACCAATGTCTTTTTGCACCTCCTGGAGCTTCCTAGATTCCAGATTCCCGGGAGAGAGAGCGACAAAGAGAGAGAAATTGGGATAGGAAGAGCGAGAGAGACCACTTAAAGGCAGACTCAGCATTATGGGACGGCAGGTAGCCTAGTGGTTAGAGCTTTGGGACAGTAACCAACATGTTTCTGGATCGAATCCCCGAGCTGACAAGGTAAATCTGTTGTTTTGCTCCTGAACAAGGCAGTTAGCCCACTGTTCCCTGGTAGACTGTCATTGTAAATAAGAATTTATTCTTAACTGACTTGCCTAGTTAAATAAAGGTTACATATAAATACATTATGTCATAGATGCAGAAAGTAAACTGCATTTTGGGTCAATTTACGCAACAACTAAGGGTGTTGAAGCATGAGGCTCAACTTCTCTTCTGTTTTGGTACCGTGGCTAAAATGCTGTAACAGCATGAAGCGAACTAGTCCACATGTGCAGATACTGTGTGCCACTCAGAGTAGTACAGGTCACTTTGTCTGTACACCCCAGTCTGGTCCAACCTGGACTCAGGGGTAGACCTAACATAGTAAATCTAAATCTAAATCTGTCTCCCTCTATTTACATTTTAGTCATTTAGCAGACACTCTTATCCAGAGCAACTTACAGGAGCATATAGGTTTATGTGCCTTGCTCAAAAGGGTACATCGGCAGATGTTGCGCCTAGTCGGCTCAGGGATTCAAACCAGCAACTTTTCAGTTACTGGCCCAACACTCTTAACCACTAGGCAAATATTAAATATGATATCTTACGTTTTGTATGGTATGTTATAAATTCCAATTTGCTGTGGCTAACGTAAGCTGGGTAACTAGGTGGCTAATGCTAACAATAGCTAGGTGGCTAACGTTAGTTAGGCTAGGGGTTTGTGGTTAAGGTTAGGAGTTAGGTTAAAGGACAAAGGTTAGAGTTTGCTAACATGATAAGTAGTTGCAAAGTAGCAAAAAGTATTAAGTTGTTGCAAAGTAGCTAATTAGCTAAAATGCTAAAGTTGTCCATGATGGGATTCAAGATACGTTAACTATAGTATGTTACCTCTAGTCTATGGCTGTTTTATGAGGCTGTCTGGTCAGGGATAATCCACTGAGACCACCAAAGAGTGGGAACCAGGGGGTGGACACACAGGCAGTTTCAGCAGGCAAACTTGAGGAGGAAGTGAGCTTTTAGAATAATTTCCTGTGGATTGATGTAGGTTATTGTAGCTTAATATGGGTTATTGTAGCTTAATATGGGTTATTTAACTGGTCTACCTCGACTGTGAGTACACAGATGACAGAGTGCACAGGTAACAGACTACCAAGTAGGCTACTTTATGATTGCACTGCAACTTTATAGTGTTCAGTCTGCAGAAGAAGGAAAATACCTGGACTGTGAGTCATTCTCAGGTACTGGACTGGACTCCGGCTCTATGTCTCCCTGTTCTCTGTTATTCTATAGCAGGGGTTGTGAAGTACGCTACTTTCTTTGTATGGTAATTAATTGCCGTTCATTTTCCCTACCCTTCTCTCAGAACATATCACACACCTTTTTGTTCTGATATTACTGTATTATTTCAATCCTCTCCATTGATGTATGGGATTAGAGAAACCTTTTTTTCACCACAGACCAGAGCAAACGCATAAATATTTTCATGGTCCGTGGTGGGGTGAGTTGGGGGGGGGGGGTACTGTTTGAAATCGGGAACAGCACGCGACAAGGCGCGCATGACCCAAACAAGTGATCATATATTGCACAGCTCTACATACACTGTCACTTCTTTTCATCTGGCATGCACACTTAATTGCTATCTAGCAAGAAAACTTCACTCTGAAGAATACCGAAACCATTTCAACTCACCATTCTTGAATTGCTAGGATGTGTTTCTGATGCAAGGGCTTTTGTTATTACATCCACAACACATGCTGATTGGCTGGACTGGACCCGCATCCTGTCTCTGACAGTAGCCACCTAAACTTTTACATTACAGTGCAAGAGTGCCATTGTAGTTACAGTAACAAGCTTACATGGACATGATATGCAATAATAATAGAAATGATAGCACATTGACTAATAACTATTTACATGATCAGTTTGAAGAGAAGTGAAGTGAGTAAATAACCTATGATCAAATAAGTAGGCTATGTGAACAACAACAGTGCCCCCCCTCCTGCTGTCTGAGAACACCCCCCCCCCCCAAAGGGAACTTGGAGAAATGAAAGGATTATCTTTATTTGTGCTTCATTTCTGGTTTAGAGAGCCAATAGCCCCAAACCCTGCAACCAAACACTGTCTGCTACGATGAAGATGGTAAAGGATCCTAAATGGGACCAAAATATATGTTTTTGAATGGTGTCCCATTCATAATTCTTTATCTGTGTGGACCAGCACGTGTACGGACCTGTTATAATTGATTTATTATGCAGTGAGTACTTCCTATCTACACATCCAGAGTGAATGTTTCAAATGTGGCAGTGGGGATATCAGATAAACTCATAAAACGTTTTATGAGGCGTTTTGTGCAAACATGTGAGATCTTCTAAACTTACTTATTTTTGCTCCTTTTTGTGAAACTGTGACTATAAGGGCACAAGGCAAGACCCAAATGCAGACACAGGAGGCAGATGTTGGAGCTCCGATGTTTATTATAACAAAGGGAGTAGGCAAAGGCAGGTCGGGGACAGGTGAGAGTTCATAAACAAGGTCAGAGTCCAAACAGTGCCAGACGATAGGTTGTCTTGAGGTCAGGCCAGGCAGGGGTCAGAGACCAGATCCGAGCCCAAAAACGGGGATAGGCAGGCTGGTAGTCAGAACAGGCAGAGTGGTCAGGCAGGCGGGTTCGGAGTCAGGACAGGCAGAGTGGTCAGGCAGGCGGGTTCGGAGTCAGAACAGGCAGAGTGGTCAGGCAGGCGGGTTCGGAGTCAGAACAGGCAGAGTGGTCAGGCAGGCGGGTTCGGAGTCAGGACAGGCAAGGGTCGAAACCAGGAGGACTAGAAACAAACAGAGACTTGGAAAAATAGGAAAAACGCTGGTTGACTTGACAAACAAGACAAACTGGCACAGAGAGACAGGAAACACAGGGATATATACACTGGGGATAATAAGCGACACCTAGAGGGGGTGGAGACAACCACAAGGGCAGGTGAATCAGATTAGGTGTGACAGTGACAGTGAAAAATACAATTAAAATCTATCTGTATTTCATCAACAACATCATTTGCATGACATTTTCTATAATTGACAGGCAGAAACATAGCTGACCTTTTACACAATCGTAGCTTAATTTTCCATGAATTATTCAGTTATAATACCTAATGACCACATACGTTATTCAGCCCTAATCAATGGTAAAACAATGTATCCGTGAAGTGAGTGTATTTGGGTCTCATTGAGTAAGACGTGTTCTGCCCTGGCAGGTGCTTGAGTAGAAAGATTGTTTCTCTCTCTATAAATCTCCCAACCAGTTGACATTTAAGAAAGACCAAAGACTTCTCGGGAGATTCGTAACAGCTTATCTTTGAAATAAATCTGCTACAAGGTGTAAGGCACCAAGAGTCAGTTGGGGAAAAAATTATGCCCATTTCTCAAAGTAATGGATCAGGATCCTAATGTTGGTGGTCATTAAGTACACTGTCAGTGACATTTTGCCAGTAAACTACATATGAAAGTTCACCAATCTAGCTTGTGATGTTGTTGGTCTATGTTTCCGTACAAAACCATTTGTTGGCATGATGACATAAGTGTAATGGTATTCAGCACATGACCCGGACCTCTAAGCATTTGATTAGCAGGTTAGAATCAAAAGTCATGATAGTGTGTGTGTATTATCCAGACAACAATGTGATAATAGATTCAACATTTAGAGTGTGCTCATGGATAATGCAAAGCTGTAATCGGTGCTTAGACCCAACCTGCTTTTCCTCACAAGCACCTAATCACTCACAGGGCGGTATACATCCTGCCCCATGTCACCTTCAATAGGAATCTAACACAGATGAGAGTTTAAGCAAATTAATGTAACTGAGCCAATTGTTTTTTTACCATTGCTGCTCTCTGTCGGATGGCTACTCTCATTCTGCAGTTTGGACATTTCAGATTATAAGACAAGAGGATAGAGTTGGTTCCGGGTTTGAGCTAGTCCATTAGAGTAAGCAATTCAGCAAAAGCAATTCAGAGTGTACCGGTTGCCAAGCTTTGTAAAACAAGGGAATTAAGCAAAGAAATCAACCATAACTTTTCAAACACACCTGCTACCTAGCTCGTGTTCTAACACAGAATAAGAATGTGTAACATTGGTTTTCAAATTATGTTGTAAAGAGTTTGGATAGAAGGAAGCACAGTCCGCCCTCTTTACTGACCTATCAAATACTTTTGTCACTGTTGACCACTCGTTACTAAGTTTGTCAAAGATAGGCATGGATCAGGCATCATGTGAGTGTTTTAAAGATTACCTGACAGACAGGACACGATGTGTATTTTCTGATGGTGTTAAGTCTGGTTTCAAAGATATTACGAAGGGTGTCCCGCAAGGGTTAATTTGTGACGCAATGGTCGATGTCGCTTGTCAATACTTCACAGAAGATGCATTTGAATGTTTTTTAAAAAGTCAATAAAAATGTGAAATTTCATGTGCCTTAATATAAAGCGTGTATGCTATCTGTAAATACAAATTAAATTGTTAAATTACGAGCCTTGTTGGTTTAGCCATGGAAAAAGGAATTTTCCCGCTAGCCATGATTGGCTGAGATAATGGATGGGCTGGATATGCCGAGAGATGAGTTTGGAATCATCTGCCACGTAGCAGCTTCTGTCTATAACATGAGCTGCTCAGTATGTGTAGGTAATCCTTTCTAATACAGCTTTTCAAAAATATATCACAAAGAACTGCAAAAGTGTTGCTAATGCTCTTCACCTTCTGGGAAACTGAGTTTTGAAATCAGTAGAAGGTCCAGTGGAAGATGATAGCTTCTGGAGAAGCTGGCGTTTGATTGCAAATATGCTGAGGTAATCGAAAAGAGAACACAAAGAAGGCTGTTGTATAAAATACCTATCTCTGGATTACATCTTCAAAAAAGGACAACCATGGCATCCGTGACAGACAGAGAGAAGTGTTCATCCATGTATACTGGTAATAGAGTCTAGCTAGCGACATTTTCAAATATTTTGTCAGAAAGTTGTTTTCATTGCAAGTTAATGTGTACTGTTAGCTAGCTAACTAACATTACATGTATGATCTGTGTAGTAATATTATTCATATCGCATTGAAAGTCATAGCCTCATGTTAGCTAACTAGCTAACGATAACCTAGATGGTTAGATTTAACTATCTGTAGATTCATGCAGGGAAGTAACGTTATGAGTTGGGATTGTGGTTCATTGTTGAGCTAGATAGCTTGCTACATGTCTAAACAAAAGTCTCCACTATGAACGGTACCATTTCACTGTACCGTTCACACCGTCTGTAGCTTCTGCAAGCGACAAATACACTTTGATTTGATTTGATATAGTGTGTGTTTACTAGAGACGATAATGTGAAGAATAACATGACCTGTACCAGAGTAAAAATTAGGATATAACGTTAGGCCAATGAAACAGTGTCCAAGTAAAAAAAAATATCCGGTAGAATGCCCTGCTTTTATTTCGTCACACTCATGATTGGCTGAGATAATGGATGGGCTGGATTAAGCTATTTTCTGTAATTGAATAGATTTTCCCTTCATCAATCTACATAAAATACACTATAACAACGAAGCAAAAATTGCAAAGCTATTTTCAGGTCTCTCCAGAGGTGTTTGATCAGGTTCAAAACTGGGCTCTGGCTGAGCCACTCAAGGACATTCAGAGACTTGTCTCGAAGCCAGTCCTGCATTGTCTTGGCTGTGTGCTTAGGGTCATTGTCCTGTGGAAGGTGAACCATTGCCTCAGTCCTGAGCACTCTGGAGCAGGTTTTTATTAACCATCTCTCTGTACTTTGCTACGTTCAGCTTTGCCTCAACCCTGACTAGTCTCCCAGTCCCTGCAGCTGAAAAACATCCCCACAGCATGATTCTGCCACCACCATGCTTCACCATAGGGATGTTGCCAGGTTTCCTCCAGACGTGACGCTTGGCACTCAGGCCAACGAGTTCAATCTTGGTTTCATCAGACCATAGCAATCTTGTTTCTCATGGTCAGAGAGTCCTTTAGGTGCCTTTTGGCAAAATCCAAGCAGGCTTTCATGTGCCTTTTACTGAGGAGTGGCTTCTGTCTGGCCACTCTACCACAAATGCCTGATTGGTGGTGCTACAGAGATGGTTGACCTTCTGGAATGTTATCCCATCCCCACAGAGGAACTCTGGAGCTCTGTCAGAGTGACAAAAAAAAGCTGAAGGCTCAGTTTGGCCAGGCGGCGAGCTCTAGGAAGAGTCTTGGTGGTTTCAAACTTCTTCCATTAAGAATGATGGAGGCCTCTGTGGTCTTGGGGATATTCAATGCTTCAGGGCGAACCGAACCGACAACAACGTCCGCTGCTGGTACTAGATAAGAGGCATTGCTATGAGTGCAGCGACCCGGGAGGAGTCCATACCCTCCGCATCCCCCAGCTCCGGGGTAACCCGGATGGTGAGTTATGTCACCTCCTGTTGGGCGCACACCGAGATGGCGCCTCCAGTGGTTCCTGTACAAATCAATGGCATCGTCATAAAAAAAGCCAGACTACGGTTTGCAACTGCACATGGGGACAAAGATCATACTTTTTGGAAAAATGTCCTCTGGTCTGATGAAACAAAAATAGAACTGTTTGGCCATAATGGCCATTGTTATGTTTGGAGGAAAAAGAGGGAGGCTAGCAAGCCGAAGAACACCATCCCAACTGTGAAGCACGGGGGTGGAAGCATCATGTTGTGGAGGTGCTTTGCTGCAGGAGGGACTGGTGCACTTCACAAAGTAGATGGCATCTTGAGGGAGGAGAATTATGTGGATATATTGAAGCAACATCTCAAGATGTCAGGAAGTTAAAGCATGGTCGCAAATGGGTCTTCCAAATGGACAATGATCCCAAGCATACTTCCAAAGTTGTGGCAAAATGGCTTAAGGACAACAAAGTCAAGGTATTGGAGTGGCCATCACAAAGCCCTGACCTCAATCCCATAGAAAATGTGGGCAAAACTGAAAAAGTGTGTTCGAGCAAGGAGGCCTACAAACCTGACTCAGTTACACCAGCTCTGTCAGGAGGAATGGGCCAGAAATCACTCAACTTATTGTGGGAAGCTTGTGGAAGGCTACCCAAAACGTTTGACCCAAGTTAAACAATTTAAAGGCAGTGCTACCAAATACTAATTGAGTGTATGTAAACTTCTGACCCACCGGGAATGTGATGAAAGAAATAAAAGCTGAAATAAATCATTCTCTCTACTATTATTCTGAGATTCCAAATTCTTAAAATACAGTGGTGATCCTAACTGACCTAAGACAGGGAATTTTTACTAGTATTAAACGTCAGGAATTGTGAAAAACTGAGTTTAAATGTATTTGGCTAAGGTTCTCTCTCTCTCTCTCTCTCTCTCTCTCTCTCTCTCTCTCTCTCTCTCTCTCTCTCTCTCTCTCTCTCTCTCTCTCTCACACAGCTAATTCTAGCCAGAGCGAGATAAGATAAACCCTCTTAAATTGTCAAGCTAATTGTGTCCCGATTCAGGAAACTAGTTGTATGTCGCAAGTCACGATTTCACAGGAGAGCCATTTGAATGTAAAAAAAATTGAATGAATTATAGGTGAAATTATCTGTCTGTAAACAAGTGTTGGAAAAATGATTTGTGTCATGCACAAAGTAGATGTCGTGACCGACTTCCCAAAACTATATATATATATTATTATATTATTATTATATTATTATTATTATTATTATTATTATTATATTATATTATTATTATTATTATATTATTATTATTATTATAGTTTTAATGACTCCAACCTAAGTGTATGTAAACTTTCAACTTTCAACTTCAAATGTACATATTTGCAGAAATCCATTCAGATGTATTTTGTGGCTTTTGGCGAATCTTTTGGCGAAGGTTGCGCTGTTGCTACTGCAAGCCTGTGTGAAAAAAGAAGTCTGCACAAGGTCTGTGCAGACTTCGGTCCAGGACAAGACAGATATTTTTAAGAGGTTTTATGACCATATCTAAGTACTCACAAAAAGTTTTTGTCATATTCTTCCTGGGAGTGTATATGAACCGGTTTTCATGTTGCTAAAACGCTGGCAGTTACTGTTTAAATTAAAAACATGAAACGTTAAAAGACAGAGAGATCAAGTGAGAGAGAGAGAGAGAGAGAGAGAGAGAGAGAGAGAGAGAGAGAGAGAGAGAGAGAGAGAGAGAGAGAGGAAAATGGAGGTAAAGAAAGTTAGAAAGGGTAGAGTAATTGTTTCTTACCTTGAAATTCTATTCCAGTTAAGAGATGTTACTTCTCCACATTCTATATTCCACATTCTTCATTTCACGGTGCGTTTTCTGTCTATGAAAAGGACACAAGTTGCTCCAGCAGGAGTTATCTAACGCCTCTATAATTTATTCAGGTTCGAACGGCGATAACAGCATAATCAGCTAATTCAATAATACGGCCACCATCACTTTCTTAGAATTTTGGCTGATAAATCTCCCTCAACGCTGTATGATAACGAGGTAAATATACCAGGAAACCAGTAAGCTACAAACAATGACCTTGACTGTTTTTCCTCCTATAAATTCTCCCAATTTTTGCTATATTTTTAAAAACCCCAACGCTGCACGCTGACAATTTTTTAGAGTGGCAGGGGAATTGGCACTCTTCTGCCGCAGCAAATTACCTCTGATGGCTGCTCTGCCGCGACTGGCGGGATTGAAAAACCAGGACCTTTTTAAATTTAACGCTGGCATTGGGTATGGAAAGGTAAATAGAGAAGGAAGAGTCAGAAAGTACAGTTCGGGTAAAGTAGCAAAACCTCAAGCCCTCCTTCACACCCATCCCGAATCCCAACAGAACAGACCAGGCAGGAGATGGTGAGTTCATAATTGGGGGACACATTCAGCAGACGTCCCTGACACATTAGGATAAAGAAATAGTTGTTTAGGAATGATCATTCTTTTTGGAACGGGGCTGTGTGAGTGTGGACTGACTGTGAGTCGACACACACCTGGAGAATCACTCAGCGTCCATCAGTGTCTCTGACCCAGAGCCAGGAAGCCCCCACACTTGAGAGAGTGTGTGTGTGTGTGTGTGTGTGTGTGTGTGTGTGTGTGTGTGTGTGTGTGTGTGTGTGTGTGTGTGTGTGTGTGTGTGTGTGTGTGTGTGTGTGTGTGTGTGTGTGTGTGTGTGTGTGTGTGCGCGCGCGTGGACCTAGAAGCACACCTACAGGACTGGAGCACAGCGCAGAAATAAAGATACACGGTCTGCTGGTCTTTTATGACTTTATTACGGCAAGATGATGTCCAGTTTATGAACTCCGATCATATAAAAGAGCTTAGTCAGGATGGAGAGGAGTTTAGAGGGTCTGTGCTCTTGGGAATACACAGTGGCATCATTTTTGTTTTAGTGGCAGATGTTAAGTGTATGCCAGGGTGGTCATATGTCTCTTCTAAAAGTTTTGGCAAAAAAAGGAAACTTTAAACTTTAATTTCACTTTATGATTTTGATTCCAGTTTATGAATGAGGTGAGAGAAGTCTATAAGGGCAATTAGCATTGGACTCCTCTACTTACTACATTGGACCTGCGAGTCACTTGACAGTCACAGATAGCACCATACCAGCTCTTCTAAATGCCACAGTAAGTACTTTATAACGAGGCCACTGCCAAGAGGCCCTACTTATGGTGTTAAATGTCCCCAAACCTCTGCCAAAAGAGAAGAACAATTTCTTCTGCTTTTTTCCTGACCAATTTAAGACTGTTGGAGCATGAGTCTGCTGATTTAAAGCCGACAGACAAACATTCACTGTTTGTCTTTGTACCTCGCTGCAAATTTATTCTGATACACCTCTCATCCATCTTGTGAGTCTGTCCGACGTTGTTTTATTTGTTGTCATTGGACTACTTGTGTTAAAAAGGCCATGAAGAGGAACGACAATTCCCTCTGTTTTCGTTGTTGCACACATCCGTAGCCAAGGTAACAGAATACCCCTCGGAACCCCTGGAATGAGAATTAGAGGGTTCATTCATAGAACCTTCTAGAATGACTGAACGGTCTACGCTCAGTGCCTGGAGAAGTACAGACATTATGAACAAGGACAGTTATCCAGACTATATTATGTTTGGGCCGTCTTTCGTGTGAGTTTGTGTGTATGTGTGTGTGGCTGTGTGTCTGTGTCTATCTTCTCTTCTGGTTAAGTCATCTCTGTCCCGGCTCTAGGCCAAATTATCAGGCTGTGTGAGCTGCATGTTGTTATGTGTATTCAGACTACTGTTCAGCCAAATGGACACATATCCTCTCCAACAGACAAAACAATGATAATTTAGGGGTCGATTCAGACTTAGGACATTTACGCCTTTTCCGAAGCAACTTCTCAGTATTTGGTATTCAGACTTACCTTATTCAGTTGTCTAAGGCAGTCTGCAGGTGTGGCCACCTTGTGTGCTCTGAATAAATGTCATTCAACCACTCAAAACCGTGGAATTTTCAGTACATTTATCTTATGTCATCCCTTTTAAAAGGGTGTACCTTTTAGTTAGAATTTTGTCAACACTCAGTAGAATATATCGACAGAACGGGTTCAGAATTTTAGGGATCAATGAAAGAAAGCTAACTAAATATATACATATTCGTCTCCGTTTCAGCATCAATTTGTAGATTTAAAAATACTCAGATCTCATAGATTATTTAGGTTTAGGAAAGTATTCCTGAATCATAAAATGCAGGTTTGGAGTACCGTTAGGTACGAAAGGAAGAGAACTGCGGTTTGATTAATTCTGAAAATTCCCACATTCAGTTCTTCGACAATTGGTAATGTTGGAAAATTAGTGTGCATAGAATGATTGTAGGGAGAATAGTGTACAAGAGTACGCCATATCCTCATCTTTTGCCTGCAATAACAATGGAATTGTAAAATGACAAGGCCAAATATTGCGCCATGCATTCAAACTGTTAAGACTTGGTCTGAGCTCCGCTCCATAATGTTTTAATTAGCTTATATGTCTTATTTATTTATTTTTTATTATCAACAGCTACTAATGATCCTCAGTAACAACCACACGGCTGTGACAGGATTTACAGAGGAAGCAAACTAAACAAAGTCATTAAATGGAATGATAATGTAGGATATACCAACTGAAGGGAACTAACAGTAAATTGGTAGTTGAATATGTATGTTTTTTAAACCTACTGTTGGCCGATACTGATAGTGGCTAATAATTAACATGATAGAAATAGGAAACTGAGAAGGTTGTGGTAGTCTGCAATTAAGACATCTGAGAATTTAATAGAAATGCTGCATATTTGCACTGCATTTCTGTCATGCAGGTGAAAGAGGACCCAAAAGCGACTTGGCGAAAACAGAGTCTTTAATCCAGTAAAGTAAATACAATCAAAAAAACACAACTTTCACTCGAAATGACGAGGACAACTGGAGACTCGATCTTGAACAGCAGGTGAACAGCAGGTTGCCTCGGGAAGGCACTTGAACCAGACAGACTCAGACACCTGCTCACCACGCAGCATCTGAGGAAAACACGACACGACAGGGCGATACACAAACACAGCACGGTGAATTCTAGACAAGGAACCGACAGGGCAGAAACGAATAACAAGGAGAGAAATAGGGACTCTAATCAGGGAAAAGGATCGGGAACAGGTGTGGGAAGACTAAATGATGATTAGGGGAATAGGAACAGCTGGGAGCAGGAACGGAACTATAGAGAGAAGAGAGAGCGAGAAAGTGAGAGAGGGAGGGGGAGAGAGAGGGATAGAAAGAGGGAAAGAACCTAATAAGACCAGCAGAGGGAAACGAATAGAATGGGAAGCACAGGGACAAGACAAGATAATAAATGACAAAACATGACAGTACCCCCACTCACCGAGCGCCTCCTGGCGCACTCGAGGAGGAATCCTGGCGGCAACGGAGGAAATCATCAATGAGTGAACGGTCCAGCACGTCCCGAGACGGAACCCAACTCCTCTCCTCAGGACCGTAACCCTCCCAATCCACTAAGTATTGGTGACCCCGTCCCCGAGAACGCATGTCCATGATCTTATGTACCTTGTAAATAGGTGCGCTCTCGACAAGGACGGGGGGGGAGGGAAGACGAACGGGGGTGCGAAGAAAGGGCTTAACACAGGAGACATGGAAGACAGGATGGACGCGACGAAGATGTCGCGGAAGAAGCAGTCGCACAGCGACAGGATTGACGACCTGGGAGACACGGAACGGACCAATGAACCGCGGAGTCAACTTACGAGAAGCTGTCGTAAGAGGAAGGTTGCGAGTGGAAAGCCACACTCTCTGGCCGCAACAATACCTTGGACTCTTAATCCTGCGCTTATTGGCGGCTCTCACAGTCTGTGCCCTGTAACGGCAAAGTGCAGACCTCACCCTCCTCCAGGTGCGCTCACAACGTTGGACAAACGCTTGAGCGGAGGGAACGCTGGACTCAGCAAGCTGGGATGAGAACAGAGGAGGCTGGTAACCCAGACTACTCTGAAACGGAGATAACCCGGTAGCAGACGAAGGAAGCGAATTGTGAGCGTATTCTGCCCAGGGAGCTGTTCTGCCCAAGACGCAGGGTTTCTGAAAGAAAGGCTGCGTAGTATGCGACCAATCGTCTGATTGGCCCTCTCTGCTTGACCGTTAGACTGGGGATGAAACCCGGAAGAGAGACTGACGGACGCACCAATCAAACGACAGAACTCCCTCCAAAACTGTGACGTGAATTGCGGGCCTCTGTCTGAAACGGCGTCTAACGGGAGGCCATGAATTCTGAATACATTCTCGATAATGATTTGTGCCGTCTCCTTAGCGGAAGGAAGTTTAGCGAGGGAATGAAATGTGCCGCCTTAGAGAACCTATCGACAACCGTAAGAATCACAGTCTTCCCCGCAGACAAAGGCAGACCGGTAATGAAGTCTAGGGCGATGTGAGACCATGGTCGAGAAGGAATGGGGAGCGGTCTGAGACGACCGGCAGAAGGAGAGTTACCCGACTTAGTCTGCGCGCAGTCCGAACAAGCAGCCACGAAACGGCGCGTGTCACGCTCCTGAGTCGGCCACCAAAAGCGCTGGCGAATAGACGCAAGAGTGCCTCGAACACCGGGATGACCAGCTAACTTGGCAGAGTGAGCCCACTGAAGAACAGCCAGACGAGTGGAAACAGGAACGAAAAGGAGGTTACTAGGACAAGCGCGCGGCGACGCAGTGTGCGTGAGTGCTTGCTTAACCTGTCTTTCAATTCCCCAGACTGTTAACCCGACAACACGCCCATAAGGAAGAATCCCCTCGGGATCAGTAGAAGCCACAGAAGAACTAAACAGACGGGATAAGGCATCAGGCTTGGTGTTCTTGCTACCCGGACGGTAAGAAATCACAAACTCGAAACGAGCGAAAAACAACGCCCAACGAGCTTGACGGGCATTAAGTCGTTTGGCAGAACGGATGTACTCAAGGTTCTTATGGTCTGTCCAAACGACAAAAGGAACGGTCGCCCCCTCCAACCACTGTCGCCATTCGCCTAGGGCTAAGCGGATGGCGAGCAGTTCACGGTTACCCACATCATAGTTGCGCTCAGATGGCGACAGGCGATGAGAAAAATAAGCGCAAGGATGAACCTTATCGTCAGACTGGAAGCGCTGGGATAGAATGGCTCCCACGCCTACCTCTGAAGCGTCAACCTCGACAATGAATTGTCTAGTGACGTCAGGAGTAACGAGGATAGGAGCGGACGTAAAACGTTCTTTTAGAAGATCAAAAGCTCCCTGGGCGGAAACGGACCACTTAAAACACGTCTTGACAGAAGTAAGAGCTGTGAGAGGGGCAGCAACTTGACCGAAATTACGAATGAAACGCCGATAGAAATTAGCGAAACCTAAAAGCGCTGCAACTCGACACGTGACCTTGGAACGGGCCAATCACTGACAGCTTGGACCTTAGCGGAATCCATCTGAATGCCTTCAGCGGAAATAACGGAACCGAGAAAAGTAACGGAGGAGACATGAAAAGAGCACTTCTCAGCCTTTACGTAGAGACAATTCTCTAAAAGGCGCTATAGAACACGTCGAACGTGCTGAACATGAATCTCGAGTGACGGAGAAAAAATCAGGATATCGTCAAGATAGACAAAAACAAAGATGTTCAGCATGTCTCTCAGAACATCATTAACTAATGCCTGAAAAACAGCTGGCGCATTGGCGAGACCAAACGGCAGAACCCGGTACTCAAAATGCCCTAACGGAGTGTTAAACGCCGTTTTCCACTCGTCCCCCTCTCTGATGCGCACGAGATGGTAAGCGTTACGAAGGTCCAACTTAGTAAAGCACCTGGCTCCCTGCAGAATCTCGAAGGCTGATGACATAAGGGGAAGCGGATAACGATTCTTAACCGTTATGTCATTCAGCCCTCGATAATCCACGCAGGGGCGCAGAGTACCGTCCTTCTTCTTAACAAAAAGAACCCCGCCCCGGCCGGAGAGGAAGAAGGCACTATGGTACCGGCGTCAAGAGACACAGACAAATAATCCTCGAGAGCCTTACGTTCGGGAGCCGACAGAGAGTATAGTCTACCCCGAGGAGGAGTGGTCCCCGGAAGGAGATCAATACTACAATCATACGACCGGTGAGGAGGAAGGGAGTTGGCTCGGGACCGACTGAAGACCGTGCGCAGATCATGATATTCCTCCGGCACTCCTGTCAAATCGCCAGGTTCCTCCTGAGAAGTAGGGACAGAAGAAACGGGAGGGATGGCAGACATTAAACACTTCACATGACAAGAAACGTTCCAGGATAGGATAGAATTACTAGACCAATTAATAGAAGGATTATGACATACTAGCCAGGGATGACCCAAAACAACAGGTGTAAACGGTGAACGAAAAATCAAAAAAGAAATAGTCTCACTGTGGTTACCAGATACTGTGAGGGTTAAAGGTAGTGTCTCAAATCTGATACTGGGAAGATGACTACCATCTAAGGCGAACATGGGCGTAGGCTTCTCTAACTCTCTGAAAGGAATGTCATGTTTCCGAACCCATGCTTCGTCCATGAAACAACCCTCAGCCCCAGAGTCTATCAAGGCACTACATGTAGCACCCGAACCGGTCCAGCGTAGATGGACCGACAAAGTAGTACAGGATTTTGATGGAGAGACTTGAGTAGTTGCGCTCACCTGTAGCCCTCCGCTTACAGATGAGCTCTGGCTTTTACTGGACATGAATTAACAAAATGTCCAGCAACTCCGCAATAGAGGCACAGGCGGTTGGTGATCCTCCGTTCCCTCTCCTTAGTCGAGATGCGAATCCCTCCCAGCTGCATGGGCTCAGTCTCTGAGCCAGAGGAGGGAGATGGTTGCGATGCGGAGCAGGGAAACACCGTTGATGCGAGCTCTCTTCCACGAGCCCGGTGACGAAGATCTACCCGTCGTTCTATGCGGATGGCGAGAGCAATCAAAGAGTCCACATCTGAAGGAACCTCCCGGGAGAGAATCTCATCCTTAACCACTGCGTGGAGTCCCTCCAGAAAACGAGCGAGCAGCGCCGGCTCGTTCCACTCACTAGAGGCAGCAAGAGTGCGAAACTCAATAGAATAATCCGTTATGGACCGTTCACCTTGGCATAGGGAAGCCAGGGCCCTAGAAGCCTCCCTACCAAAAACTGAACGGTCAAAAACCCGAATCATCTCCTCTTTAAAGTTCTGGTACTTGTTAGAGCAATCAGCCCTTGCCTCCCAGATAGCTGTGCCCCATTCTCGAGCCCGGCCAGTAAGGAGTGAAATGACGTAAGCAACCCGAGCTCTCTCTCTAGAGTATGTGTTGGGTTGGAGAGAGAACACAATCTCACACTGCGTGAGAAAGGAGCGGCACTCAGTGGGCTGCCCGGAGTAGCAAGGTGGGTTATTAACCCTAGGTTCTGGAGGCTCGGCAGGCCAGGAAGTAACAGGTGGCACGAGACGAAGACTCTGGAACTGTCCAGAGAGGTCGGAAACCTGAGCGGCCAGGTTCTCCACGGCATGGCGAGCAGCAGACAATTCCTGCTCGTGTCTGCCGAGCATGGCTCCTTGGATCTCGACGGCAGTGTAACGAGCGTCTGAAGTCGCTGGGTCCATTCCTTGGTCGGTTCCTTCTGTCATGCAGGTGAAAGAGGACCCAAAAGCGACTTGGCGAAAACAGAGTCTTTAATCCAGTAAAGTAAATACAATCAAAAAAACACAACTTTCACTCGAAATGACGAGGACAACTGGAGACTCGATCTTGAACAGCAGGTGAACAGCAGGTTGCCTCGGGAAGGCACTTGAACCAGACAGACTCAGACACCTGCTCACCACGCAGCATCTGAGGAAAACACGACACGACAGGGCGATACACAAACACAGCACGGTGAATTCTAGACAAGGAACCGACAGGGCAGAAACGAATAACAAGGAGAGAAATAGGGACTCTAATCAGGGAAAAGGATCGGGAACAGGTGTGGGAAGACTAAATGATGATTAGGGGAATAGGAACAGCTGGGAGCAGGAACGGAACGATAGAGAGAAGAGAGAGCGAGAGAGTGAGAGAGGGAGGGGGAGAGAGAGGGATAGAAAGAGGGAAAGAACCTAATAAGACCAGCAGAGGGAAACGAATAGAATGGGAAGCACAGGGACAAGACAAGATAATAAATGACAAAACATGACAATTTCATGAAATGCGGCGGGGGGGGCGGCAGGGTAGCCTAGTGGTTAGAGCGTTGGACTAGTAACCGGAAGGTTGCAAGTTCAAACCCCCGAGCCGACAAGGTACAAATCTGTCGTTCTGCCCTGAACAAGCAGTTAACCCACTGTTCCTAGGCCGTTATTGAAAATAAGAATTTGTTCTTAACTGACTTGCCTGGTTAAATAAAGGTTAAAAAAAATTGTTCATATGCTTCCTTTTATTGCCATATGACATACTGTATGCACTCATGTTTTACTAGGCAGTTAGTCTGTTTTGTCTGTCAGCGAGATAAATAGATAATGAAACAATCAGCCTCTAAAGAATAATTCTGGAAAACAAAGTTATCCTCTGTCAAGTTAAATATTGGAGCAAGGATGTAAGATATAACATAACACCGTAAAATAAAATTTGGCCGCTGTGTGGATGTTGCTGTGTGGATGTTGCTCTTCAGTCCCCTTAATAAGAGTCAGTCCCCTTGATTCCTCCTGGCTACCCCAACCCCGGCCAACAGCTCCGCACCCCCCGCAGCTACTTGCCCAAGCATCCCCAGCTTCTCCTTCAGTCAAATCCAGATAGCAGATGTTCTGCAGATGTTCTGAAAGAGCTGCAAAACCTGGACTCGTACAAATCAGCTGGGCTGGACAATCTAGACCCTCTCTAAAATCTAGACCCTCTCTAAATTGTTGCAACCCCTATTAGCAGTCTGTTTATGTCATGTTTTGTCATAGATTGTCATGTCTTGTCCCTGTGCTTTCTCTTCTATTCGTTTCCCCCTGCTGGTCTTATTAGGTTCTTTCCCTCTCTCTATCTCTCTCCCTCTCTCCCTCTCTCTCTCTCTCTCTCTCTATCGTTCCGTTCCTGCTCCCAGCTGTTCCTCATTCTCCTAACTACCTCGTTTACTCTTTCACACCTGTCCCCTATTTTGCCCTCTGATTAGAGTCCCTATTTCTCCCTCTGTTTCCGCTTCTGTCCTTGTCGGATCCTTGTTTGCTGTACTGTGTCCTTGTTCCGTCCTGTCGTGTTTTTGCCTTCTTCAGATGCTGCGTGTGAGCAGGTGTCTCTATCAGCTACGGCCTGCGCCTACCCGAAGCGACCTGCAGTCTGTGGTCGCATCTCCTGTTGTTCCCCTCTACTGACTAGAGGATTTCAGTTATTCCTGTTTGGACATTACCTGTGAAAGTATTCAGGATTAATCGTTTTTTGTTAAAACTGGAATATACTCTGTTTCTGTTAAGTCGCTTTTGGGTCCTCATTCACCTGCATAACAGTTTAACCTCTTTTTCGTATCGTCTGAGATCCCTAAAGATTGGAAAGCTGCCACGGTCATCCCCCTCTTCAAAGGGGGTGACACTCTAGACCCAAACTGTTATAGACCTATATCCATCCTGCCCAGCCTTTCTAAAGTCTTCGGAAGAAAAGTTAATAAACAGATCACTGACCATTTCGAATCCCAACGTACCTTCTTCGCTGTGCATTCCGGTTTCTGAGCTGGTCATGGATTCACCTTAGCCACGCTCAAGGTACTAAACGATATCATTACCGCCATCGATAATAAATAGTACTCCGCAGCCGTCTTCATCGACCTGGCGAATGCTTTCGACTCTGTCAATCACCACATTCTTATTGGCAGACTCAACAGCCTTGGTTTCTCAAATGACTGCCTAGCCTGGTTCACCAACTAATTCTCAGATAGAGTTCAGTGTGTCAAATCGGAGGGCCTGTTGTCCGGATCTCTGGCAGGTGCTATGGGGTGCCACAGGGTTCAATTCTCAGGCCGATTCCCTGATCCACCTCTATACAGACGACACCATTCTGTATACATCTGACCGTTCTTTGGACACTGTGTTAACCTGTTACTCCTACCCCCTACTTTTTTGAACATTCTGTTAAAAATCGCACAACATTTCAGCGCCCTGCTGCTCATGCCAGGAATATAGTATATGCATATGATTAGTATGTGTGGATAGAAAACACTCAGACGTTTATAAAACTGGTTAAATCACGGCTGTGACTATAACAGAACGTGCGTTTCATCAAAAAGCGCAGGAAAATCTGATCACTGAAAATGGAAATATATATCCATCCGCCACTTCAACCCATTGATAAAGGCGAACCACAATAAATGGGGCTGAGGTTGCAATACCTACAGCTTCCACACGACGTCAACAGTCTTGTCATTTGCCTAGGCTTTGTTTCTTGGTCAAACGAAGAAGAGACAAGCCATTTCTTCAGGTCTCCGACCGGATATTTTGGTTGAGATTTACCCGGACATTATTTCCAGATGGACAGCTAAAGAATATACATCGCCTCGTGATCAATTTGGTCGCTTATTAACGTGTACTAATACCTAAAGTTGCATTACAAAAGTATTTCGAAGTGTTTTGTGAAAGTTTATCGTCGACTTTTTTTATTTAAAAAAATGACGTTACGTTATAAGACGCTATTTTTTTCCGTTTATCACACAGTCTTCAGAGATCGATATCTAGGCTATATATGGACCTATTTAATCGAAAAAAAGACCCAATAGTGATTGTGGGACATCTAGGAGTGCCAACAAAGAAGATGGTCAAAGGTAATGAATGTTTTATATTTTATTTGTGCGGTTTGTGTAGCGACGACTATGCTAATTATTTTGTTTACGTCCCCTGCGGGTCTTTTGGGGTGTTACATGCTATCAGATAATAGCTTCTCATGCTTTCGCCAAAAAGCATTTTAAAAATCTGACTTGTTGCCTGGATTCACAACGAGTGTAGCTTTAATTCAATACCCTGCATGTGTATTTTAATGAACGTTTGAGTTTTAACTAGTACTATTAGCATTTAGTGTAGCGCATTTGCATTTCCGGATGTCTAGATGGGATGCCTGCGTGTCAGGTAGGAGCAAGAGGTTAACAAACCTCCAAAAGAGCTTCAATACCATACAACACTCCTTCCTTGACGTCCAACTGCTATTACATGCTAGTAAAACTAAATGCATGCTTTTCAAACGATCACTGCCTGCCCGACTAGCATCTCTACTCTGGACGGTTCTGACTTAGAATATCTGGACAACTACACATACCTAGGTGTCTGGCTAGACTGTAAACTCTCCTTCCAGATTCATATTAAACACGTCTAATCCAAAATTAAATCTAGAATCAGCTTCCTATTTTGCGACAAAGCATCCTTCACTCACGCCGCCAAACATATCATCGTAAAACTGGCTATCCTACCGATCCTGGACTTCGGCGATGTCATTTACAAAATAGCCTCCAACACTCTACTCAGCAAATTAGATGCAGTCTATCACAGTGCCATCCGTTTTGTTACCAAAGCTCCATATACCACCCACCGCTGCGACCTGTATGCTCTCGTCAGCTGGCCCTCGCTACATATTCGTCGCCAGACCCACTGGTCCCAGGTCATCTATAAGTCTTTGCTATGTAAAGCTCCACCTTATCTCAGCTCACTGGTCATGATAACAACACCCATCCGTAGCAAGCGCTCCAGCAGGTATATCTCACTGGTCATCCCCAAGGCCAACACCTTCTTTAGCCGCCGTTCCTTAACGAATTGCAAAAATCACTGAAGTTGGAGACTTATATCTCCCTCACTAACTTTAAACATCAGCTATCTGAGCAGCTAACCGATTGCTGCAGCTGTACACAGCCCATCTGAAAATAGCCCATCCAATCTACCTACCTTATCCCCATATTGTTGTATTTACTTTTTTGCACACCAGTATTTCTACTTGTACATCATCATCTGCACATCTATCACTTGTGTTAATTTGCTAAATTGTCATTTCTTTACTACTATGGCCTATTTATTGCCTTACCTCCTCACGCCAGTTGCTCACACTGTATATAGACTTTTTTATTGTGTTATTGACTGTATGTTTGTTTATTCCATGTGTAACTCTGTGTTGTTGTTTGTGTCGTACTGCCTTGCTTTATCTTGGCCAGGTCGCAGTTGTAAATGAGAACTTGTTCTCAACTGGCCTACCTGGTTAAATAAAGGTTAAATAAAGGTTAAATGGTTAAATAAAGGTGAAAGAAAAAGAAAGGAAAGAAAAAAAGATTCTTAAACTCTTAAATAATTTTTCAGACCCCTAACAAAGCCCTGGGCTTCTATTGGTCTCTTATCTGGTCTTAAATTGCTGAAGTTACTAATGTCCTGTGGAGACAGAGATAGACAGCCAGAGAGAGTGTGAGTACTGCTACTGAAGCGGAACCATTATCTCGGATGGGAAGACTGGCGCTACTGCTTAGGTTTAAGAGCTGTCACTAGTGCTACTGACAAAAGCTTGAAACGAACAGCTCTTATCCAGAGTGACTTACGTAATTGCATACATTGTGACTCGTTTCAGGAAATTAAGTGTATGCCGCGGGTCACTACTTCACAGGAGCGCCATTTGAACATAAACTTGTTTTTTTAACAAAATGCGTTTTTTTTTACATAAATGCCTTGTGGAACATATGAACTTTCATGTGCCTTTAACCTCTCTCGCCAACAGCCAGTGAAAGTGCAGGGCGCCAAATTCAAAACAACAAAAATCTCATAATTAAAATTCCTCAAGCATACAAGTATTTTACACCATTTTAAAGATAAAAATCTCTTTAATCCAGCCACAGTGTCTGATTTCAAAAAGGCTTTACAGCGAAAGCACCACAAACGATTCTGTTAGATCATCACCAAGTCACAGAAAAACACAGCCATTTTTCCAGCCAAAGAGAGGAGTCACAAATAGCACAAATAGAGATAAAATGAATCACTAACCTTTGATGATCTTCATCAGATAACACTCATAGGACTTCATGTTACACAATACATGTATGATTTGTTCGATAAAGTGCATATTTCTATAAAAAAATCTCATTTTACATTGGCGCATTACGTTCAGTAGTTTTAAAACATGCAGTGATTTTGCAGAGAGCCACATCAATTTACAGAAATACTCATCATAAATGTTGATGAAAATACAAGTGCTATACATAGAATTAGAGATATACTTCTCCTTAATGCAACCGCTGTGTCAGATTTCAAAAAAACTTTACGGGAAAAAGCAAACCATGCAATAATCTGAGTACAGCGTTCAGACAACAAAGCAGCCAAAAAGATATCCGCCATATTGTGTAGTCAACATTAGTCAGAAATAGCATTATAAATATTCCCTTACCTTTGATGATCTTCATCAGAATGCACTCCCAGGAATCCCAGTTCCACACTAAATGTTTGATTTGTTTGATAAAATTAATAATTTATGTCCAAATAGCTTCTTTTGTTAGGGCGTTTGGTAAACAAATCCAAACACGCTTCCAGCCGAACGTCGGACGAAAAGTTCAAAACGTTATCTTCAATAATATAGAGATAATCTTCAATCATCTTCAATAATATTCCAACCTGAGAATTCCGATGTCTGTAGAAAAGCAATGGAACGAGAGTTAACTCTCTCGTGACCACATGTCACGAGCCTGTGAGACTCTGCCAGACACCTGGCTCAATCCCCTCTCATTCAGCCCCCCTTCATAGTAGAAGCCTCAAACAAAGTTCTAAAGACTGTTGACATCTAGTGGAAGCCTTAGGATGTGTAATATGACCCCATTTACACTGTATATTGGAATGGCAAAGAGTTGAAAAACTACAAACCTCAGATTTCCCACTTCCTGGTTGGATTTTCTCAGGTTTTCACCTGCCATATGAGTTCTGCTATACTCACAGACACCATTCATCAAATGGTTAAATTATGAGCCTAGTTGGTTTAGCCAAAGAAAAGGTCAGCAACCTTTCCTCTAGTCATGATTGGCTGAGATAAAGAGTGGGCTGGACATGCCGAGAGATGAGTTCAGATTGGTCTGCCATGTAGCACGCTTCTGTCTATTTGAGATGGTCAGTATGTCTAGGTAATCCAGTCTAACGTGTCTTTTTTTTAAATATATCATGTAGTACAACTGCATAAGTGTTGTTCTCCACTTTCTGGAGGACCGAGTTTTGAAATGAGTGGAATTAGATGATAGCTAAGGACACCGGTCTCCAGATTACATCTTCAAACTAAGGGCAGCCATGGTATCCAACAGGAGACGCATCCATCCATGAATGATTTATCTGGGAAAGACAGTCTAGCTAGCTCCATTTTCAGAAATGACATGTTTCTAATTTCAAGTTAAAGTGTACTGTTAGCTAGCTGGCTCGCTAGCTAACATTACATGTATTATCTATTTCTTATCTCAGAGCCATTTGCTTTGCTAGTTATAGCCTAATGATAGCTGGCTAACATTGAACCTGGTTGGTTAGCTACCTGCAGATTATTGCAGGGTAGTAACATTATGAGTTGGGATTATGGTTCTTTCTTTTACCTAGCTAGCTAGCTACATGTCTTATCAAAATACTCTACTATGCAAGTAACCATTTCAATAGAATGTCACTGTGACAACTGTTGATAGACGTTGCTGGTATATTCACTCTGGCTATCTACTCCAATCTTAGACCACCCTCATCTGAGTGTGCCATTTACGAATGCTCAACACCTGTTGAATATCAGTAAACGTTGGCAAAAAAGTGTAAATTGTTGCCAGCAGCACAGTTGCAGTCACCAATGCTTTGGATAACATAAAAACAGCCTAACCAACTCTGCTAGGGGGAGTAAAATGGTCATTGAGCTGATCTCTCATTTACCACCTTTTCTGTTTAGTCATCAAAATCTTTCAACTTTGAAAATGTATATTTGTTATATAATTAGGATTATATAACTCCAGGTTAATTACTCTGACTAACGACCCTTTAAATCTCTGCTTGGCCCATTTGAACCCGAAATACAAAAGGAGGAAAACTCAGAGGAGTTAAACAGAATTTCTTTTTAATAAGTGCTCATATTGTAGATGGACACAGCGCAGCGCTGGCGGTTGTCTTAAATAAAGTATGGCAGGAACTGAGGCAACACGTTTACACCAGCAAAGCAAACTGACTAAACCCAACAATAGGAGCAAGAAAACAATCCGCAATTGATCAGGGTGTGTGTGTGTGTTTGTGGCCCTGGTCCTGTCCCGGAACCAAAACTAAGCTGTTTACATTTCCACTCTTCAAATTGGGGAGCGACTCAAAAGTGAATATCCCATCTTTGAGTATTTGTCACCACAAAAGAGGTGTGTGTGTACGTTTGTGTGTGTGTACGTTTGTGTGTGTGTGTGTGTGTGTGTGTGTGTGTGTGTGTGTGTGTGTGTGTGTGTGTGTGTGTGTGTGTGTGTGTGTGTGTGTGTGTGTGTGTGTGTGTGTGTGTGTGTGTGTGTGTGTGTGTGTGTTTGGGTGTGATCAAGGGAGCAAATCGGAGCCAAAGAGCGCGATATAGCTACGTTGTTTGTGTTAGCCAGAAGGAAATATAGAAAACATCTTGGTTCCCGATATGACAAAAACATTAAAAGAAAAGCTTTCTTTTGTACAACCAAATCAAGATTTTTGATGTGAATGGCATGTTATAAGAAGGGTGCAGTCACCTTGTTTTTGTGATTTCACTAGTTAAAAAAAAAATGTAATCAAATATTACATGGACACACCTGGCCTGCACACCTGCGTACTGGAAATGGCTCGAGTCGCACAAACTGTAACTTTTTTGTAATTTCACTTACCCAAAACCGGGAATCAAAAAACATTAACAAAGGCAATTTTTTTATATTTTTATATCCTTTTAGAAACAGCAAAACTCTCAGTATAGTGGTGCAGATCTTTAAATGTGGCATACATAAAATGTGTGTCATTCCGAAATGTATCCGCAAAAGTTCGGAATGACACAATTTCATGTGTACAACATTAAAAACAAGTGAAATCATAAAAAGAGGTGTCTGGAACATATAACCTGCCATTTCCATCAGAAACAGAGATTTGGTTGTAAAAAAAAAAGAAAAAAGAAGGAAACTTCTCCTTTTAACATGTTAAGCAGTAGACTGGAGCAGGGTCTGCTAGAGTCGTTATCAGTCTCCAGGCACAGATGTCTGCCCTGTGAAAAGCCAAGTGCATCTCCCTGGAGGTGTGTGTTAGAGCTCTGCTACCCCACCTGAGCCCGATGGGTCCTGACATTCCACATCATGTTAGGGATGGGTAGGGCCTGTTTTGTCGCCAATAACTAAGGTACAGGTGGGGCACGGGTATCACTACATTGATCACTTGCTCTGCTGCGCGGTGTGGTCATATCTTACTAAGATCATGACATGATGTCAGAAGTGCTTTCGCAGAAAATAATAATGTTTCTTGAGTTTTGTTCATTGTTTAGATTGACAAAAAGTAGCTAGCTGACAGCTAACTGTTCTTTAATGTCTGGTAATTGAGCAGAGCAGGCCAAGCAAAAGGTTTCTCTTAGATAATACAGCCAAAAAATAAAAATTGTCTATATCGTAAGAATTCATAAAAACAAAAACGTGTTTTTTGGTCTTAATTTAAGGTTAGTAGTGTGGTTAACGTTAGAGTTAAGTTTTTGGGTTAGGTTTAAAATAAGATTTAAGAAAACAAATGGTAAAAAATAGGCTGGTTTATGACTTTGTGGCTGTGGAGACGTTGCTATGGAAATACATGCACGCAGAGTGAGCTGTGTGCAGGGAGTGGGTGACACATAGAGAGGAGTAGCTAATGGATTTACATAATAATGGAGGAAGTTATTTCTGCCTTACCTTTGGCAGAAGTGATTGGGCCTGTGCAGGGCTCGTGTGTGTGTGTGTGTGTGTGTGTGTGTGTGTGTGTGTGTGTGTGTGTGTGTGTGTGTGTGTGTGTGTGTGTGTGTGTGTGTGTGTGTGTGTGTGTGTGTGTGTGTGTGTGTGTGTGTGTGTGTGTGTGTGTGTGTGTGTGTGTGTGTGTGTGTGTGTGTGTGTGTGCGTACGTACAAGTGCCATGGGTAAATATGATTTTGTCTGCCTGACATGCAAAGGAGTTTGGATAGTTGCGTGAACAATAGCATTTTTGCAAAGACATTACAATTACAACATCAACAACAATCGCGACGACTGAGAAATGTACAGCGTCCATATATTTCATTTGCCAACAAATGTATCTTGTTCGGTAAATGTCTTTTAAAAGCAGAATTCTACCCTTGTCTTGATTTGAAACAAATGACTTCTGTAACACTTGGCCTGATAGCTTTTGTAATCAGATACGGTATATTCATAAAGCATATGTCAAACCTCGATCTGCCACAGTTGAAGCCCTTTCACAGTCCTTAGGCTCGGACGCATCTTGTTGAATAGTTCATTCACTGACATTATATTAGAATGGTCCATTTCAGTCTCCTGGTGTGATTGGAGTGGGTCTTTGAAGAAGAGAGTATTGTGTTAACCAAACATTTGAAGGCTTTATAGTAAAGAGTCTCTTTTCTTTGTTTGTTCATTAATAACTTGTTTGCTCCCTCTGTATTTAGTAATTGACAACATTGTTGATTGATGAAAACTTGCATACATGAGCCCGACCACAGTCATACACACACCCGTACAAACTTGCGCGCACGCACGCACACACGCACACACACACACACACACACACGCACGCACACACACACACACACACACACACACACACACACACACACACACACACACACACACACACACACACACACACACACACACACACACACACACACACACACACACACACACACACACACACACACACACACACACACACACACACACACACACACACACACACACACACACACACACACACACACACACACAACATTGTTAAAACTTTTCTGGTTGAACAGAACAAAAGCAGAAAATATGTATCTCATTGTCTCCCTCAAAATGAAACATGTACAACCGTGCACAGAAGAAAAACAGAATGTCATTGAAACTGAATCAACTTCGATATAGAATATTGTCCTCGTTTTGTTCAATGAATGATTGAATTTTTTAAAAATTATGTGAACTCAAAAGAGCAGAAAATCCCAACACTACATAGAAATGGATTTAAACACTTGTGGCCTAAAGTTTTCAAATTATGTGACAGATTGAACAGGGTGACTGATGGAGCGCTGCAAGGGATCAATGGAAAGTGAGAATGTCTGACACTTCCCAAAATGTCTGTCTGAAACAGTCATCCACAGGAAGTCGGTGTGTGACACACACAACCTAAACAGGATACCGAGAACTTAGTGTGTTTTATAAACAAGAGTAAAGAAACAAGGGACAATATTCAAATCAGATCAGCAGTAACCCGTGGTGAACCACAAACACATAACTTATCATTGCTTTTGTTTAAGCGGTGTAACTGGTTTGGAGCTGTCAAATCCACAAGCGGCTCCCAGCGATATAATCATCACAGGGAGTAGAAATCCTGTGCAGCTGTTTTACAAGTTCAAACACTGGAATGTGTGATGTAATCTACACCTTGATTAGGCTGATTAAAACGTCTTATTTTGTTTAATGATTTTCAATTAGTGTCATGATTTCTATATGGCCTACACATTTTTTGTTCTGAATTGAATCTTGGCCAAGAGCTGCCAGCTCTATGGTTCCTGTGTGTGTTAATGTCACTGCCGTCGCTCAGGGGAGGCTGGTTTAGAGGGTAAATTACGATTGTTATCTCTTTACATTAGTCCAAGAAGCATCCAGATTCATCTTGCCTCTTCCGATAAAACAACGAGTGAGGTCTGCTTAGTGCACTGCACTTTCTTCCTTCCCTCCTTATCCCCCTCCTTCACCGCATCGTCATCCTCTTCCTAGTTCCATGATGACGAGTTTAAGCAGTAGGATCTGCTATGTCCACTCCTTTCTCTTTCTCCTTTTCCTCCTGTCCCCTCTGAACCTGGGAGTGAAACAGAGGACAAGGGACCATTAATACAGTGGCTGTAAATCTGAGTGGCAAGACAGGTCTCTCCAGAGCTTCTAGAGAAATGCCAAAGCGTACTCAAGCAAATAGCACCGGCTTCATCTGTATATCAACGCCTCTATCTCTGCTATTGTTTGCACCTACACGTCTGCCATATGTATTCTCTAGTTGTTCCTAACAGCTTTGTTAACACACAGAACTAGATAGTGGTTATCTGGCACAGTGTGTGTTTGGAGGTGATGGACACAGCCTATGTGTGGAGGATCAGACCTTCTGTTAGCCTGCCCAGATGGAGGTGCACACAAACACACACACACAGAGGGTTTAATCTCAGTGTAATAATGTTAACATGGGCAGGAGGGCAAAGCTGACACACTAACAATGCCCAGATGACCTAGGATTAGATGGATGGTGATTGATTATAGTTACTATGCCCTTGCAGAGTTTTAGTAGTGTAGTGCACTTGACTTAAATAATTTAAAAGGTTCCCATTACCATTAAGAACTTACAAATTGTTCTTCAAACAGTCACTATTTACAGCCAGGTTTTTAAATATATTTTTTTAAACTACTGAGTCAATGGAATATCATGAGCACTGCGGCATAGAGGAGAAGACGAGGTCATTATGGCAATAGAAATATACACGTTTACAGTGTGTGTGTGTGTGTGTGTGTGTGTGTGTGTGTGTGTGTGTGTGTGTGTGTGTGTGTGTGTGTGTGTGTGTGTGTGTGTGTGTGTGTGTGTGTGTGTGTGTGTGTGTGTGTGTGTGTGTGTGTGTGTGTGTGTGTGTGTGCAGTACTCCTGTTTAACAAGTGTCCGGACAAAACTGTTTCCACATGCAGATGAGTTTACAGGAGTTCCTAACTGGAACAACTAACACCACCCAGTCCCCTAAATGAGAGACTTTCCCCTATCGTTACAGAAGAAACACACAAACACACAGAGAGAGCGAGAGCTTAGCATCGGTTTTACAGAGGGCCTTGTAAAGAGTCTTATTTTCCACACGGTTTGTGCTGTCGCTGTTGGCATGAGAAGTGCTGAGAGGAGCT
The DNA here is from genome assembly GCF_021184085.1 of Oncorhynchus gorbuscha. Classification (NCBI taxonomy): domain Eukaryota; kingdom Metazoa; phylum Chordata; class Actinopteri; order Salmoniformes; family Salmonidae; genus Oncorhynchus; species Oncorhynchus gorbuscha. The sequence continues at coordinate 58,109,119 of NC_060179.1, read as the reverse complement.
CTCTATAAAATGTATGCTCTCACTGTGGCTGTATCTCACTAATACACATCAGCCCAGCAGGCTGCGTTTACACAGGCATTCCAAATCTGATCTTTTGACACATTTTTGGCTGATGGTCAAAAGACACATTTGTGGAAAATGATCAGAATTAGGCTGCCTGTGTAAACGCAGCCTCTGACACACCTTACTTTACTAATCAATGGCTTGATGATCAGTTGATTTGTTGAATCAGGTGTGATTGTGCTGGGATGGAACTCATTCTACACACCCGTGAGACAAAGCGAGGACATCACTTTTGACTCTTCAGAGAAAGATTGGAAATGGAAGCTAGAATAGATTGAGCTGTCAATTGCTATATCATTGGTGGAGAGTTCCACTTTCTTTTCCCATCTGTCCCTCTCGCTACCATGGTATAATCAGAGCGAATGAGGATCAGAGAGGTGGCATTCACACCCCCAACTCTCCCTGCCATACGGCTACATTACCCATCCCTGCTGCTCACAGATCACCTGCACCGTCTTCATTGTCATTCTAATAATCACTGTCTCTATTCTGATACAATGTCGTCTCTCTATTCTGTTACAATGCTGTCTCTCTCATATGACAGCATTCTCTGTTTATAGTCTAGAGCAGTTTTTGTGTTGCGATCCACCAAGAGCTTTCAGAGTTTCCCTTTGACCTGAAAAAACATAAACAGTGTTTGTGGTTATAATTTCTTTCCATGACCCATGAAAGAATCCCTCACAACTCACACTCTGTACCAGGGAGTCCCGATCATCCCACACACAGTAGCTTCATATCAGCTGTAAGAAGGGCTAGTCTTTCACTGGACCTCAACAGCTGGGCAGTAACACCAAGGGGTCGCTAAATGTCATTTCTGCAAGCCATGACACCCACCACCTCAGATTGTTCTGAAATCTTTTTGGTAGTTATAAACATATAAGATTAGCACATTAATATTTTTTATCTCCCTCACCAACTTCAAACATCAGCTATCTGAGCAGCTAACCGATCCTTGCTGCTGTACATAGTCTATTGGTAAATAGCCCACCCATTTTCACCTACCTCATTCCCATACTGTTTTTATACTGTTTTTATTTATTTACTTTTCTGCTCTTTTGCACACCAATATCTCTACCTGTACATGACCATCTGATCATTTATCACTCCAGTGCTAATCTGCAAAATTGTAATTATTCGCCTACCTCCTCATGCCTTTTGTACACATTGTATATAGACTCCCCCTTTTTCTACTGTGTTATTGACTTGTTAATTGTTTACTCCATGTGTAACTCTGTGTTGTCTGTTCACACTGCTATGCTTTATCTTGGCCAGGTTGTAGTTGCAAATGAGAACTTGTTCTCAACTAGCCTACCTGGTTAAATAAAGGTGAAATAAATAAAATAAATTAAAAAAATGTCTAAAATATAATTTTATTTCTGAGAAATTAAGCTAATTGATTGCACCCAAATTGGCCATTTCAATGTATGGCATTCATAGTATTCAACAAATATAGTACCTAACATCCGATTTGGACCTAACTTTTTTCTAACAATGAGTAAGACATGAGGAATCCAAAGAAATTGTTAAAAGACACCCACGGACCCCCCACACCAAACCCAACTCACACTGTACCAGGGAGTCCCAATCTCACACACACACAGTAGCTTCATATCAGCTGTAAGGGCTAGTCTTTCTCTAGATCGCAACAGCTGGGCATAAGCACCAATGGAAATGAGAAATGCTTTGTCCTATAAGTGTATTCAGGAAATGTATCCAGGAAATGTTGGTCTTTGCATTAGCATTATACATACTCCTGTTGTCTTTTAAAGGTTATGGATGTGGTTATAATTGCCAAGCTGTATTCATTTCCTGAGTTGGAGAAAGACCTTTAACCATTAGGCTCATGCACACAAGTAAACAGACAAAATAAAGCACAGAGAGAGAGAGAGAGTCTGACAAATTTGTTCCAGCCACCAGGCAGAAGCACCCAGCCAGTGTATCCAATGTCTAATGCTTCTGAGTTAGGAGTTAGGCCTCAGCACTGAGAAGTGCTTGGTCATGCACAGACATTCCGACATGACGTAATGGTGGAACACTGACTTGAAATTAGAATGTCTGATGTCTCATTTGTGATTCATTCCAGTCTAATTCTATGGTTAGACCCAAGGACTGTATGGTTGGAGAAAAATGAGGAAATATAGTGTTGAGACATGGTCATCCATGGTGTTCAGTCCCTCTCTCTCAGCACCTCTGGGGAGGTGTGATTGTGGAGTTCTTCTCTGCTTATCCCTGCTTATCCCCTTCTTCTCTGCTTATCCCTGCTTAGGACTAAACACCCTCTAGGGAGAAATTAAAAACCCTCTCTAGGGGGATATTAAAAACCCTCTCTAGGGGGAAATATTTATTCGCAGAGGGACACGTGTGTGTGTGTGTGTGTGTGTGTGTGTGTGTGTGTGTGTGTGTGTGTGTGTGTGTGTGTGTGTGTGTGTGTGTGTGTGTGTGTGTGTGTGTGTGTGTGTGTGTGTGTGTGTGTGTGCGCATGTGTGTGTGTGCATGTGTGTGTGTGCATGTGTGTGTGTGTGTGTGTGTGTGTGTGTGTGTGTGTGTGCACTGTAAATGCATTTTTTCTCAAATACTAATAGCAAGTTGAACTCTAAGTCAATAAAAAGTTGTTATTACTTAAAATGTTTGTGGTACTGACTCAAAACTAAATGAGAAGTCACACCAACAGTTTTTAAAAGATATAACAACAAATGAAAAAACAATCCCAGCATACTCTGCTGCAGGTCTAATTTTTTAAATTGTTTTTAATATCTGTTTTTTTTGCATGCATAGTACATTGAGTGATTAATATTATGCTACACAAAGATAAATAACATACACTTTTCTGAACTAATCCAATCATTTAGTTATAATATTTGCAACCATTACTGAAATGCTTATTCCAGTGTAGATGGATCAGGTAGTCTCCTCCAGCTGTTCCTAACCCTGGCAATCATTATAAATGCAGGTTGCGGGTGAATACAAATTTCAACTGTTGGATATCCTGATGACTCACTACTTCCAGACAATTTCCATCAGGGAGGCTGAGACTATGGAATGTACAGTGTGGTCTGAAATTATTGACACTGTTGATAAAGATGAGCAAGAAAATACTGTGCTTTTTCGAGGCTCAAAAAACTGGGAAATTATATTATTTAATACTTATATAATTGCTCAGAGAAAGACGTTTTACATAACAAGCAAACATTTGTTTTCAATAAAACGTAGGGCTAAACTATTTTGATACCCCTGTTTTCAATACATTTCAATACCTCACCTTGCAAGGATAACGACACTTTACCTTTTCTAAGTGTTTGAGAACACATTGGAAGGGATCTTAAATCATTCCTCCATGCAGAATCCTAAAGATCCTTCATCTGCGCTTATGGACAAACCACAGGATTTCAAAGGGTTTCAAGTCCAGAGACTGAAATGGCCATTGCAAGATGTTGATTTGGTGGCCAAATAACATCTTATTTGTCGATTTTGATGTGTGGTTATTGTCTTGCTGGAAGACCCACATGGGGACAAGTTTCTGCCTTCTGGCAAAGGCAACAAGGTTTTTGGTAAAAATATCCTGGTACTGGGTAATGTTCATGATGCCATTGACCTTAAGGACCCCAGGACCAGTGGAAGCAATATAGCCCATAACATCAAAGACCCACCACCATATTATACAGTAGATATGGGGTTGTTTTCTGCTCATGCATTCTGCCTGGCCAAAGAGGTTTATTTTTCTTGTCATCTGGCCTAAGCACTAGTTCCAATCCAAGTACCAATGCCTTTTAGCAAACTCCAGGCATTTACATTTCTTGGATGACATGGAAATATAGTTTGTTGGCCATGCACACCAATGGTGGGTTTGGCATCGAAATGAGAACGCAGAATGCAATGCATTAGTATAAAATAATATAATGTCCCTATTTTTTAGCATACAATTTCGTTTTGTATTTTTTTTAAATTATGTATTTTTTAATATATTTTTTAAACATGTTTGCTCATCTTCATTAAGGGTGTCAATAATATCATAACCCACTATATCTCAATAGTCTCACCCACCTAGTAGGTGTCCTCCTCCCAGAGCGCTAAGAACCTTGGCGTGATCCTGGACAACAAACTGTCGTTCTCAACTAACATCAAGGCGGTGGCCCGTTCCTGTAGGTTCATGCTCTACAACATCCGCAGAGTACGACCCTGCCTCACACAGGAAGCGGCGCAGGTCCTAATCCAGGCACTTGTCATCTCCCGTCTGGATTACTGCAACTCGCTGTTGGCTGGGCTCCCTGCCTGTGCCATTAAACCCCTACAACTCATCCAGAACGCCGCAGCCCGTCTAGTGTTCAACCTTCCCAAGTTCTCTCACGTCACCCCGCTCCTCCGCTCTCTCCACTGGCTTCCAGTTGAAGCTCGCATCCGCTACAAGACCATGGTGCTTGCCTACGGAGCTGTGAGGGGAACGGCACCTCAGTACCTCCAGGCTCTGATCAGGCCCTACACCCAAATAAGGGCACTGCGTTCATCCACCTCTGGCCTGCTCGCCTCCCTACCACTGAGGAAGTACAGTTCCCGCTCAGCTCAGTCAAAACTGTTCGCTGCTCTGGCTCCCCAATGGTGGAACAAACTCCCTCACGACGCCAGGACAGCGGAGTCAATCACCACCTTCCGGAGACACCTGAAACCCCACCTCTTTAAGGAATACCTAGGATAGGATAAAGTAATCCTTCTCACCCCCCCCTTAAAATATTTAGATGCACTATTGTAAAGTGGTTGTTCCACTGGATGTCATAAGGTGAATGCACCAATTTGTAAGTCGCTCTGGATAAGAGCGTCTGCTAAATGACTTAAATGTAAATGTAAATGTAGTAGGTGTCCACCACACTCTGTCATTTTTCAGATCAGTAAAGAAGGAGATGAGAAGTGGGAAGGAATGCACTTGACTACTTAGATGTCTCCTTTTAGACACAATTCATCTGGAGTTCTTCTGACGGTCCCCAGTATAAGTAGTCATACACCTGAGTATTAAACAGAGCACGTTAGCAGAGCTGTACAAATCAGATGGATTATACTATTGAGGTTTACATTTACTGGAGGAATTACAATGTTTGTTACTCTTCTTATTGTTCTGTATCTCACACTGTCTGCATAACTGCTCGTCAATGGTTTGTATCACAATCCGGCCATGATTGGGAGTCCCATAGGGTGGCGCACAATTGGCCCAGCGTCGTCCAGGTGTGGACGGGGTCGGCCGTCATTGTAAATAAGAATTTGTTCTTAAAACTGACTTGCCTAGATAAATAAAGGTTCAATAAAAATGCAAAATTCAACTAGAGTAGTCGGACAAAATGAGTATCATAACAGATATGGGCAATTTTCTGGATACAATTATATTTTTGTAATCATCTTTTTTTTTGTAATCAAAACTAAACATCTTTCTCATGTCAGTCAGTCAAGTAAGGTGCTACAGTGCTACAATGTCTAAGTAACTCAACTGGCTAGTTTGCTTGTCTGTAAAGAAAAGGGTGGGCTGCACATTGATCCGGCTGCTCTAATTGGGTAGAGTGAAGCTGTATTTCTCTGTCCACTCACTTCATAAATTCACCTGATCACTTTCACTTTTCTGCTTCAATTAAGAAGGAAAGAAATTCCACAAATGTGCTTTTAACAAGGCACACATGTTAATTGAAATGCATTCCAGGTGACTACCTCATGAAACTGGTTGAGAGAATGCCAAGCGTGTGCAAAGCTGTTATCAAGGCAAAAGGTGTCTACTTTGAAGAATCTCAAATATAAAATATATTTTGATTTGTTTAACACTTCTTTGGTTACTACAAGACTCCATATGTGTTATTTCAGAGTTTTGATGTCTAAACTATTATTCTACAATGTAGAAAATAGTAAAAATAAAGAAATACCCTTGAATGAGTAGGCGTGTCCAAACTTTTGACTGGTATATATGGGGAATTGGAAAGATTGGAAGTGATTGGGGGATTGGAAGTGATTGGGGGATTGGAAGTGATTGGGGGATTGGAAGTGATTGGGGGATTGGAAGTGATTGGGGGATTGGAAGTGATCGGGGCATTGGAAGTGATTGGGGGATTGGAAGTGATTGGGGGATTGGAAGTGATTGGTGGATTGGAAGTGAGTGGGGGATTGGAAGTGATTGGGGGATTGGAAGTGATTGGGGGATTGGAAGTGATGCAGACAATTACATTGATGGACGCTGCAATATATTTTCTATATTAAAGCTGATCTAACCCCTAGAAAAAACTTGTGATGATGCGAACAAATAGCTCTGTTTGCTGGAAGAGGAACCCTTACCCTGTGTGTGTGTGTGTGTGTGTGTGTGTGTGTGTGTGTGTGTGTGTGTGTGTGTGTGTGTGTGTGTGTGTGTGTGTGTGTGTGTGTGTGTGTGTGTGTGTGTGTGTGTGTGTGTGTGTGTGTGTGTGTGTGTGTGTGTGTGACCTAGGCCTGCTGAGAGAAAGTGGCAGATCATGAAAGGGAAGGAAGCAGTGTTTATGTATTTTTGTCTCTCTCCTTCTCTTTAGGGATTATTCTGTGTTTCATCTTGTTCAGAGCTAGGTCACAGTCTGGGTAACGATGTGAGCAGGATCATAGAAGTACAGATAGAGAGGAACAACTAAGGTGTGTGTGCTAGCGTTCCTGTGTGAGTGTGTGTGGCTCTTGTATCGGCCTCCACAGCCAAATGAAGTGGCACGGGCACCATAAGGGCAAAACTTTGGTACAGAGAAACGTATGCTGAACAAAAATATAAATGCAACATGCAACAATTTCCACGATTTTACTGAGTTACAGTTCATATAAGGAAAAAAGTCAATTGAAATGAATATATTAGGCCCTAGTTATGGATTTCACATGACTGGTCAAGGACTCAGCCATGGGGAGCAAGGCTGAGGCAATCAGATTACGTTTTTCCCCACAAAAGGGCTTTATTACAGACAGAAATACTCCTCAGTTTCATCAGCTGTCTGGTCTCTTTCGATCCTGCAGGTGAAGAAACCAGTTGTGCAGGTCCTGAGGTAGCATGGTTACACGTGGTCTGCAGTTGTGATGTTATGTTTGCAGTGTTATGTTTTGTGCAAATCCAATGAAACACATAATTAGGTACAGCTCTCCAAATGTTCAAGCATAGCCGTGGCTGCATCATGTTATGGGTATGATTGTTAAGGACTGGGGAGTCCTTAATGATTTGCACAGGCAAAATCCTAGAGGAAAACCTGGTTCAGTCTGTTTTCCACCAGACACTGGGAAATGCATTCAGGACAATAAGCTAAAACATAAGGCCCAATCTACATCAGAGTTGCTTACCAAGAAGACAGTGGATGTTCCTGAGTGGCCGAGTTACAGTTTTGACTTACATCTGCTAGAAGAGCTACAGTATGGCAAGACTTAAAAATGGTTGCCTTGCAATGATCAAAAACCAATTTGACAGAGCTTAAAGAATTGTGAAGAGAATAATGGGCAAATTTTGCACAATCCAGGTGTGGAAAGCACCAGAAATAATCACAAATGTAATTGCTGCCAATGGTGATTCTAACATGTATTGACTCAGGGCTTTAAGTACTTATCTAATCAATATATATTAGTGTTTTATTTGTCATTTGTTGCTTTACAAATGTTATAATTTTTCTTCCTCTTTAACATTACAGAGTATTCTGTGTAGATCGTTTACAAAAACAAGAACATTTAACCAATTTTAATCTCACTTTGTAACACAACTAAATGTGGAAAAAGTCAAGGGATGTGAATAGTTTCTGATTGCACTGTATGTGTTCTCCTAGTAAGAAACTGTCTGGAAAAAGCTGACTTTCACGTTCAATCTTCCATTCTGAATGCCTGTGTTTAAGATGCAAACACTTATTAGCACATCTAAATGCATCATGTTTAAGTTTTAAACACTGACGTGTAGGTTATAAATGTATCACATGGTGTCATGTTTCATGGTTTGACAGTGTAGCATTTTAGAGACACTCTGTACCTCTGAACACAGATGGTACGAAGGATTCGCATCCCAGCACAGGCAGATGTGGAGAGACACACACACACACACACACACACACACACACACACACACACACACACACACACACACACACACACACACACACACACACACACACACACACACACACACACACACACACACACACACACACACACACACACACACACACACACACACACACACACACACACACACACACACAAAGAATATAGCATGGACAGCAGTCTATGACCAGCTGAGGCCTGTGCTAACTACCCCAAGATAAATTCACTAATGTCATGTTTCCCTGGTTGGTGCTAAACACATAGCAGCATGACATAGCAATCCATCACACACTGCTCTGTGTATGTGGGTGTGTGTGCATGTCTGAGTTTGTGTGTCTGCTTTAGCAGGTCCAATAGAGTCCATAACTGCAGAACACACAGGTCGTAAAGGGCTCCCCGAGCGCAAGAAATAAGGCTTTACGAATACACACACGCACTCACAGACACTCACAGAGGAAATAAGGCCTTCTGTGCCTCATGGCTTCTTTGGCAGGATAGTCTGGAGAGCTTACTGTCTGTCTGTCTTAGCGGTGTCCTACTACTACTTAGTCACATGTGGTCAGTGGGCTGTAGCATGTGCTGGCATGAGATTCACTGAAGCTGTTTTCACTCCGATCGTCTTTTTTAAAACATATTTTTAACAGCCATTCTCCCTCCTCTTCTTTAATTCAGTTTAATGGTTGTTCTCTCTCTCCTCTCTTCTCTACATCCATTTACAGTTTTTTTCCAACTGCTTACACAAGTTTTCAAAACTGTCTCCTTTTTTTCAAAACTCTACACACAATTCCCAAAACTGCACACACAAAATGCAAAATGCCTCACATCTTCTTCAAAATGTAACACTGTATTCAAAATGCCATAAACACACGTCAGAATGAAGCATTTGCATCAAATGGCAAACACTGCTTTCATAATACTACATTTTTGGATATACCACGTAAACACTGTTGTTCTAAATTTAAAGCACTTTGGTATTTCATATGCTTATATCTACATTTCAATACAATGTTCTACAGTGAAAGTAATCGGCTGAGAGGGGTAACAAGTTCACTGTAAACACCAATGCAATGTAGAAACAGAAAATATTTATTAGGCCAAACATTACTGTTGTATACAGTAGCATACAACAAAACCATAAACATATGTAAACCAAAAGTATATTCTTTAGAATACAGTAAAGAACACAATTGTGCATGTGTGGGGTCCCAAGGGGGCAGTACAGGAATTGGTAGGGGGGGGGGGAGGGGGGGGGCAGTCACCAGTGCTAAGCTACGCTTCATCTCTTCTCCAGCCTGAGTCTGGCCACGAGACTTCGTCCACATCACAAGATACGTTTTCTCTTGCCAAACATTGAGGAAAGTATTTCCTAGCATGGCGTATCCAACCTTGGACAGAGGCAACCTTCTTTAAAAGTAACTTCCTCACCATTCTAGATAAGCATGCTCCGTTCAAAAAATGCAGAACCAAGAACAGATACAGCCCTTGGTTCACTCCAGACCTGACTGCCCTCGACCAGCACAAAAACATCCTGTGGCGGACTGCAATAGCATCGAATAGCCCCCGTGATATGCAACTGTTCAGGGAAGTCAGGAACCAATACACGCAGTCAGTCAGGAAAGCTAAGGCCAGCTTCTTCAGGCAGAAGTTTGCATCCTGTAGCTCCAACTCCAAAAAGTTCTGGGACACTGTGAAGTCCATGGAGAACAAGAGCACCTCCTCCCAGCTGCCCACTGCACTGAGGCTAGGAAACACGGTCTCCACCGATAAATCCATGATTATCGAAAACTTCAATAAGCACTACTCAACGGCTGGCCATGCCTTCCGCCTGGCTACTCCAACCTCGGCCAACAGCTCCGCCCCCCCCGTAGCTCCTCACCCAAGCCTCTCCAGGTTCTCCTTTACCCAAATCCAGATAGCAGATGTTCTGAAAGAGCTGCAAAACCTGGACCCGTACAAATCAGCTGGGCTTGACAATCTGGACTCGCTATTTCTGAAACTATCCGCCGCCATTGTCGCAACCCCTATTACCAGCCTGTTCAACCTCTCTGTCATATCGTCTGAGATCCCCAAGGATTGGAAAGCTGCCGCAGTCATCCCCCTCTTCAAAGGGGGAGACACCCTGGACCCAAACTGTTACAGACCTATATCCATCCTGCCCTGCCTATCTAAGGTCTTCGAAAGCCAAGTCAACAAACAGGTCACTGACCATCTCGAATCCCACCGTACCTTCTCCGCTGTGCAATCTGGTTTCCGAGCCGGTCACGGGTGCACTTCAGCCACACTCAAGGTACTAAACGATATCATAACCGCCATCGATAAAAGACAGTACTGTGCAGCCGTCTTCATCGACCCCGCCAAGGCTTTCGACTCTGTCAATCACCATATTCTTATCGGCAGACTCAACAGCCTCGGTTTTTCGGATGACTGCCTTGCCTGGTTCACCAATTACTTTGCAGACAGAGTTCAGTGTGTCAAATCGGAGGGCATGCTGTCCGGTCCTCTGGCAGTCTCTATGGGGGTGCCACAGGGTTCAATTCTCGGGCCGACTCTTTTCTCTGTGTATATCAATGATGTTGCTCTTGCTGCGGGCGATTCCCTGATCCACCTCTACGCAGACGACACCATTCTATATACTTTCGGCCCGTCATTGGACACTGTGCTATCTAACCTTCAAACGAGCTTCAATGCCATACAGCACTCCTTCCGTGGCCTCCAACTGCTCTTAAACGCGAGTAAAACCAAATGCATGCTTTTCAACCGATCGCTGCCTGCACCCGCATGCCCGACTAGCATCACCACCCTGGATGGTTCCGACCTTGAATATGTGGACATCTATAAGTACCTAGGTGTCTGGCTAGACTGCAAACTCTCCTTCCAGACCCACATCAAACATCTACAATCGAAAATCAAATCAAGAGTCGGCTTTCTATTCCGCAACAAAGCCTCCTTCACTCACGCTGCCAAGCTTACCCTAGTAAAACTGACTATCCTACCGATCCTCAACTTTGGCGATGTCATCTACAAAATGGCTTCCAACACTCTACTCAGCAAACTGGATGTAGTCTATCACAGTGCCATCCGTTTTGTCACTAAAGCACCTTATACCACCCACCACTGCGACTTGTATGCTCTAGTCGGCTGGCCCTCACTACATATTCGTCGCCAGACCCACTGGCTCCAGGTCATCTACAAGTCCATGCTAGGTAAAGTTCCGCCTTATCTCAGTTCACTGGTCACGATGGCAACACCCATCCGTAGCACGCGCTCCAGCAGGTGTATCTCACTGATCATCCCTAAAGCCAACACATCATTTGGCCGCCTTTCGTTCCAGTACTCTGCTGCCTGTGACTGGAACGAATTGCAAAAATCGCTGAAGTTGGAGACTTTTATCTCCCTCACCAACTTCAAACATCAGCTATCCGAGCAGCTAACCGATCGCTGCAGCTGTACATAGTCTATAGGAAAATAGCCCACCCATTTTCACCTACCTCATTCCCATACTGTTTTTCATACTGTTTTTATTTATTTATTTTTCTGCTCTTTTGCACACCAATATCTCTACCTGTACATGACCATCTGATCATTTATCACTCCAGTGTTAATCTGCAAAACTGTATTATTCGCCTACCTCCTCATGCCTTTTGCACACATTGTATATAGACTGCCCATTTTTTTTCTACTGTGTTATTGACTTGTTAATTGTTTATTCCATGTGTAACTCTGTGTTGTCTGTTCACACTGCTATGCTTTATCTTGGCCAGGTCGCAGTTGCAAATGAGAACTTGTTCTCAACTAGCCTACCTGGTTAAATAAAGGTGAAATAAAAAAATATTTAAAAAACCTCTATGTCCCCACATAGACCATATTTATAATTGCAGTCTCTTTTACATCTGTAAACAAGCATCCTCGTCCTCCATGATGTCTTTGCCTTTCCACTCTATAGAATTCAAACACAGTATGTGTTCAGCATAGGAACTGTAAACAATGTACAAAAGAAATGTAGTACAGCATGATAACCAACCTCATTCATTCAATGCAGTGCAGTAAATGGATGGCTTAGAGTTACAAATGTTTATGCAATACTATGAAGTCATACGTATTTTACAGTACATTACTGTCATGCTAAAATAGTCATTAGATAGTTGCATACCTGTTCTCATTTCTGAAGGTTTGAATTATGGACGCCACTGTAAATCGACTCAAGTTGGGCTGGACTCTCAGTCCAGCCTCTCTCATGGTCAAACTGTGGTTGATCACATGATCAACAAATTTTGCCCTAATCTCATTAGAGATGCCTCTCCTTCCTTCTCTTCTTTGCCCTCGTCCTCTTCCTCTCCCTCCTACTCCTCTTGCTCTCTGTCCATTGTTGGCATCCATTGTTCAAAACAGGTAATCTGACCTTTGCCCTATTTATAGGCCTATACTACAGTAAAGCAGTGATTGGTTAGTGATCAGTTAAGCTACTAGTGTTTGCACATTTGAGGAGTGTGTGTGACCTGGTGAATAAGTGTAGCATTTTGATTGGTTGTGTTTGGAAAAGGAAAGCAAGTCACTTCCTGTTAGATTTTTGTGTTTTAGGTTGAGAATTGTGCGTAGTATTTTGAAAAAAGTGTTTCATGCAATTGACAACTGAGTCAAAGGCTGAGAAATATCTTATGGATTTTTCACATTTGGTGTGTAGTTTTGCACTTTGAGTGAGAGGTTTCAAAAATCGTGTGACATGAAAAGATTTTGTGTGTAAGCAGTTGGAAAAAACTGTAACAGCCTCTCTCTCTCTCTCTCTCTCTCTCTGATTCCTGTCTGGTTAGGTCAGGTTATCTGTTCTCATTTTATAAGCCTGCTCTCCATTACCCTGCTGAGCCTGTAAGTATGCATGTATATATGTTTGCGTGTATGTGCATACTCATACTAGCACTCCACACACCTGCAGACCGCAGATTTATCACTCTTCTCTCCCTGTGGCCTCCTTTCTCTAAGTTGGAAACATTTTTCAGTTCAGTTCATTACAAAGACTAAATCCCTGAACAGTGTGATTTTATGACCCAGATTAATCACACCCAGACTAAAACAGTCTACATTGCAACACGCTTTGGATTCCTAACGGAGACATCAGCAGACTATATAACGAGCAGATTATAAAAACAAAATACTGTATAGTGATTACATCTGCCATTGATCATCATTTACAACCCAATGTGTTGCTAATACTTCTCTGCCTACATCTATCTGGACACCAGTCCATGATGAGTGCTAGCCCTATTGCAGCTCTGCTGACATGTGGAAGTGTTTTTCATCCCACGAAGATTATATCCTCCAGGATTTGTCCTCAGACTATGTGTATTTTAATGATCGCTCTTGCCTTTTCCCCCTTATATTACTACTTTCTCGCCCAGCACACGCGAGCTGTGGGTTTTAGCATAGTCTCTAACTCTCCATAGCGTGCAAGTCACAACAGAATCGCACCATGCAACATGACAACTGGCAATGGGAAATGGAAATATAGGTCTGGGTTTGTGTGATAAACATGAAGCAACATGCACGCAACAGTGATCAAGAGCTATTGGATCTATTGGTTTGCGTTATCTCTCTCGGCTGTCTAATACAATTACTGCTAAGTTGTTCATTCAATTTACAACAACCTCCATCAATAACAACTTACAGGCTGTTGGCTCTGGCTTTTGTGAGTGCCATTCATACAACATAAATTCTTCTGAGCAGCAGTCCATGCTTCCACTGTGATCTGTCAAACACGTCCTTCCCCGTTCATTAAATTCTAAATCAATTTGACTAAACACATTTCTGCTTGACTGAATTAAAGTCTATTTGACTCAATTCATTTCAGTAGGGCTTCAATCTGGCTTCAGAGCTGGTCATGGATTCACCTCAGCCACGCTCAAGGTCCTAAATGATATCATAACCGCCATCGATAAGAGACAATACTGTGCAGCCGTATTCATTGACCTGACCAAGGCTTTCGACTCTGTCAATCACCACATTCTTATCGGCAGACTCAACAGCCTTAGTTTCTCAAATGACTGCCTCGCCTGGTTCACCTACAACTTCTCTGATAGAGTTCAGTGTGTCAAATTGGAGGGCCTGTTGTCCGGACCTTTGGCAGTCTCTATGGGGGTGCCACAGGGTTCAATTCTCGGGCCGACTCTCTTCTCTGTATACATCAATAATGTCACTCTTGCTGCGGGTGATTCTCTGATCCACCTCTACACAGACGACACCATTTTGTATACTTCTGGCCCTTCTTTGGACACTGTGTTAACTAACCTCCAGACGAGCTTCAATGCCATACAGCACTCCTTCCGTGGCCTCCAACTGCTCTTAAATGCAAGTAAAACTAAATGCATGCTCTTCAACCGATCGCTGCCCGCCCGTCCAGCATCACTACTCTGGACGGTTCTGACTTAGAATATGTGGACAACTACAAATACCTAGGTGTCTGGTTAGACTGCAAACTCTCCTTCCAGACTCACATTAAGCATCTCCAATCCAAAATGTAATCTTGAATCGGATTCCTATTTCACAACAAAGCATCCTTCACTCATGCTGCCAAACATACCCTCGTAAAACTGACTATCCTACCGATCCTCGATTTCGGCAATGTCATTTCCAAAATAGCCCCAACACTCAACAAACTGGATGCGGACTATCACAGTGCCATCTGTTTTGTCACCAAAGCCCCATATACCACCCACCACTGCGACCTGTACGCTCTCGTTGGCTGGCCCTCACTTCATACTCACCAAACACACTGGCTCCAGGTCATCTACAAGTCTTTGCTGTGTAAAGCCCCACCTTATCTCAGATCACTGGTCACCATAGCAGCACCCACCCATAGCACATGTTCCAGTAGGTATATTTCCCTGGTCACCCTCAAAGCCAATTCCTGCTCTGGCCACCTTTCCTTCCAGTTCTCTGCTGCCAATGACTGGAACAACTGCAAAAATCACTGAACCTGGAGACTCATATCTCATATTAGTGAGGGCACTAACTGTAAGCATCAGCTGTCAGAACAGCTCACAGATCAGTGCCCCTGTACATAGCCCATCTGTAAATAGCCCATCCAACTACCTCATCCCCATACTGTATTAATTTATTTATCTTGCTCCTTTGCTCCAGTATCTCATCTTTTGCACATCTATCACTCCAGTGTTTAATTGGAATTGGAATTACTTTGCCACCATGGCCTACTTATTGCCTTACTTATCTTACCCCATTTGCACATCCTGTATATATACTTGTTCTACTGTTTTATTGACTGTATGTTTGTTTATTCCATGTGTAACTCTGTGTTGTTGTGTGTGTCGAACTGCTTTGCTTTATCTTGGCCAGGTCGCAGTTGTAAATGAGAACTTGTTCTCAACTGGCCTACCTGGTTAAATAAAGGTTAAATAATATATATTTTTTAAAGGAATCAATAGCTGCATTGTGTACCAGTGGAATTGTGCAGCACGTGTAGGCAGGGTAGGCAGTGAATACTCTGTGATATTCTAATCAAAAATATATTATGAAAAGCCAAATAAAAAAATAATTGTGACACATTTTCATTTTTTTCCCATTATCTGTTTTTTTCTGAAAGATTCAGGTGGATTTTGCTAAAACTGCACACAAAAAAGGTGTCAGGGCATTCATGCCTTTATTCCATCCATACGAATCCATACGAATCCATTCAAATCTTTAAAATGCACAGCCTTTCCTGTCTCCAGGCATGGTCAGCATAGCAAAAATACAGTTTTTCCTACAGTAACTTGAAGTAGTTTGAGCCGATTTCATATTTTGCACATGCGTATTGCCTAAACATTTTCTGTGGATAATTGCCTGGGATAAGCTGTGCACATTTGGGCATGTAAGCATCATTTGGCGCTAGCATCCCTTGAACTAAACAATGCTAGCTTGCTAGCAAAAACAACCTGATAAATGGACACCACTGCACCTCAAACAATTTTCCAAGTTAAAATAATCATGTAATAAGCTGTTTGGGGGATTCGAAGAGTGAAACGTGAACTTTATTTTTTTTTAATCTTCCCATGTACATCTCTTAACTTTCTCCATCCCACCCTCCCATGTACATACAACTATTCCACCTCTGGAACATCAACTATAATGACAGTTAAGACCAGACAGAGGCAGGATACAGCATAGAAGACGGGATTTTATTAATGACAGGCAAGTCAACCACCATCTCCCTCACTGCTAGCTGTCGGGCAGGTGAACAGTGAGTGATGGACTATCCACTTGTCTGAAAAGTCATTACCAATTAATACTTTTTACCCAGACTTTTCACATCTCGGGCATTTCATTTTGCTTCGTGGACGCAGTTGGAATGGGGCTTCTCCCGCCACTCAATGTGGGCCCAAGCCTTATGTTCCATGGTGTTTACATGCACCTCGCATTGGAAGAATTACACATCCATTGTGAAAGGCTATGGAGTTTTCAGATGAAATGTGTCCATATTTTGATATTTTAGTGCCACCTTTCAGTTATAACTGTAAATGTAAAATAGGTCTATGGCTGAGCTGAGTTGATCAGTGTGTCAATTTGTAGAATTATTTGAAATATGCAGTTATCCGAGGCTATCTTGGCTACGTTGGTATTTACATTTGGTGAAAACATTTTTGGTCAATTTCGGTTTATAGCCTATGTCACTTTGGTTGTTGGAGCTATCTATTGTATGGTACGGCAGGGTAGCTTAGTGGTTAGAGCGTTGGACTAGTAACCGGAAGGTTGCAAGTTCAAATCCCTGAGCTGACAAGGTACAAATCTGTCGTTCTGCCCCTGAACAGGCAGTTAACACAGTGTTCCTAGGCTGTCACTGAAAACCAGAGTTTGTTCTTAACTGACTTGCCTATTTAAATAAAGGTAAAATTAAATGGTGAACTTGGGCTTCATCAAGGTTTATTTGTGAGTGAATCTGGCTTTGATAATGGCCAGTATTTACCCAGCCACCGACCTCACCGGTGCAGTGTCATCACTCTCTCTGATCTGTTGTATGACACTGAGTGAATCTGGCTTTGATAATGGCCAGTATTTACCCAGCCACCGACCTCACCGGTGCAGTGTCATCGCTCTCTCTGATCTGTTGTATGACACTGGCTTTAACCCTGTGAGATCCCTGGTTGCAAAAATGCAACAGGTCCTAAACTCACATCCAACAATACACAATTTCATCTCCTTAGACCCAGATGTATTTATTAGTAGCATTTGTTGTGTGTCCTGTCTTCTCTATAATTCAGTGACATGAAGAAAATATTAACCGAGAAACAAACATTCTGAGACAGAAATAGAGGTATTTTTGTCAGTGAAGGCAAAAACGCATTGTGTGTGTGTGTGTGTGTGTGTGTGTGTGTGTGTGTGTGTGTGTGTGTGTGTGTGTGTGTGTGTGTGTGTGTGTGTGTGTGTGTGTGTGTGTGTGTGTGTGTGTGTGTGTGTGTGTGTGTGTGTGTGTGTGTGTGTGTGTGTGTGTGTGTGTGTGTGTGTGTGTGTGTGTGTGTGTGTGTGTGTGTGTGTGTGTGTGTGTGTGTGTGAGAGAGAGAGAGAGAGAGAGCGAGAGCGAGAGCGAGAGCGAGAGAAAGAGAAAGAGCAGCAAAGTGCTTTCACTACATGCAATACAATCATCAACACCCCCTTCATATCTCTCTCTCTCTCTTTTAGTGACGTTGGTTGAGAAGTGGCTTTTCCTAATGGGCCAAAGCTGCCAGACAAGCCCTTGAACACACACACACACTCTTTTCTACATCAGATATCCCTCTCACTGCGGTTTCAATGGCTCTACTCTAACCAGTTTTTTGCCCTTTTGGCTGAAAAGAATACAGACTTACTAGGGGTTTACATTTTTTAAACATATTTTTTTATGACACTGTTATTGTTTTCATTATTTTACTTCATTAATGACCTTCAGGTCAAACGTGTTATTCATTTATTTCTGCAGTTATGGGAAAAACAAGACAGTGGCTTAGTCTAACTGGATTAACTACCAAGGTGGGACCGTGAGTCTAACTGGCTTAACTACTGAGGTGGGACTGTGAGTCTGGGCCTGTTTCAGACTGCGAGGTCAGTCTGAAAAAGTCAGTCTGATGCTTGACTTGTTTATTTGTGCCGACGACTAAAGTGACTTTCACAGGAATGGCTTGGCTGTGACTCCTTATAGTGTCAAACTTCAGGTAGGCTTGGCTGTGACTCCTTCAGGTAGGACATCAAACGTTTGGGCCAGACTTTTTGACAGGAAATGGATGGAGAGGGAGATGGTTTTGGAGTTTAATTACGAGATCCAATAATTCTTCTGGGTTTTCATTAAGCCTGAACAATTGTGCCTCATCAAAAGCACTCGATCAAAATCAACCCCAGCCAGAGAGAGTTGTTATTTATTGAGATTAGTCTATTTATTAAGTAATTTCATTTGTGTATCCCCAGAACGAGCCTTCGCTCCACTCAACTTAAGTTCCCAAATAAACTAATTACCTTGCCTAAAACAACACCAACAGATGGAGGGCAACAGTAAAACTTTAGCGGTGGAAAAGTTTGCGAAATGCTCGTAAGATGTGGAGCCAGCAACAGCCAGGTTTGGTTTCCAGACCATCCGAGGCAAATACCAGAGATGGTTCGGCAAGACTTTATTAGGAGATGCTGCAAAGAGACAGTGTCATATCATTAAACACTGTTTGACTGTCGTCCAAGGCAAGAGAAGAAAGCAGAACACAATTGGAAGTAGTAAGTTAGGAGTAAGTGCGGCTACTCAACAGATGTCCATGTAATCGTTTCCAGCTTAAGGCCTAGATTCAATCAGCAGACATCCGCATAGTAGATGTTTTGGGGGTACCGGGGGTGGGACGGCATTGAAGCCATCAAATCGGTGAGCAACTGCTCTTGTGATCATTGTCACAAAGCCACATCCGCCCCACTCCCGTTAGAATATCAGAACGAGAAAGTGTAGGCTATTTAGAAATAATTACTCTCAAATTGAAAAATTGGTCAACTTAATAATGAGGATTTCTATCATCCTAATGCAGGTGTAGATTACATCTCACGTTCCACTGTTTGAACTTGTAAACAAGGCTGCATGGGATTTACTCCGTGCAGCCAATGGAAATATCGGCTTCAGGTATAATGCCAGGAGCCACTTGTGGATTTGGCACCTCTTAATGTAGTTCAACCTCAGACACAGTCAAAACACTCTCTATGAGGATGTTGGCTAAGCGGATCGGTTTGAATCCAAACTTAAATGTGTTTTGTAGTTGTGGAGAATAGGCCCTTTTATCTGTCCTAATGTAATGATCTAATGACCAGTCACTGGATCACAGAACAGTAATATGACATCACCCGCTGGCAGAGGCTTAAAGTCATTCATTACAGTTACTCTCATTACTGTAATTGAGTAGCTTTTCCAAGTACTTTTTTTGGTATTTTTCAAAGTCAGTAATTTTACTTCTACTTGATCAAATGTAATTAAAAAAACAGTACTTCTACTTGAGTAGGATATTCCAGTACTCTTTCCACCAGTGGTGAGTGAGTGAAAGGTATTTTTTGTGTGAGGGAGAGAGGGCGGAAGGGAGGGGGGTGGGAGGGAGGTGGGAGAGAGGGTGCAAGGACTGACGCTGGAGAAGAGAAGCAGGTACTGGGAGTTGACATTTAATTAGGAACGGACATGCAACAGGACAGGAACAGCGTCAGAAATGGTAACACAAAGACAGACGACAATCTATGCTGAAGCGGGGAATGGAGCTGGGGAACAGACAGATGTCGGTGAAGTAATAAACCCGGTGATACAGTTCAGGTGAGTCCAGTGAATCGCTGACCTGCGTGACAAGGGAAGGCAGGTGTGCGTAATGATGGTGGCAGGAGGGCGTAACGCAGGGCAGCCTGGCGCCCTCTCGCTCCAGGGGGGAAGAGTGGGAGCAGATGTGACAGAGGGAGTATAAATGGATGAATGTCAGCCGGTCCCGTGGACAAGTAACAGACTTTATTGTTATGCACTTTTTTGTGTAGCTTTTTTATCTATCAATACATTTTGATTCCTTTGAATGTTTAATAAAAGAACAAACATGTTATTAGTATATTTTGAACAAATCATATACAGATGTGCCTTGTTGCAACTCATAAAATAAAGGAACTTAGTTCCTACTGTACATTCATTTCCTCTCTTCCTTTTTCAATGTAATGCAATTTAATGCAATATTTTAATTTTAGAAGCAACTCAGAGTAAAAGTAATTAAGTACTTTTTAAATGAGCTACTTTTACTTGAGTAGTTTTTTCAGTACTCTTTCCACCGCTGCCCGCTGGCCAAGAGCTTGGTGAGAACATGTTCATAGATACAACACTGCTGAGTGAAGGGGGGTAGGATGAGATTGACCCTATTCCGCTCAGGCATTTCCAAACCATGCATCAACTCTGTTTTCTGAACTTCTGTACTATTAGCTATTATCCCAAATGTATTGCTTATCTGTCCTCGCAAATGAAAGCTACAAGTAATTGTCTGAAATACCACCACTCTCACATCATGAAGGTTATGCTTGGCCTTCAAATATGCCTTACTAAGTATTCAGTGTAATTTTTCAATAACTGCGCTGCAATATACAGGTGACAACCATGTGTGCATCTGTGTGATGTGTTATTGCGGTGTATTCCGCCTCCTCATTAATTCACATAGAATTAGCCCATTTCAGTGTTGCGGACAATTTACGTAGGAGGCATTACTGAGCAGGACAAACTTCTCTCTTCAACCAGAGCCCAAGCACAAACTTTTTCCTCCCTGGCACATTTTCCAGCTGCTCTCACTTCGCCTTCACTACTAATAATAACTTTGGACATGTGTGCATTTCTATCAAAGTAAGTGCCTTATCATTATCATTATAGATTCTGTATATTGTGTTGTCATTTCTACTGTAGGACACCGTATGTATGTATGTATGTATGTATGTATGTATGTATGTATGTATGTATGTATGTATGTATGTATGTATGTATGTATGTATGTATGTATGTATGTATGTATGTATGTATGTATGTATGTATGTATGTATGTATGTATGTATGTATGTATGTATGTATGTATGTATGTATGTATGTATGTATGTATGTATGTATGTATGTATGTATGTATGTATGTATGTAATGTACAGTTTACATACACTTAGGTTGAAGTCATTAACTTATTTTTCAACGTCTCCACAAATTTCTTGTTAACAAACTATAGTTTTGGCAAGTCGGTAAGGACATCTACTTTATGCATGACACAAGTCATTTTTCCAACAATTGTTTACAGACAGATTATTTAACTTAAAATGAACTGTATGACAATTCCAGTGGGTCAGAAGTTTACATACACTAAGGCTAACTGACATCATTTGAGTCAATTGGAGGTCTACCTGTGGATGTATTTCAAGGCCTACTATTATCTACTATTATTCTGATAATTCACATTCTTAAAATAAGGTGGTGATCCTAACTGACCTAAGACAATGATTTTTTACAAGGATTAAATGTCAGGAGTTTTGAAAAACTGCGTTTAAATGTATTTGGCTAAGGTATATGTAAACTTCCGACTTCATGTATGGAGCATAATGTACTTACTGTTTTATTCACGTTTACAAGCACTGGTGACAAGTCTTGTATTCTGATTCTTGCATTGTAATGGACATACAGTGGGGCAAAAAAGTATTTAGTCAGCCACCAATTGTGCAAGTTCTCCCACTTAAAAAGATGAGAGAGGCCTGTAATCTTCATCATAGGTACACTTCAACTATGACAGACAAAATGAGAAAAAAATCCTGAAAATCACATTGTATGATTTTTTAATGAATTTATTTGCAAATGATGGTGGAAAATAAGTATTTGGTCAATAACAAAAGTTTATCTCAATACTTTGTTATATACCCTTTGTTGGCAATGACAGAGGTCAAACGTTTTCTGTAAGTCTTCACAAGGTTTTCACACACTGTTGCTGGTATTTTGGCCCATTCCTCCATGCATATCTCCTCTAGAGCAGTGATGTTTTGGGGCTGTTGCTGGGCAACACAGACTTTCAACTTCCTCCAAAGATTTTCTATGGGGTTGAGATCTGGAGACTGGCTAGGCCACTCCAGGATCTTGAAATGCTTCTTACGAAGCCACTTTTTTTAATCGTGCGGTGTGTTTGGGATCATTATCATGCTGAAAGACCCAGCCACGTTTCATCTTCAATGCCCTTGCTGATGGAAGGAGGTTTTCACTCAAAATCTCACGATACATGGCCCCATTCATTCTTTCCTTTACACGGATCAGTCGTCCTGGTCCCTTTGTTTCCACCCCCATGCTTCACAGTAGGTATGGTGTTCTTTGGATGCAACTCAGCATTCTTTGTCCTCCAAACACGACGAGTTGAGTTTTTACCAAAATGTTATATTTTGGTTTCATCTGACCATATGACATTCTCCCAATCTTCTTCTGGATCATCCAAATGCTCTCTAGCAAACTTCAGACGGGCCTGGACATGTACTGGCTTAAGCAGGGGGACACGTCTGGCACTGCAGGATTTGAGTCCCTGGCGGCGTAGTGTGTTACTGATGGTAGGCTTTGTTACTTTGGTCCCAGCTCTCTGCAGGTCATACACTAGGTCCCCCTGTGTGGTTCTGGGATTTTTGCTCACCGTTCTTGTGATCATTTTGACCCCACGGGGTGAGATCTTGCGTGGAGCCCCAGATCGAGGGAGATTATCAGTGGTCTTGTATGTCTTCCATTTCCTAATAATTGCTCCCACAGTTGATTTCTTCAAACCAAGCTGCTTACCTATTGCAGATTCAGTCTTCCCAGCCTGGTGCAGGTCAACAATTTTGTTTCTGGTGTCCTTTGACAGCTCTTTGGTCTTGGCCATAGTGGAGTTTGGAGTGTGACTGTTTGAGGTTGTGGACAGGTGTCTTTTATACTGATAACAAGTTCAAACAGGTGCCATTAATACAGGTAACGAGTGGAGGACAGAGGAGCCTCTTAAAGAAGAAGTTACGGGTCTGTGAGAGCCAGAAATCTTGCTTGTTTGTAGGTGACCAAATACTTATTTTCCACCATAATGTGCAAATAAATTCATAAAAAATCCTACAATGTGATTTTCTGGATTTGTTTTTCTCATTTTGTCTGTCATAGTCGAAGTGTACCTATGATGAAAATTACAGGCCTCTCTCATCTTTTTAAGTGGGAGAACTTGCACAATTGGTGGCTGACTAAATTATTTTTTGCCCCACTGTATATGATGTGTTTAAAATACTTTTTGAAAGTTGTGTTGGTTATGATGAGCTAATGCTGAGCAAATTACCAGCTATGTGTGGCGTCATGTTTGTTGACATCATACAATGCATTCCTGTTGTCACGTAAGCGTCTGTCAGAACAAAGATGTTATAACAAAACGAGGTGAAGGGATGGCTCACTCGTCTTTCCAGTAAACTTCTGGAAGTGAATGATGGTAGATGACACACCCCCTTCAACATGCATACTGCAAACAGGCCCAACTCATCTTTTAACCTCTTATTTTTGGTTGCTGGGGAAAAAACAAACATGTCGGTGCTCAGAAGCTACCCAATGTCGGATTACTTTATATTTTAGAAAGTGTTTTACTCAATTATTTAGATCACTAGTGAGGTCACCCATGATGTGATAAATTATAAATCCTAATTGCTATTAGCTCATTCATACGATGGTTTCTGTCATTCAAGAGTTAGCTAAATATGATCCCTTGTGTTAAGTCACTCTTTCCTCAGTTAGCGCTATAACTAATGTAGCCTACATTTTCTGGTTTGGATGATAATTGTGTTATGCTGTCACTACTTCTGTGAATGTCTGAACATTACATCCCCCAAAAAACTGCTCACATTGAGGACATAACATTGTAAAAACTGGTGTTCGTGCAAAATGTTTCTGTGAATAAAAAACAGTGTGGCTATCTCAAATGCTGACTGTTGCGTCAATCGTAACTGGACATTCTAATTAAGTATTCTAATCACACCGGTTTGAGAGTACAATGCAGAAACCACTGTAGAATGATCACACCTGTGTGTTTGTATGTGTCAAAGTGTTAATGAACTTATTACCTATGCTAATGTGTGTGTGTGTGTGTGTGTTTGTGTGTGTGTGTGTTTACGTGCCTATGTGTGTGCTAAATAACTTCATCTTCACAATTTAAGCCTGCTTGGGTGATGAATGTGACATTACCATGAGTACCCAGCTAATTGGGTTCTACTGTATGGTTCGTGTATTATGTAATTCCTTTCCTTTTCAGAACTTATTATAATATCACTGATATACAGGAAATGAATACGACTTGAGCAGCAGAACTGTAATTGATACAGGGAATTAGACTAGGCCTATAGGGACTGTAGGAGACTCTATGCCTGCAGTGAGTAATATTGGACTTGGAATAAAAGGTTATCTATAACTTAATATGAAAGTAATTTGAAAGATCAAAGAATGTTGACATTTTAAAATATAGCTCTTGGATCCATCCCCACGATATCAATAGTCAAATCAACTCTCTCTTTTAATGACGAAAGTACCCTCGCCCGCAAAGCACTGGAGCCAATATCTGACCTGTTTCAGGAAACTAGGCATCTGTCACGGGTCAATACTTCACAGGAACTTCAGAGTTAACTTTTTTTAATCAAAATGCATTTTTGGCAGAAATACATCTCGAACATGTGAACGTTCATGTGCCTTAATAACAAACTTGTATGCCAACTGTGAATACAATTGTTTTTTTTAATTACGAGCCTAGTTGGTTTAGCCCAGGGCCTGATTGGTGTCACACTTTTTCTCCACCCCTAGCAAACACAGCTGATTAATCAAATTGCATTCTAAACTGAAGATCATAATTAGGTGATTATTGGAGTCAGGTGTGTTAGCTGGAGCTCGGACAAAACTGTGACACCAATCCGGCCCACGAGGAATGGAATTGCCCACCCCTGGTTTAGCCAAAGAAAAAGCCAGCAACCTTTCCGCTAGCCATGATTGGCTGAGATTATGAGTGGGCTGGACATGCCAAGAGATGAGTTTGAATTGGTCCGCCTTATAGCATGCTTCTATCTATTTGAGCTGGTCAGTATGTCTAGTCCTATGTAACGCACATTTTTTAATGAATCATGTATTAAAACTGCATAAGTGTTGCTCTCCACTCTTTGGAGGACTGTGTTTTGAAATCAGTGGAATTTGAGAATTACAGCTAAGGAGACTGAGAAAACACCGTCTTTAAATTTCATCTTCAAACTAAGGGCAACCACGGCATCCGACTGAAGATTTGCCCAACAATGAATAATGTATATGGGTAAGATAGTCTAGCAAGCTACATTTTCAGATATTGCAAGTTTAGAATTTTGACAGAAAGAGCAATTTGCGTGGCTAGCTATAGCCTAATTTTAGCTAGCTAATGTGGAACCTTTTTGGTTAGCTACCTGCAGATTCATGCAGGGTAGTAACGTTATAAATTGTGATTATGGTTCATTGTTTATCTAGCTAGCTAATGTTAGCTGGCTGGCTGGCTCGCTAGCTAAAGTTACATGTATGACCTTATTATTCGTATCTCAGAGCCATTTGCTTAAATGGCTATAGCCTAATGTTAGCTAGCTAACATTGAACTTGGTTGGTTAGCTACCTGCAGATTAATGCAGGATAATAATGTAATGAGTTGGGATTATGATTCATTGCTAGATGTCTTGCTAGATTAATTGCTAGATTAATTGCTGCATGTTTTAACAAAAGACTCCACTATGCATGTAACCATTTTGGGTGAGTTTGTAAATTCAGTCTGGCCATCTACTCCGATTTCAGAGCACACTCATCTAACTGATTAATTTACGAACACTCAACACCCGTTGAATATAGCTTGTGTCAATAAACATCAGTAAACTAATCGTCCAGAGTATCCTGTGTGCACTCTTAATGTGAAACAGTCTGAATTTCTAATGGACAATCTGACAGCACAGCTGCAGTCACCAACGCTCTGGATAATGGCGAGTAATGTTTAGTGAGCTGTTCTCTCTCACGTAGATGTCTGGTAGTAGCTAGCAAGTTAGCTTGGGTGCTTGACTGCTCTTGTTAGTACATTCGGATCAACCCTTAAAGAGTTGGGGCTAAAGCATAAGAGGGTGTGAACAATGCTGAATGGGTGTAGACAAAGAAGGGCTCTCTAATAGTAGTATGAAAACATTGAAAGGCCATTTTCTCAAAAGTGAGTTTACAAGTTTATCAACTTTCAAAGCAAAATTACTTTCCCATTTTTCCTCAATTGTAGTGTATGATATACCATTTTGTAGATCTGAGTCTCTACTTTTATCCAATGTAAAAAACACAATTTCAAATGTTGCTACCTATGACCGATTTGAGCAGGTCGGTCATATATAGCCTCACCAATGCGACACGAACGTAGTGTCATTTAAGGTGAAGTCTGAATACTACAAGCACAGTTTTATGAAAGCATTGACAGGCAACATACCCCTAAGACTTGTTGAGATGTTATCTCACCAGTCCATCAATGATCCTGCATAAAACCCCCTGTTATTTCGGGTGACTGTGTGATCTGGCTCTCTGTGACCGATGTTAGAAAAACGTTTAAACAGGTTAACACTCACAAGGCCGCCGGGCCAGACGGAATACCAGGGTGCGTTCTCAGAGCATGCACTGACCAGATGGCAAATGTCTTCTCAGACATTTTCAATCTCTCCTTGTCACAGTCGGAAATCCCAACATGTTTGAAGCTGACTACCATTGTCCCTGTTCCCAAGAAATCCAAGGTAACCTTCCTA
The DNA here is from genome assembly GCF_021184085.1 of Oncorhynchus gorbuscha. Lineage (NCBI taxonomy): Eukaryota > Metazoa > Chordata > Actinopteri > Salmoniformes > Salmonidae > Oncorhynchus > Oncorhynchus gorbuscha. The sequence continues at coordinate 58,082,239 of NC_060179.1, read as the reverse complement.
AATGACTTCCGCACTGTAGCACTCACATCTATAACTATGAAGTGCTTTGATCATGACACCATTATCCCAGACACCCTGGACTCCAATTCACATAAACAGATCCACAGATGATACAATCTCAACTGTACTTCACACTCCTCTCTCCCATCCCGACAGGAGGGGAAATAACTGTGAGAATGTTGTTCATAGACTACAGCTCATCATTCAATACAATAGACCCCTCCTAGCTCAGGACCCTGGGAATAAACACTTCCCTCTGCAACTGGATCCTGGACTTCTTGATGGGCTGACCCCAGGTTATGAGGGATAGGCAATAACACCTCTGCCATGCTGACCCTCAACATTGTGGTGGCAGGTAGCCTAGTGGTTAGAGAGTTGGGCCAGTAACCAAAAGGTTGCTGGATCGATTCCCCGACCTAACAAGGTACACATCTGTTGTTTTGCCCCTGAGCAAGGCAGTTAACCCACTGTTACCCGGGCGCCAAAGACGTGGATGCCGATTAAGGCAGCCCCCCGCACCTCTCAGATTCAGAGGGGTTGGGTTAAATGCAGAAGACACATGTCAGTTGTACAACTGACTAGGTATCCCCGTTTCCCCTCAGGGCTATGTGCTTAGTCCTCTCCTGTACTCTGTTCACCCATGACTGCGTGGCCACACATAACTCCAACACCATGCCTGTATGTAAATGATTTTCAGATAGTTGTTTTGGCCACCCGTGAGAGTACATGTCATTCCTGTTCATGTTAATCTCACTTTTCTTTCAATATTTTTGGACATGACATATACTAATATCAAATTAATAACAGTATTATTTAAATATTATAACATAGTGGTAACTCTCCCAACACTGGTGCATGCATAGGCACTTGAGGAACTCTTGAGTAAGCCTCAAAAGATACAGAAGTGTCTTTGCTCAACCTTAAGATGTGATGGCAATACAACAGAACAGATGAACCAGAAGGACATTTACTCTCACTCCCATACTAAGCCACACCTCCAGTCTTCTGATCTGATCCAGCATCAATAACCCAACAACCAAACTGAGTGGCCCAACTGGCTCGGTCAAAATAACCCAACATGTGTTTTGTCCAATGATTATCCAAATTGGGTTGTTTTTATCCCAGCATTTTAAAGAGCGTAGGAGAGTCTCAAACAAAAATGATCCATCCTTTTCCCAAGTCACTGGACATTTGCCAATAAAATGCAGGGGAGTACCTGTCCCAAAAAAATAAAAAATAAATGTTCTCTACATCTCAGTCTCACCAGGACACCAGCCCATCTACACCTGCAGCATTGTGGCAGCCCATGAAACAAAGGAATAGCATCCGGTGTGAACAAGGGAACAGCTCAGTCGGACTTGAAGTTGGATTTGATGTCGAAATCGAGGTTAGTAACTGTTGTTCTGATGTCCAAAAGTGCTCGGTCGGTCATATGTGATAATAGTATGAACTTTCCGTACAAAAAAAACACGAAAAAACTCACTAAATAGCAAAGTTGGATTGGAACTCATAAAATGACGTCTTTCTCCGTTGGCATCATCTTTCAATGGAACCATAAGTGGTCAGTGTGTTCATGGCCATCATTGCTGTATATGAGGCATTAGCAATCACAACAGACACAGATTCAAGTTGTTTGAAGCCAAATCCGTCTCACCTCACGGTTGTAAACAAATCAAAGCGCCGACAACGACCACTTTTCATATCACTCCGCTCTTCTCTTCTGAAGATCTTTTGATCAACAGAGCGGGAAAAACTTAAACTGCCTGCTGCTGACTTGAAATAAATGTTTTTAAAAAATCCAGAGATGAATGTTTCACCAGTTCTCAGTAGTCGGTTATCTGAGTTTTCAAGGGTATTTGAAGTGTGTTAGTTGAAGTAGTCCGAGGTAATCAAGGGGACAGCGGGACACCAACAGGTAAGAGTACACCGTGAATACAAGTCTGAAGAAAAACATGGCAGATGGGGTGTAAATGTTCAGTGTGAAGTTAAAAAAAAATCTGTTTTGCTCACAGTTTTGAAAGCCACAGTTTGTAAAGGTTAGAAAGTTTCTATTATTTTAGGTGTCCAGAAGTTCTAAACTACGTATAAGCTACTATTAGGTTATTGTGTGTGCATGTCATTGCATCTGGTCTGGCATCATGTTGAAGTTATCTCCTCAGAACTTAGAAGCAGATATGTGATTAAGCAAATGTACTGTATGTGCCCTCTCTACCTTCACCCTGAGAGAGCAGACATCTAATGAACCCCGCAGCTCTCTAGCGTTACCTCTCTCTCTATATGTATATGTATATATATATATATATATATATATATATATATATATATATATGTCACGTGTGCTCCCTCTCCGGCTTCTAGGTCACCAGGCTGCTCGTTATGGCACACACCTGTCACCATCGTTAAGCACATCAATGCATTATGACACTCACCTTGATTACCTGCCCTATACATGTCACTCCCTTTGGTTCCTTCCCCAGGCCTTATTGTTTCTGTTTCATGTCTGTGCGTTGTTCGTGTTTCTCATTTTGTATTATGTTGTGTTTATTTATAAAAACACTGACTCCCTGAACTTGCTTCCCGACTCCCAGCGCACATCGTTACTTATATGGTCCATCTTTCCTGGCGGATTCATTTATACCATTGATTTACCTAGCTGAGATATAAACTGACAGACTCTTTAAAAGTTTGTATCTTGCTTGATTTTATGGCAAGAATGTTTAAATGTAGAATTGATTATGGCTTGCACACTGCCACAGAACACACACAAGCATTACACCTAATTCACAGACACAAAGTAGATGTTGCTTAACCACACACTGTAATGAATTTCCTCCTCTTCTTCCGAAGAGGAGAGGCGAAACGGACCAGAGGACCAATACGCGGCGTGGTAAGTGTCCATGGTTCTTTTTAATACGTTAAGGTACACATGAATAATTGACTACAAAAAACAATAAATGTGAAAACTCAAAACAGTCCTATCTGGTGCAATCACAGAGATAGGAACAATCACCCACAAACACACAGTGAAACCCAGGCTACCTAAGTATGATTCTCAATCAGAGACAACTAATGACACCTGCCTCTGATTGAGAACCATACTAGGCCGAAACATAGAAATTCCCAAAACCTAGAAAAACAAACATAGACTGCCCACCCAACTCACACCCTGACCATACTAACTAAATACAAAACACAGGAAATAAAGGTCAGAACGTGACACACACACAAAACCATTATCACCCTAAGCCTCAGGAGCTCATAAATATCCCAGATATTTATGTTTGATGGTACTGCATATGAAAGCCCTATGGCTGGTATGAAAATTGGGAAAGAGTTCAAGTTACCTTAGCCAAACAAGCCACCATCTGTAACTACGTTTGTCTGTTGTAAGAAGAGAGTCAGACCGAAATGCAGCGTGTAGGTTACTCATGACTTTAATGAATGATATGACGGTACATGAAATAACTGAAATACGAAAACAACAAACGGAACGTGAAACTAATTACAGCCTATCTGGTGACTACTACACAGAGACAGGTACAAACACCCACAAAATACAAAGCGAACTCAGGCTACCTAAATACGGTTCCCAATCAGAGACAACGACAAGCACCTGACTCTGATTGAGAATCGCCTCAGGCAGCCAAGCCTAACTAGACACACCCCTAATCATACACAATCCCAATGCTAATAAAACCCCAATACGAAACACAACATATAAACCCATGTCACACCCTGGCCTACCCAAACATATAAAAAAAACACAAAATACAATGACCAAGGCGTGACAGAACCCCCCCCCCCTAAGGTGCGGACTCCTGGACGCACCTCAAGAGCATAGGGAGGGTCCGGGTGGGCGTCTGTCCATGGTGGCGGTTCTGGCTCGGGACGTGGACCCCACTCCATTAATGTCCTATTTCCTCCCCTTCGCGTCCTGGGATAATCCACTTTCTCTGCCGACCATGGCCTAATAGTCACCCAGATCCCCACATAACTGAGGGGCAGCTCAGGACAGAGGGGCAGCTCGGGACAGAGGGGCAGCTCGGGACAGAGGGGCATCTCAGGACAGAGGGGCATCTCAGGACAGAGGGGCATCTCAGGGCAGAGGGGCATCTCGGGACAGAGGGGCAGCCCGGGACTGAGGGGAAGCCCGGTACTGAGGGGAAGCCCGGTACTGAGGGGAAGCCCGGTACTGAGGGGAAGCCCGGTACTGAGAGGAAGCCCAGTACTGAGAGGAATCCCAGTACTGAGAGGAAGCCCAGTACTGAGAGGAAGCTCAGGCAGGTAGTAGGCTCCGGTAAATCCTGGCTGGCTGGTGGAACTGGATGATTCAGGTTGTCTGGCCGATCTGGCGGATCTTGGCAGACTGGCACTTCTGGCGGATCCTGGCAGACTGGCACTTCTGGCGGATACTGGCAGACTGGCGATGCTGGGCCGACTGGCGGCACTGGGCAGACTGGCGGCGCTGGGCAGGCTGGCGGCGCTGGGCAGACTGGTGGTGCTGGGCAGACTGGGAGCACTGGCGGCGCTGGGCAGACTGGGAGCACTGGCGGAGCTGGGCAGACTGGGAGCACTGGCGGCGCTGGGCAGACTGGGAGCACTGGCGGCGCTGGGCAGACTGGGAGCACTGGCCGCGCTGAGCCGACTGGGAGCACTGGCCGCGCTGGGCCGACTGGGGACTCCGGCAGCGCAGGAGAGGAGAAAGGCTCTGGCTGCGCTAAACAGGCGGGAGACTCCGGCAGCGCAGGAGAGGAGAAAAGCGCTGGCTGCGCTGAACAGGCGAGGCGCACTGGAGGCCTGGTGCGTGGTGCTGGAACTGGTGGTACTGGATCGAGGACACGCACAGGAAGTCTGGTGCGGGGAGCTGCTACTGGAGGACTGGTGTGTAGAGGTGGCTCTGGATAGACCGGACCGTGCAGGCGCACTGGAGCTCTTGAGCACCGAGCCTGCCCAAGCTTACCTGGCTCGATGCCCACTCTAGCCTGGCCAATAGGAAGGGCTGGTATGTGCTGCACCTGGCTCTGCACCCGCACTGGAAACATTGTGCGCTCCATAGCATAACACGGTGCCTGCCCGGTCTCTCTAGCCCAACGGTGAGCACAGGGAGTTTGCGCAGGTCTCCTACCTGGCATAACTATTCTCCCTTCTAGCCTCCCCCAATAATTTTTTTGGGTTGTTTTTCCGGCTTCCAACCGCGTCGCCGTGCTGCTTCCTCATACCTGCGCCTCTCCGCTTTAGCTGCTTCTATTTCCTCCTTGGGACGGCGATATTCTCCCGGCTGCGCCCAGGGTCCTTTTCCGTCTAATTCCTCCTCCCATGTCCAAATCTCCAAGTGGTGCAGCCTCTCCCACTGCAACTGCTCTTCACGATTAACAGGGAGAGTAGGCTCAGGTCTGACTCCTGACTCAGCCACTCTCTCTCTGCGCTCTCCCCCCTTACTTTCGGTTTTCGCTCTGCGTCGCCGTGTTTTCCTTTTTGACTCCATTAGCCTGTAGCCCTCTTCGCACTGCCGTAGGGAATCCCAGGCAGGCTCCTGCACTCGCTCTGGGTCGGCCGCCCACCTGTCGATTTCTTCCCACGTCGTTTAATCCATGCCTCTACCGTCCATAACGTCGTCCTTTAGCTCCTGCCAGTTCACACGCTGCTCGGTCTGTGAGTGGTGGTGGGTGTTTCTGTAACGACGTTCGTCTGTTGTAAGAAGAGAGTCAGACCGAAATGCAGCGTGTAGGTTACTCATGACTTTAATGAATGATATGACGGTACATGAAATAACTGAAATACGAAAACAACAAACGGAACGTGAAACTAATTACAGCCTATCTGGTGACTACTACACAGAGACAGGTACAAACACCCACAAAATACAAAGCGAACTCAGCCTACCTAAATACGGTTCCCAATCAGAGACAACGACAAGCACCTGACTCTGATTGAGAATCGCCTCAGGCAGCCAAGCCTAACTAGACACACCCCTAATCATACACAATCCCAATGCTAATAAAACCCCAATACGAAACACAACATATAAACCCATGTCACACCCTGGCCTACCCAAACATATAACAAAAACACAAAATACAATGACCAAGGCGTGACACCATCACTAGTGAGACTGCTTCGTGACTACTTCAACAGGTGGTTTGTGTGTGTGTGCGTGCGTGCGTATGGGTATGTGCGTGTTTATATGTGAACGTGTGTGCGTGTGTGTGTGCTTGTGATGTATTGAGTCTTAGGGAGGTTGGTTTGTAAAAGCTTTGTAAATACATATGGCCCAATGGTGTTTTTTCTTACAGTGTAAGCTGTGGGGGGCAATGAGTTACTGCAATGTGTGTGTGTGTTGATATACTGCAGCGTGGCAGATCCAGCAAGGAACCTGGACTGAAGAGAAACGGGTTCACTGAAACTTTAGCTCAGCAGCTCTGTAGAGAGACAATGGGGTTCTAGAATGGAACTCCAAAATTGAACTCACAAAACTGCAAACACATTGTATTCTACAACATAGTAAAAAATGAAAGTCACAAAATTATGAATTAACCCAACACTCTAACATAACTGAAATCTTGTTGTCAGTTACTTTATGATGTAGGGTCTTAAATTAATAGTTTTTAATTCTTCATTTAAACAGTGAATTTCAAACACAAAGACCAGGGAGGTTTTTCAATGATTCACAAAGAAGGGCACCAATTGGTAGATAAGTGTCACGACTCCTACTGAAGGTGGCTCCACTTCCTGTTCAGGTGGTGCTCGGCGGTCGTCGTCACCGGCCTACTAGCTGCCACTGATCCCTTTTCCCCCTTTCTGTTTATTGGTTTCACCTGTGTTCATTTTAGCCTGACTGGTCGGGCTTTATTTACCAGCAGGCCCGCCTGGGAGTGTCAGATGTACGTGTGTACACGTCTGTGTGTCACGGGTTTCTGTTTAAGTCCACTGTGTTTGGGGCATTTGTTTTGGTTGGCGTATGTTCACCGTTGTTGTGTATTAAAAGTTAGTACTACCCTGAACTCTCTGCTTCCTGCGCCTGACTTCTCACCCACTACACCCCAGGCGTTACAATAAGCAGATATTGAATATCCCTTTGAGCATGGGTGAAGTTATTCATTATACTTTGGATGGTGTATCAATACAGGCTACTTTCCTAACACAGTTGCCGGAGAGGAAGGAAAGTGCTTAGGGATTTAACCATGAGGCCAATGATGACTTTAAAACAGTTTAAAACAGAGTTCAATGGCTGTGATAGCGGAACTGAGGATGGATCAACAACATTGTAGTGAATTCAAAATACTAACCTATTTTTTATATTTTTTATTTTATTTTACCTTTATTTAACCTTTATTTAACCAGGCAAGTCAGTTAAGAACACATTCTTATTTTCAATGACGGCCTGGGAACAGTGGGTTAACTGCCTGTTCAGGGGCAGAACGACAGATTTGTACCTTGTCAGCTCAGGTGTTCTGAACTTGCAACCTTCCGGTTACTAGTCCAATGCTCTAACCGCTAGGCTACGCTAGGTTAGGCTATGCTAACCTAATTGATGGAGTGAAAAGACGGAAGCTTGTACAGAATAAAAAATATTCCAAGACTTGCATCCCGTTTGCAACAAAAGTCACTAAAGTAATACTGCAGAATACAAAATGATTATGTTTGGGACAAATGCAATACAACATATTACTGAGCATCACACCATATTTTCAAGCGTAGTGGTGGCTGCAACATGTTATGGGTATGCTTGTTCAGGATTTTTTTTTAAATGTAATGGAGCTAAGCACAGGCAAAATCCTAGAGGAAAACCTGGTTAAGTCTGCTCCCAGACTCTGGGAGATGAATTCATCTTTCAGGACCACAACCTACAAGACAAGGCCAAATCTACACTGGATTTGCTTACCAAGAAGACATTGAATGTTTCTGAGTGGCCGAGTTCAAAAGAAATCAGCCAAGACCTCAGAGAAAAATGTAGACCTCCGCAAGTCTGGTTCATCCTTGGGAGCAATTTCCAAACGCTGAAGGTTGTACCCTGACTACACAGATCGCGTCGCAATATACATTTAGGAATCTATGTTATTCAATTATTGCATGCACACTGCTCGCACGTGCCAACGAGTGTCTGCGTTTAGCCATGGGCTAAAATAGAAGTCATTCCTATAACTGACGCAGATCGCACTGCAAGTCCTGCCTCTCCCATCTCCTCATTGGTTTATAAAAGAAGGTACCCACGTGCCATCTTCTCATTGGTGATTGAAAGATGAACTGTTTTGCCGGTTGTCATGGTAGTACTATGAAAGTGTAGATGCCAATCACCATATAAGTTCAAAGATGAAAAACCTGTACGGAGGAGAGATGACTGGAAACGATTCAGTTGACCGTTTTACGTGTGGATTAATTGTCGGAGTAGAGGACCTTGTGCATTTCAGGTAAAATAACAACTCAATGTTTATTTCAGAGGACAAATTAGCTAGCAAGTGCAAGCTAACTAGCTAAATTGCCATACATGTTTAATGCTTTTTGACCTGTCCCCAAATTAATGTCATTGGTTCAGAGTTTGTGTTGATATTTTAACCTGCGTGTCATGATCGTGTTTGGTATAGGGGGACAAAAAAATTGTATGCAAAATAGCACACGATGGTGCATGCACGCGGCCGGTTTGGGTTCCATGTGAAGGTACCACGTTCATCTATACAAACAATAGTACGCAAGTATAAACACCATGGGACCACACAGCCGTCATACCGCTCAGGAAGGAGACGCGTTCTGTCTCCTAGAGATGAACGTGCTTTGGTTGAAAAGTGCAAATCAATCCCAGAACAACAGCAAAGGATCTTGTGTAGATGCTGGAGGAAACAGGTACAAAAGTATATATATATATATACACAGTAAAATAGGTTCTATATCGACATAACCTGAAAGGCCGCTCAACAAGGAAGAAGCCCCTGCTCCAAAACCGCCATAAAAAAAGCCAGACTATGGTTTGCAACTGCACATGGTGACAAAGATCGTACTTTTTGGAAAAATGTCCTCTGGTCTGATGAAACAAAAATATAACTTTTTGGCCACAATGACCATCGTTATGTTTGGAGGATGAAGAGGGAGGCTTGCAAACCAAAGAACACCATCCCAACCGTGAAGCACAGGGGTGGGAGCATCATATTCTTGGGGTGCTTTGCTGCAGGAGGATCTGGTGCACTTCACAAAATAGATGGCATCATGAGGGGGGGGGGTGATTATTGGAACATATTGAAACAACATTGCAAGACATCAGTCAGGAAGTTAAAGCTTGGTCGCAAATTGGACCTCCAAATGGACAATGACTTCAAGCATACATCCAAAGTTGTGGCAAAATGGCTTATGGACAACAAAGTCAAGGTATTGGAGTGGCCATAACAAAGCCCTGACCTCAATCTTATAGAAAATGTATGGGCAAAACTGAAAATGCGTGTGCGAGCAAGGAGGCCTACAAACCTGAATCAGTTACACCAGCTCTGTCAGGAAGAATGGGCCAGAAATTCACCCAACTTATTGTGGGACGCTTATGAAAGGCTACCCGAAACATTTGACCAAAGTTAAACAATTTAAAGGCAATGCTACCAAATACTAATTGAGTGTATGTAAACTTCTGACCAACTGGGAATGTGATGAAAGAAACAAAAGCTGAAATAAATCGTTTTCGCTACTATTGTTCTGACATTACACATTCTTAAAATAAAGTGGTGATCCTAACTGACCTAAGACAGGGAATTTTTACTAGGATTAAATGTCAGGAATGATGACAAACTGAGTTTAAATGTGTTTGGCTAAGGTGTATGTAACTTCAACTGTATGTAGGCAGCAGCCTCACTGTGCTAGTGATGGCTGTTTAACAGTCTGATGGCCTTGAGATAGAAGTTTTTCAGTCTCTCAGTCCCAGCTTTGATGCACCTGTATGGACCTCTTCTTCTGGATGATAGGAGGGTGAACAGGGAGTGGCTTGGGTAGTTGTGTTCCTTGATGATCTGTTTGGCCGTCCTGTGACATTGGGTACTGTAGGTGTCCTGGAGGGCAGTTAGTTTGCCCCTGGTGATGCGTTTGTTAGATTACACCACCCTCTGGAGAGCCCTGCGATTGCGGGTGGTGCAGTTGCCGTACCAAGTGGTGACACAGTCTGATAGGATGTTCTCAACTGTGCATCTGTAAATGTTTGTGAAGGTTTTAGGTGCCAAGGCAAGTTTCCTTAGCCTCCTGAGGTTGAAGAGGCACTGTTGTGCCTTCTTCAACACACTGTCTGTGTGGCTGGAGCATTTCAGCTTGCCAGTGACGTGTATGCCGAGAAACTTGAGGCTTTCCACTTTCTCCACTGTGGTCCTGTCTATGTGGATAGGGAGGGTGGGGGGGTGCTCCCTCTGCTGTTTCCTGAAGTCTACAATCATCTCCTTTGTTTTGTTGATGTTGAGTGAGAGGTTATTTTCCTGGCACCACACTCCCAGAGGCCTCACCTCCTCCCTGTAGGCTGTCTCATCATTGTTGGTAATCAAGCCTACTACTGTTGTGTCGTCTGCATACTTGATGATTGAGTTGGCCATGCAGTCATGGGTGCACAGGGAGTACAGGAGAGGGCTGACCACACACCCTTGTGGGTCCCCAGTGTTGAGGATCAGGAAAGTGGAGGAGTTGTTTCCTACCTTCAACACCTGGGGGTTGCCCATCAGGAATCCAGGACCCAGTTGTACGGGGCGGGGTTCAGACCCAGGGACTCGAGCTTAATGATAAGCATGGAGGGTACTATGGTGTTGAATGCTGACCTATATTCAATGAACAGCATTCTTACATAGGTATTACTCATATCCAGATGGGATAGGGCAGTGTGCAGTGTGGTGGCAATTGCATTGTCTGTGGATCTATTGGGGCGGTAAGCAAATTGATGTGGGTCTAGGGTGACGGGTTAGGTAGAGGGGATATGATCCTTGACTAGTCTCTCAAAGCTCTTCATGATGACAGAAGTGAGTGCTACGGGGCGATAGTCGTTTAGTTCAATTACCTTTGCTTTCTTGGGTACAGGAACAATGGTGGCCATCTTGAAACATGTGGGGACAACAGACTAGAATAGGGAGAGATTGAATATATTCGTAAATACACCAGAGAGCTGCTCTGCGCATGCTCTGAGGACGCGGCTAGGGATAATGTCTGGGCCAGCAGCATTGCGAGGGTTATCACGCTTAAATGTCTTACTCACATCGGCCACGGAGAAGGTGAGCCCAGAGTCCATGGTAGCGGGCTGCGACGGTGGCATTGTGTTATCTTCAAAACGGGCGAAGAAGGTGTTTAGCTTATCCAGAAGCATGACGTCGGTGTCCACAAAGTGGCTGGTTTTCCCTTTGTAGTCCATGATTGTCTGTAGACCCTGCCACTTATTTCTCATGTCTGAGCCGTTGAATTGCGACGCCACTTTGTCTCTATACTGATGTTTTGCCTGTTTGATTGCCTTGCGGAAGGAATAACTACATTGTTTGTATTCTGCCATATTCCCAGTCACCTTGCCATGGTCATATGTGGTGGTTTGCCCTTTCAGTTTTGTGCGAATGCTGCCATCTATCCACGGTTTCTGGTTAGGGTAGGTTTTAATAGTCACAGTGGGTACAACATCTCCTATACATTTCCTGATGAACTCAGTCACCATGTCAGTATATACATCAATCTTATTCTCTGAAGCTACCCAGAACATATCCCAGTCCGCGTGATCAAAACAATCTTGAGGTGTGGATTTGATTGTTCAGACCAGCGTTGGATTTTCCTTAGCATGGGTACTTCCTGTTTGAGTTTCTGCCTATAGGAAGGGAGGAGCAAAATGGAGTCATGGTCAGATTTGCCAAAAGGAGGGCAGGGGAGGGCCTTGAATGCATCCCGGAAGTTGGAGTTACAGTGGTCAAGGTTTTTGCAGCTTGAGTACTACAGCCGATGTGTTAATAGAACTTTGGCAGCCTTTTCCTCCAATTAGCTTAGTCAAAAATTGCCAGCTATAACAAATGAAGTCTCAGAATATGTGGTTTCCAGTTTGTATAAAGTCCAGTGAAGTTATTTGAGGGCTGTCGTGGTATCGGCTTGAGGGGGGATATACACGGCCGTGACTTTAACCAAATAAAATTATATTGGGAGATTACACGGTCAGCATTTGATTTGTGAGGTATTCTAGGTCGTGTGAACTAAAGGACTTGAGTTCCTTTATGTTATCACAATTACACCATAAGTCATTAATCATGAAACATACACCCCTGCCCTTCTTCCCAGAGAGACATTTATTCTTGTCTGCGCGATGAACTGACAACCCAATTTGTACTGGACTGACTCAGACAGTATATCCCAAGAGAGCCATGTTTCCGTGAAACAGAGTATGTTACAATCCCTGATTTCTCGCTGGAAATAAGTCCTCACCCTGATCTTGTCTACTTTATTATCCAGAGACTGAACATAAAGCGAGTAATATACTCCGAAGCGGTGGGTGGTGTGAGGGCCTCCTAAGTCGGACTAGAAGACAGCTCCGAAGACCTCTCTTTCGTCGGCGTTGTTTTGGCTTCTGGAATCAGTTCAATCGCCCTGGGGGGTGCGAACTAAGGATCTGCTTCGGGAAAGTCGTATTCCTGGTTGTAATGCTGGTAGTGCTGGTGAGTTACCACCACTCTGATATCCAATAGTTCTTCCCGGCTGTATGAAATAACTTAAATCATTTTCTGGGCTATCAATGTAATAAATACATAAATCAACAAAATACTGCAAAGTTTCCTAAGGGCGAGAAGCGAGACATCCCTCTCTGTCGGCTCCATTATCTTCTGTGTGCGCCATTATCTGATGTGAATGGCGTCCCTTAGAGGAAAACCACTTTAATTTCACGTGATCACGTGTGAATTGTTCCACAAACACGTTTTCATGTGATTACGTGATCTTATGTGAAGTTACTGTGATTAAATGTTACAATATGTAAAGCAACTTGTGATAACATCAAACTACAGATGTGAAAACGTGATCACATGTGGTATTCCATAAACACATTTTCACATGATTTCACATATGAATTTTCATGTGAATTCATACGATTATCCACGTGAAATCGTGTTTATTTTCTGTAAGGGGTGGGCACCATTATCCCCCTGACTCTCACCATATGAATTGCTGGACCAAAAAACAGTTTTTTTTGTCCATGAGGTAGAGCATCAAGCAGAAAGGATGTGTAAGTCGCTCTGGATAAGAGCGTCTGCTAAATGACTTAAATGTAAATGTAAATGTGTGCAGCTTACTGGCATCTTGTTATGAAGCACTAATAGATAGTTCTGAGAGGCTCTATAAAGGCTGCCAAAGGGAAATTTCTTGAGTTGCAGCCGAGACAAGACACAAACAAGCGCGCACACACACACACACACACACACACACACACACACACACACACACACACACACACACACACACACACACACACACACACACACACACACACACACACACACACACACACACACACACACACACACACACACACACACACACACACACACTTAAGCAATGTCGAGGTATATTTTTTTATGTTGAGATACATTTATTTATGTGGACTGGAGGTGCAAAACTATATTTGTATTCCCTCTCTGTGAAACAAACATGTCACAATAGTCAGGTTCGAAATTGACACGTTTTGTGACACTGTGGGGAAGTAGGATAGATTAGAAAGAGCAGAGAGCACCATTGTATAACAATGTTTCATATTTCAGCAGAAAGGTATTTGGAATATAAAAGAGGAGGTGAAGAATCGTACAATCAACAGAATGTATTGAACCACCCATTACCATCAGGGTCATCGTCTGTCACCTTTCTTTGTGTCTGAGACCAGAGGTGAGGTCTTGGGGTGAGTGGATGCATAACTTCATATTCAGACCAAACTTGAGAAAATCCCTCGTGTACAGTGTTTCCTAATTGCTTCATGCAAGTGCTCTTACACAACTACACTGCACAAACAGCAATCTTACCAATACAATTGTGTAAATAAGTTACATTTCACAAGATCGAGCTTTCAGCTTAAATATTACAACGTGAAAAATGTATATTTCTGTAACACAGCCTATAATATAGCCTACTGGAACAGCTAGGGTCTATGGACAGCTCAAAGTTGTTCTAAAACAGATTTTGGGTGCAGTTAGACTTGCCAATTGTCTCACATCTTTGTCTCTTTGTACAGTGCTCTAGGAGTGTTTAGAGCTGTGTCTTCTCACAGATGAATGGCTTCCCAATCTGTTTTTGTGTTTTAATCAATACTTGACAACAGGTGGAAACAGTGCAGTCAAGCTGAACATAACTCAGGTGCCACAGTCTGCCTTGTGCGCATCCATATTAAGGAACATCTTGCGGATGTAAAACAAGCTGAACGTAACTCAAAGATGCAGATTGTGCATATCCCTGTTTATACACCCTGTGTAACTGAGAAAGGACTAGAGAGTTGGGAGAGTTGCCCCACAATTTTGCGACTCACATGGGCGAATTCTGCTGAGAGTAAGTGAGTGAAACAGTATCAGTGGAATATATATAACTACATCTATATATAGATTTCTTGTATGATGAAAAAACTGGACTCTGAGAACACAGACGTCCAGATATCCTATTGATCACATCCTAGCATTATGTCCCTGCTTTATTTCTAGTGATGGATTATACACACCTCCCAGACATTCTGTTTAACACATACACACGAACACACACACACACAGTCATTGGTCATTCTGTTACATTTAGCTGGGGAAAAGTTGGTGATGTTTCTTTACACAGATCTCCTTGTACCTTGACACACACCACACAACCTCGCACACACTAGTGATGCGCAGGTCAGCTGTTTGTTCACCCACACCAATCTGCAACCCCCCGATTCCCACTACAAGAGGTGAAAGAGAGACAGAGGAGCGGGGTGGAGAAAGAGATTTCTACTTTTAAATTCACATAACATCCTTGCTTTAGCTTTCAATGTGGCTGGCAACACAACATTCTTGGTTCGCATCACAAATTGACCGTTAATGTCACAGTAACCACTAGCCAGTAAACTCAAGCTATTTATGAATCCAAGCAAATTTCATTCTAAAACATATTGCAATACATATTGCAATAACGCAATTAAAGCTTATTCCACTCTTGAATAATGCAGCACTCCACAAGCATGTGCAGACAACTAAAAGGTTGATTTTCTCGTCCGTAAACATTAAATTAGCGGATAATTCACAGCTAACTCCTGCTAGCTAGCTATCTAGCAAACTAACAACATGCTTTATGTTCAAGTAAAGACAGCAAAACAATAATTCATGTTTACTCCTCTAATATGAATATAAAAGCACAGTAATGTAGTGTCATTCATATTATAATATACAGTGACTTCAGAAAGTATTCATGGCCCTTGACTTATTCCACATTTAGTTATGTTACAGCAAGAACATGAAAACATGTTTTGTTGTGTTACATTGAATTCAACATTTATTAAATTGGGGGGGGGGGGCTTTTGGAATATTTGTTTTTCTGTACAGGCTTCCTTCTTTTCACTCTGTCATATAGGTTAGTATTGTAGAGTAACTACAATGTTGTTGATACATCCTCAGTTTTCTCCTATCGCAGCCATTAAACTATGTTACTGTTTTAAAGACACCATTGGCCTCATGGTAAAATGACTGAGTGGTTTCCTTCCTCTCAGCCAAATGAGTTAGGAAGTATTCCTGTATCCTTGTAGTGACTGGGTGTAGTGATACACCATCCAAAGTGTAATTAATACCTTCACCATGCTCAAAGGGATATTTCATGTCTGCTTTTTTACATTTACCCATCTAACAATAGGTGTCCTTTTCGAGGCATTGGAAAACCTCCCCGGTCTTTGAGTTTAAATCTGTGTTTGAAATTCCCTACTCGACTGAGGGACCTTACAGATAATTGTATGTGTGGGGTACAGAGATGAGCTATTCACTCAAAAATCATGTTAAACACTATTATTGCACACAGAGTCCATGCAACCTATTATGTGACTTGTTTAGCACATTTTTACTCCTAAACTTATTTAGGCTTTCCATAACAAAGGGGTTGAATACTTATTGACTCAAGACATTTCAGCTTTTCATTTTAATTTATTTGTAAAAACACAATACCACTTTCACATAATTGAATCCATAAAATCAGGCTGTAACACAACCAAATGTGGAAAAGTCAAGGGGTGTGAATACTTTCTTTAGGCAATGCACGCTACACAGCTAGGTAATGTTAGCTAGCAAGCTAGCAATTTTTTTTTCTGCATCCTCACATAAACGTGCTGTAGCTTAATGTTGATATTTAGCTGAACCATATCTAGATAGGAACTTAGGCGTACACTAGCAACCCTGAAGTTAGAACAAGCCTGGCTTTATTTTATCAATATCACGGAAGTCATTATGAGGTAAAAGCAAATTGCAACTGAAAATGTAAATATGCCCTGGTGAGTTCCTTCTTGCCTGGACCCCCTGAGGTCTCAGTGCAGTCAAGCAATTAACCAAAAAAATAAAAATAAATCTGATTTAAATCTACGGCAACCATTTCAAAATATAACAGGCTGTTACTACAGTCAGTGTCCAGATTTCAGTTAGGCTACTATTCCATTTAACCCATCTGAACAGTACAGTTCCCTTGGCATGCTATTTTGAAGTCCCCGTCTTGTGACTGTCAAATTTGTATAGCGCCTCACAAACATCACACATAACATAGCCGGTGCTGCTAGCATGTTCTTTTACCACTTCACTAAATCTTTCCCAAACATTAGACTATTGCTCTGGCCCTCCCTTCTGTTTATTTTTAACTCTCCATTTCTCCAGATTTTCTCTGAATTCAACTCCAACATTGTCCTTTTTGCCTCAGTGGATCAATGTTAACTTTTCTGCCCAAGTTCGTAAAAGCCTTTGGCAATTGGCGTATATTTGACGTACTACAATTACGCCATAAAGCTTAGGCTTTGGCTGCGGCAGATACTAATAATGAAAGAAAAACCTCAATGTAGCCTATTGATATAAGTTGCACAACAATGATACATTCATGGATTTTTTTATACATTGGTTTCCCTTTGTTCAACCCACCTGCCACCCACTCGCCCTTCATCCACACAATATGTCGTGACCCTTAACTCGCCCACGGCGATGATATAACCACAGGGTCTGCGAGTTATGAGTCAACCCTTGCATCACTAACAAACACACTCACCGCCATTGATCATTCCATTAGATTTTGGATTTTTTTTAACCAGAGATCTCCTTGTAACCTGACACATACACACACACACACACACACACATACACACACACTGTCTGACACTATCTGATTGCCACACATTCAAGCCTCGCTGAGTGATTAACATCACAAGGCTTTATTCAAGAAAAGGTGAGGTTTGGAAAAGGAAAGTGTAATTTCCTCTCCAGTGTGGCCTTGAAGTGGCCATTACAGCTGAAAACACACATTTCACTTCAATTCTGTCTCATTATAATGAATGCAGCCATTATAATTAGATTGATGTTAGATTGAGCCAGTCCTATTCATTTCTCATTACAACCAATAGATGAATTATCTAACGACTTTCAAGGACAGAACGGGTTGTGTGATTGAGGCATGAGGTTGAAGTAACTCAATCAATCTAATTCAATTGTTGAAAGGTGTATTGCTTAGTAAAAAGGTAATTCAGACAGACACAGAATGCTAAACACAGAAACACAGGCCTGGCCGTAACATAAGAACAAGCCTAAGGTGACAGGGACAGAATTGGATTCCTCTCGAGGGAAGTCACAGCTGTATTCCATTCCAACATATTCCAGTCTGTGCTAGCGAACCAGTCAGGTAGTGTAGCATCCGCTAGTTTTTTAGTTTTTGCTTGTAAACAGGAATAAGGAGGATAGAATTTGCCAAATGGAGGGCAGGGGAGAGCTTTGTATGCATCTCTGTATGTGGAGTAAAGGTGGTCTAGAGTTTTGTTTCCCTCTGGTTGCACATGTGACAGGCTGGTAAAAATGTGTTAAAACTGATTTAAGTTTGCCTGCATTAAAGTCCCCGGCCACTAGGAGCGCCGCTTCTGGGTGAGCATTTACTTGTTTGCTTATGGCCTTATAGAGTTGGTTGAGTGCGATCTTAGTGCCAGCATCGGTCTGTGGTGGTAAATAGACGGCTACGAATAATATAGATGAGAACTCTCTTGGTTGATAGTGTAGTCTACAGCTTATCATAAGGTATTCTACCTCAGGCGAGCTATACCTCAAGACTTCTTTAATATTAGACATCACGCTCCAGCTGTTATTGACAAAAAGACACACACCCCCACCCCTCGTCTTACCAGACGTAGTTTCTCTGTTCAGCCGGTGCATGGAAAATCCCACCAGCTCTATATTATCTCTATGTCGTCATTCAGTCACGACTCTGTTCTTAATGTTCCGTTGGTAGGATAATCGTAATCGTAGGTAATCAATTTTATTTTCGAATGATTTGCATGTCAGCAGGTAGAATGGATGGCAGTGGGAGTTTACTCTCTCGCCTGCTGATTCCCAGAAGGCAGTCCGATCTGTGTCTTTTCTTCACGCAAATGACAGGGATTTGGGCCTGTTCCTGGGAGAGCAGTATATCCTTCTCATCGGACTCGTTAAAGAAAAAATCTTCTTCCAGTTCGTGGTGAGTATTCGTTGTTCTGATGTCCAGAAGTTATTTTCGGTATAAGAGATGGTAGCACCAACATTATGTACAAATAAGTTTCAAAATAAGTTACAAACAATGCAAAAAAACTAACAAAATAACACAATTGGTTAGGAGCATGTAAAATGTCAGCCATCCTCTTCGGCGCCGTCCTTGCCCCAACAACAGTGAAGTTCCTGAGGGAGCAGGGTGCACAGGATCAACAATGCGTTGTGCAGGACTATAATAACATCACATAACGAGGTAGTTAAAGGACTTACGGTAACACACCTCTCGGTAAGAGGGCACTCCATCACAACACCAAATCTACTATCTACCATTTAGACCTCTGTCTACATCTCATCGTATCTGTGAAAGCTATGGTAAGGTATGGTATTAGCCAATTCTATTTGATACAGCTTGGGTATAGCTGTACAGAAGAGTTTAGGTATGGAACAAAGATATCTGTTTTTGGCCTTTTCTGAGAGCGGGTCAGTCTACCGTACACGGTTAGGTGAAATTGAAACCAGGGCAAAGTTGGACTCTTGGGGATATTCAAAATATTGTGCCTGCTATTCGTAATCTGTTTGTAATCTGTTTGTTTGTTTGTTTATTTGTTAGTAGTGCTCTTTGTGGAAACTGTGTTTCTATGCAATAGGCAGCTGCACTTTATTAGAAGTCACAGGAATGTCCCATGGATATCTGTTTCTGTTTTGTGTGCCTCTAGACAGTCCTAACCACTACAGTGTGTGTACCTGTTTTCCTCGACACACAGGAATGGATGATATTAAAAGTAAATGAAAAGAAGAAGACATAACTCCTTCCCACCGATAACTAATCTGATTTCATTCCATTGCAGACCGCAGAGCAATCTCCACTTCTATTACCAAACCTTCATGCATTTAGATGTTTTTAGAAGTGTACTTGAGATAAATGCTGAATCCACAATTAGTGTCCCATTTGAGTGTGATAGTTGGTTGAATTCATTATAAAAAAGAACACTACAGCAATTTTAGTGCAGAGTATACAGTTGCCTAGTAGGCCATATTGTATGTGTGCTAGTTTCTAAACAAACTGCTCCTATTTCCTGCTCAGGAGATTGTCCTATGGCTACTTCCTGCACTAGGAAGTGTTGTGTCTACATGTGATGGTATCTGTGTGCATTAAATATGGAATCTTCTGCCAGCACGTAGAGGCAGCTGATAATCTATCAACAGATGTCACTGGGTTCAGAGGCTATTCTTTGATGTGCAATATATACAGTACCAGTCAAATGTTTGGACACCTACTCATTCAAGGGTTTTTCTTTATTTGTACTATTCTATACATTGTAGAATAATAATGAAGACAACTATGAAATAACACATATGGAATCATGTAGGAACCAAAAAAGTGTTAAACAAATCTAAATATATTTGATATTTTAGTTTCTTCAAAGTAGCCACCCTTTGCCTTGATGACAACTTTGCACACTTTGCAGAAATGTTTTGTTACGCTTCCCCAGGTCTGTGCCTCGACACACTCTCCGGACAATTCCTTCGACCTCATTGCTTGGTTTTTGTTCTGACATGCACTGTCAACTGTGGGACCTTATAGAGACAGGTGTGTGCCTTTCCAAATCATGTCCAATCAATTGAATTTACCACAAATAGACTCCAATCAAGTTGTGGAAACATCTCAAGGATGATCAATGGAAACAGGATGCACCTGAGCTCATTTTTGAGTCTCATAGCAAAGGGTCTGAATACTTATGTAAATAAGGTATTTCTGTATTCATTTTAAAAAAATGAGCAAACATTTTGAAGAACCTGTTTTCACTTTGTCACTATGGGGTATTGTGAGTAGATTGCTGAGGATTTTCTATTTTATTTAATCCATTTTAGAAAAAGTCTGTAACCTAAAAAGTCAAGGGGTCTGAATACTTTCCGAAGGCACTGTATAATTTGGGAAGACAGTTTATTTCTTTGGTCTGAAAGAACAGTGTTAATTAGCTTGTAAATTATTATTGTTAATAAATGAACATCATCAATATCATTTTTACTTCTTAGATCACAGTTTTTACTTGTCCCTCTATGCAAACACAACTGGCTACACTACAGTGAGTTCAGTTCACAGTACAATGCTATGTCCTTCAGAGGGACTCTCACTCTAAAAATAGCTATGTGTGTGTTGGTCTTCATGGGACAGGCACGGACTCCTCACAGTGCAGTTAGGTGTTTATATGACTAACATACATTTGGGAAAGTGGAGTGTGTCAGATAGATAGCTAGGTCTCTCCACCACAGTAGGGTGCCCAGGCTTGTGGGACTGTATTGTGTGTGTGTGTGTGTTATACGCAGCAGGGTTTATTCTAGGGCAAGGAGCTATAGCTCAACACTGACTGACACACACACATATATGCACGCACACACACACAGTCTTGTCTTAGTTATGACCACGTTTGTTAAGATAACAAAGATTGAAAATGCATATCCTTTCAGTATGTCTCCATAGGTATGCAAGACATAAATGTTACTGATGGCTTTATATAAAACATGTAATAGAAGAGCATATTAGATTTCCCCTCCATTCTGCCTTGTAGTGATTGTCTTTATTAGCACCCACAGTTTTCACCTAGCACCTATATTTTCCACAGCTTGTTAATTAACACCTATATTTTCCACTAAGTGTATTGCAATGGTGGAGAGGAGAGAGAGAGAGGAAGTGAGAAATAAAGAGCGATTGATGCAGGAGGCAGAGGGAGAGGAAGAGCATGTGTGTGTGTGGTGTGGTGTGGTGTGTGTGTGTGTGATGTGTGTGTGGTGTGTGTGTGTGGAACATGATAGTAGCACAGAGCTCTCCGTGGTGGTGTCGTTGTGTCCACCGTGTCTCCTATCTTTCCCTTCACTCCCTCCCCCGTTCCTCTTCCCCTATCCTTCCTCCCCTGTTCCTCTCCCCCTGCATTCCTCTTCACTGCAATCAGCTCCTCTGAATCCCCCTGCTTCCTTGCCAAGGCACATATAAGTCACAGGGTTGCCACACATACAGCCACACACACACACACAGATATGCAGAGACACACACTTACACCCACACACACACACACACACACCACACAGAGCATCTCCCCACACACTCCATGTGCACATTTGTTCAGCTGCGAGCTGCTTATGAAGCTCTCCAATCTGAAATTAAGCTCACACCTTCAACGACAACATTTCCTCACCACAAAGCTGAGCCAGCTTCCACTCCATAGAGTTTTACCAGAAAAAGCACCCAGAAAGGGAAAACATAGATGAAGAAACACAAAAGTAGAAGTTGAAGCAAGAAAACCTAAACTAGTAACAGAACCCCGTTAAGATGGGCGGAGAGTGGAATATTCCCCCAGGGTGGACATGTGTGCATTTAAAATATAGGTAAATATGGCAGGAGTTAAGAGTTGGGAGAGCTTTGCGCTGAGGTGTGGCCTTGTGGTTACAGTGTCCGCCCTGAGAGTGGAAGGTTGGGACTTTGATCTAGAGGGCTGTATCTTGGTCCCGATAGAGATCATTGTGGCGTGGCCAGCATTTTTCATGCTGCGGGTAGGAGCGTTAGCCTACCTATTGTACACACACTCTCAGATTCACTGCAAGTTCAGTAGCCTACCTCTCCTCTCGAAGTTGGGCGTGAGTGATCAAGTGCGCTTACAGTATGTGCGGTCTCAATGAAATAGAGCAGACTGCATAGGCGGAGTTGGGCATGCAAGATCAGGTGAACGTTGTGGCTCAATTAGGCCTAAATAGAGTAGCCTAGGCTATAGCATATGCATGGGCGGAGAAGCACAGGACAGTTATCTTTCCAAGGAAATGAACTTCCTAAATATGAATTAGGTTATAGTTTACTACAATGCCTAGAAATAAATATTGGTCACCTATATTTGTCTCTGTCTGAAAATCGTCCTGCTTCTGAAAGGTAAGCTATAGGCAAAACATAGCTCAAAATAAAGTGCAAGTATGTCCTCTCTTTCCAACTCTGCTCTCTTCAAACTACATCTAGCCTTTTGGCTGATCTAGCCTTTTGGCTGATATAGCCCCGTAATATGATAGCCTAATACAATGGGCCATGTGAGAATCTCTGGTAATTTAACCTATTTCTTAGGTTATATTTCTACATTTTTGATATTACCTATAGAGCGCAAAATAGCTGGCACAGTGGCTGGCAAGCGATTCTCGTCATATACGCCTAAGGTAGCATTAGGGGACTGTAGGTGTGTTCCGGACCAGGTGTTGCGGAATCCCTGTGACTGTAAAGTATGGACCCAATGCATCTCTGCTAGGCATTCAGAGTTAAGGAGATACAGTATATTGGGTTAAGGCCCTGTGATAGACTAGTGTCCTGTCAAGGTGGTGTATTTGTACATCAAGCTGCCTCACACTACAGAAACAAGAAATAAACTCCAGCTCCTATGAGCCGTCCAGGCTCTCCCAAGCCAAGGCTCGTTCAAAGGCTTGGTCTGTTGTTTTTATGAAAAAGTTTTCATTAAATCATTTTTAATCATTTTTAACCATTGGAAGTTCTGATAGCTAAGGATTCCGCGACGAGGTTAGTTTTTCGGCTGGTAACGCAAGTTTGGGTCTTGGATTCCTGAAGAAGAGAAAAAAATTGGTAGCGGTTAGCCATCACGCTAACAGAGCAAGATAACGCAAGCAGTGCTAGAGTCAAAACACCAGTGGTATGAGTCTACGTCTGCCCTCAAATGCGCTAGATGTGAGATTATATCCGCGCAAAGAGGAGGAGGAAAATAAGGTAGAACTGATGACTGAACATAAATTCTTTGTCTGTTCTAAATGTATCATCATCAAGCAGCAGAAGAGATTATCTGTCTGCTAGCTCAGCTGTAGGATAAACAAGATGTGCTTTTAAGTACTTTGATGCAGCCCAGACACACAGAATTTCAGTTCTGAATGCCTCATACAGCCAAGGGGTTGATAAGTCGGGCAATACTGACCTGATCCAATCCACTGGACCGATGGTAAGCTAAACTCCGTGGCCAGTGGGAAACTGGACACTGGCAAGGCGAAGGAGGTCGGGTCAGTCTCCATATATCATAGAAGATCAGATCCAGCTATTGAACAGCTTTGCCCCGCTGGAGGTGGACATACCGGCCCCGGGAGTTAGCTCTCATCCTGGGAGTACACCAACAGCCAGTAGCCATCCAGGGGCACCCGCCACAGCTCAACCGATCGCTGACCAAAAGAAACAAGGTCTTGGGGCCTCCTCCATTTCTCTGAGGTTTCCGACGCCATCCGCTGCTACTGGTACATGTGCGGCGAGTCAGGCTGGTTCAAAGCACACCCCTCCCCCCAAGGCAGGCCCGTTTCTGTTCCCCCTCTTCCTTCCCCATCGGATTCCATCACAACCACCATCGTCGTGGGCAGCTTGATGGTGAGAGATTTTGTCACCCAGGCGCCTGTGTCCAAGACATCAACTCCCTTCACCCCACAGATCCAGCCAACTGCTCTAACATAGGCACCATTGTCACTCACTTCAGATTTATTGACATTCTCTTTTGGCAATCTGAGTAACTGAAGAAGGACATAACATTCTCCGGCTGAAGTAACATTCTCTTGAACACCCTTGATTTTACAGGGAAGCAACAGAGGACATGGAAATCGTATTATATCGCAGAGAATTAGAAGTGCAGGAAACGTAAGTAACCTAATCTATGTTCCTTTAATGCTACGAGGGTACTGTCTGCAATACACATACGCACTGTCAAGAGTAGTAGTTCTCTGTGACATTTTAGAGACACATTTGCATACTCCCACGCACTCACTCATGATGAAGTTTTACTTTCACACACAAACGGAGCGCAAAGAAGAATGAACATTAAGAGAGAGTGGTCATTGAAGAAGGAAAGTAAGAAAAATAAGTCAAATAAATAAATCGGGACTGGAATTTACCAAAATAATGTTTACAGGTTAAATATGTTAAATGTTAAAGTTTGAAAGCATGGGGAAATGTACAGTGGAAAATGTTATTGGAGTAATGCAGTAAAGGGGATGACAATTTTATAATGTTGTTTGCATTGAAATATGATGAATGTAGACAATGTGTTTTAAGCCTATAATAACAAGGCCGTAAGGCCTTTAGGATGTTGATAATGAAAGGTTATAATGCTGAAATGTTGTAATGATGGGATGTTTAACTTGTTGGATATCTAAGAGCTAAGGGGAGTAGTAAGTTAGGTTAGAGTAGGATTGTAATGGAGCTAAGTAATATAAAAAATGTATGTTTCAAAAGATAAGCTTTTATTAACATTAAGAGTGCTAGCCTGACTTGGAAGTTGCCTGGTCAGAGCGGCTAGGAGGAGACATCCTGTCAAGGTGGGCATCCTGGGAGGAAAGGAGCGTTGTCCGCATTAGGTGTTAACCACTGTATGTGTCATCGGAGCAGGTGTCAGTCATGATGAGTTAGCAGAAAGAAGAATGGAGGGTATAAAAGAGCTATGATTTTTGGGAGATGGGCACTGTCTTTGAGCTTGCTAGAAAAACCTGTCGACTGCTGAAAGAAGATTTTTGGTGTAGCTTTTTAGCCTAAAATATATTTTGGGACTTAGCCTAGTGGTTAGAGCGTTGGACTAGTAACCGGAAGGTTGCAAGTTCAAAACCCCGAGCTGACAAGGTACAAATCTGTCCTTCTGCCCTTGAACAGGCAGTTAACCCACTGTTCCTTGGCCGTCATTGAAAATAAGAAGTTGTTCTTAACTGACTTGCCTAGTTAAATAAAGGTTACATTTTTTTTTATTAAAAAAAAATATTTTTATACTCTGTTAAAGTAAAATTCTAGGTCTCCCGAGTGGTGCAGTGGTCTAAGGCACTGCATCACAGTGCTAGGGATGTGACTACAGACCCAGGTTTGATCCCAGGCTGTGTTGCAGCCGGCTGCAACCGGAAGACCCATGAGGCGGCGCACAATTGGCTCGGTGTCATCCGGGTTAGAGGAGAGTTTGGCCGGCTGGTGTTTCCTCCGACACATTGGTGCAGCTGGCTTCTGGTTTACGCAAGCAGTGTGGCTTGGCAGGGTAGTGTTTTGCAGGACGCATGGCTCTTGGCCTTTGCCTCTCCCGAGTCCATATGGGAGTTGCAGCTATGGGAGAAGACTGTAACTGATAATTGGATATCACAAAGAAGGGGGGTGGACTATTACAATTCTAGGAGGAATCCTTAAGGTTACCTCATTGATAGAGGTTTGGTAAAATAGTTGTTTGAGTTTTAGACGTCGTCTTAGAGACTGATCATCCTTAGGGGGAGCCAAAAAAACTGTTTATATAGTTGTAGAAGGTAAGAAACTTTTTTTATTTTTAAATATTGTGCTTCTCAAAAAATGGTAAGAGAGGATGGCTTTCACTATAGTAAGCAATAAATTCATGAACTTTTGAGGAAATGATCATGATCATTAGAAAGCAAATTACGGCCTCCTCTTTAAATCTGCATAATCCTCCAAAGCTCAGTTGTCCTGAGTCTGCACAACTCTGCCAGGACCTAAGATCAAGGGAGACTCAAGTGTTTTAGTGCTATATCTCTTGACACAATGATGAAAATAATCATGGCCTCTAAAATTTCAAGCTGCATACTGGACCCTATCCCAACTAAACTACTGAAAGAGCTGCTTCCTGTGCTTGGCCCTCCTATGTTGAACATAATAAACGTCTGTATCAAACTCACTAAAAGTGGCAGTAATAAAGCCTCTCTTGAAAAAGCCAAACCTTGACCCAGAAAATATAAAAAACTATCGGACTATATCGAATCTTCCATTCCTCTCAAAAAATGTTGAAAAAGCTGTTGCGCAGCAACTCACTGCCTTCCTGAAGACAAGCAATGTATACGAAATGCTTCAGTCTGGTTTTAGACCCCATCATAGCACTGAGACTGCACTTGTGAAGGTGGTAAATGACCTTTTAATGGAGTCAGACCGAGGCTCTGCATCCTCGTCCTCGTGCTCCTAGACCTTAGTGCCGCGTTTGATACCATCAATCACCATATTCTTTTGGAGAGATTGGAAACCCAAATTGGTCTACATGGACAAGTTCTGGCCTGGATTAGACTTTATCTGTCGGAAAGATATCAGTTTGTCTCTGTAAATGGTTTGTCCTCTGACAAATAAACTGTACATTTCACTGTTCCTCAATGTTACGTTTTAGGACCACTATTATTTTCACTATATATTTTACCTCTTGGGGATGTCATTCGAAAACATAATGTTAACTTTCACTGCTATGCGGATGACACACAGCTGTACATTTCAATGAAACATGGTGAAGCCCCAAAATTGCCCTCGCTAGAAGCCTGTGTTTCAGACATAAAGAAGTGGATGGTTGCAAACTTTCCACTTTTAAACTCGGACAAAACAGAGATGCTTGTTCTAGGTCCCAAGAAACGAAGAGATCTTCTGTTGAATCTGACAATTAATCTGATGGTTGTACATTCCTCTCAAATAAAACTGTGAAGGACCTAGGCGTTAGTCTGGACCCTGATCTCTCTTTTGACGAACAAATCAAGACTGTTTCAAGGACAGATTTTTTCCATCTACGTAACATTGCAAAAATCAGAAACTTTCTGTCCAAAAATGATGCAGAAAAATTAATCCATGCTTTTGTTACTTCTTGGTTAAACTACTGCAATGCTCTACTTTCCGGCTACACAGATAAAGCACTAAATAAACTTCAGTTAGTGCTAAATACGGCTGCTAGAGTCCTGACTAGAACCAAAAAATTAGATCATATTACTCCAGTGCTAGCCTCCCTACACTGGCTTCCTGTTAAGGCAAGGGCTGATTTAAAGATTTTACTGCTAACCTACAAAGGATTACATGGGCTTGCTCCTACCTATCTCTCCGATTTGGTCCTGCCGTAAATACCTACACGTGCGCTATGGTTACAAGATGCAGGCCTCCTAATTGTCCCTAGATTTTCTAAGCAAACAGCTGGAGGCAGGGTTTTCTCCTATAGAGCTTCATTTTTATGGATTGGTCTGCCTTCCCATGTGAGAGACGCAGACTCGGGCTCAACCTTTAAGTCTTTACTGAAGACTCATCTCTTCAGTAGGTCATATGATTGAGTGCAGTCTGGCCCAGGAGTGTGAAGGTGAACGGAAAGGCTCTGGAGCAACGAACCGCCCTTGCTGTCGCTGCAGGCCGGTTCCCCTCTCTCAACTGGAATTCTCTGCCTCTAACCCTATTACAGGGGCTGAGGGGTGCGTCACTTGAGTGGGTTGAGTCACTGACGTGGTCTTCCTGTCTGGGTTGGCGTCCCCCCCCTTGGGTTGAGCCATGGCGGAGATCTTTGTGGGTTAGTCTGTTATATCTGGAGTATTTCTCCTGTCTTATCCAGTGTCCTGTGTGAATTTAAGTTTGCTCGCTCTAATTCTGTCTTTCTCTCTCTCTTTCTTTCTCTCTCTCGGAGGACCTGAGCCC
Source organism: Oncorhynchus gorbuscha (assembly GCF_021184085.1). Lineage (NCBI taxonomy): Eukaryota > Metazoa > Chordata > Actinopteri > Salmoniformes > Salmonidae > Oncorhynchus > Oncorhynchus gorbuscha. The sequence goes on along the minus strand of NC_060179.1, from coordinate 58,054,159 downwards.
TAGGACCATGCCTTAGGGCTACCTGGCATGACGACTCCTTGCTGTCCCCAGTCCTGGCCTTGCTGTCCCCAGTCCTGGTCGTGCTGCTGCTCCAGTTTCAACTGTTCTGCCTGCGGCTATGGAACCCTGACCTGTTCACCGGACGTGCTACCTGTCCCAGAGCTGCAGTTTTCAACTCGTCTAGAGACAGCAGGAGCGGTAGAGATACTCTCAATGATTGGCTATGAAAAGCCAACTGACATTTACTCCTGATGTGCTGACTTGTTGCACCCTCGACAACTACTGTGATTATTATTATTTGGCCATATTCTGTTATAATCTCCACCCGGCACAGCCAGAAGAGGACTGGCCACCCCACATAGCCCGGTTCCTCTCTAGGTTTTAGTCTTTCTAGGGAGTTTTTCCTAGCCATCATGTTTCTACACCTGCATTGCTTGCTGTTTGGGGTTTTAGGCTGGGTTTCTGTACAGCACTTTGATATATCAGCTGATGTAAATCAATTTCATTTGAAAAAAATTAATACATTTGATAATAGACAAAAAAAACCCGTTTTATTGGCACTCCCCAACAGGGGTATAGTTAAGGGCACTGAAGGTGGTCTATCAATTTTATTTTACTGTACATTTTTGCTCATCATTAATTTGTGTTATTGATTTGTGATTGATTGACTTATTTGTGATGTTTTATGCCTGTTTCTGGAATTTTGAATAAACGTGCTATATTGTTCTGAACCCCTGTGTCATCAAAGAGTCATACAAGTGCATGTCGTTTTACTCTAGGTTTCTGAAGAAGGCTTGATTATTTGAGGATCTCCAGCTAATTTTCTTGGTTAGTTATTCCATCGGGAACCCGAGTAGCTGGTATAAAGGAACGTAACCTGATACCCAACAATAGTTACTGAGTGCATTGGTAGGACTCTTAGTGAGGAGTGTCTCTAGGCTAAAGCCAGAGCAGGACGACCCTCTCATGGTGTGCCAAGGTTGAAACTCTGTCCCGGGCGATCCTTTGAAGGCGTCAAGTTTATACGATTCAGGGAGCATAGGCACTCAACTTCGGGGATAGCCTAAGGACAGTCCCTAGCTGTAGACCAGCTCAGTGATAAGGCAGAGCAGCATCTATCAGATCTGTAGGGATTAATGAGGATTGGGTAGGCAGGGGCGAGTTGAATTGTTAATCCTGCAGAAGTGGTATTTTAGCTTTGTCAGCACACAATTGAAATAATGAAATTGACAACTTATTAACACCAGAAAACATTCATTTTCTTGCCATCTCTGAAACATACTTAGATACTTGATTTGATGATGAAGAAGTAGCTTCTGCTTACATGTTTATAGAATATATAGGAAAGACATACATACAAATGGAGCAGGTGTTGCCATGTCTGTTCAGAGTCATATTCCTGGCTGAGAGAGGATTTAATGTCAGATGACGTGGAAGTAATATGGCCACAGGTTCATCTACCTCACCTAAAGCATATTCTTATAGGAAGTTGCTATATACAATCAAGTGCTAAAAGGCAATATTTGTAACCAGTGCCTGCAGTCCGGTTCAAGTCATCAGTTAACCTATCAGGGAATTTTTTTAAAGAACAAGAACTAAATCATCCACATGTATGGATCACATCTTTACTAATATTGCAGAAATCTGCTCTAAAGCAGTAGCCACACCCATTGGATGTAGTGATCATAACTTAATAGCTATATCTAGAAAAAACGAGTTAGCCTAGACAATCTGATGAGTGACAATTTTAGGCCTATCAGTTGTCAGATTGTCCATGAAGAGATGGGCGCATCTGGTAATTGACAGATGCAGGGAAAGGAGCATCGCTTTATCAAATCTTCCTTCAGTCACATGCAGGTAAAACATTGTGATTTCTAGATAGTATTTGATTGAGCATATTCTGCCAAATAGCTCTCAGATTTCAAGAGGTGCAACTCTTTTTTTCAAATTGCACTTTTTCCAAGAATATCTGTGCTGTCCATGCATTCAGCACATGAACACCCGGCAGCTTTGCTCTGCCTACTATAAGCAAAAACGAGTAACATAATAAACTTTAAAATTGTAAATATGTGAATCTGTCGTCAATGGCTGAATGGGAGCTAGAAACCAGATAGACACAGATAATGGTGCATGTGATATCGAAACCAAGTACCTGCTCAATGGCTTTCCATATCAGGGAAAAGATTCAACCAGGCCAGTGGGTGAGCGACTGTCTGAGACTGTGGTGTTTGAGAATCTGGGAGCCTTACGTGGGCAAAGGCAGAGATGTGAATAAGTTGCCCGTGGTCACATCAATTTCCCTGGTAGACAAGTTGTTTGCAAAGAAGACTAGCCTGCTCCGAACAGTGAACAAACAAAGGCGGGAGCTGCTCTCCTCCGCGCTCTATCGGCTGTCGTGGGTGAAGAGGACCAAAGTGCAGCGTGGTACATGTTCATGAGGTATATTTATTTTAACTCAGAACACTACGATCAAAATAACAAAACTGGACCAACACGAAACAGTTCTGTCTGGTACAGAGACAGAAAACAACTACCCACAAACACAGGTGGGAACAGGCTACCTAAGTATGGTTCTCAATCAGAGACAACGATTGCCAGCTGCCTCTGATTGGGAACCATACCAGACCAAACACATAGAAATACAAAACCTAGACTACAAAACATAGAATGCCCACCCTAACTCACGCCCTGACCAAACTAAAACAGAGACATAAAAAAGGAACTAAGGTCAAGACGTGACACGCGCAAAACATACCAGAAACTCCACATCAGTGATGGAGAGCGGTAAACACTCACGGTGACAAGATGTAAAAGAAATAAGAGTGTTTGCATCCTCAGCTCCATGCATCCCATGGGTCTAGCATGTGAGCTTCGTGAGAACCACATGAACGCCAAGAAAGAAGCTACAGCCACAAAGCAGGCCGCAGGTCCTGCTATCCCTCTTTCCCAAACACCACAGCTCCCACTTGGGGAAAAATAAGACGCAATGTCAAGACTGCAGGTGCACACAAAACAATGCCCATGAAAACTGTGTGCAGTGCAACTGATCTGTTTGTAGGGCTTGCTCACACAAAGCCCCGAAGATCAGTGCTCACTCTGGACCCGAAGCATATTGATTAAAGACTAAAAGCACGGGTACATGAGCATTTCAATCAACAAATGACTGTTTTTATTTATTTTCATTAATATTTTTCTACTAATATTTCTTTATGCAATTAATTCTTTACAATTGTTCATGCACTGGTGCTTTTGTTTAGGAATACAGCAAATAATTTCACTTGAGCACCTAGCTGGTTGTATTAATATTTTTTTTATCTAATTTATTTTTTACCCCCTTTTTCTCCCCAATTTTGTGATATCCAACTGGTAGTTACGATCTTGTCTCATCACTGCAACTCCACAATGGGCTTGTGAGAGGCAAAGGTTGAGTCATGCGTCCTCTGAAACATGACCCGCCAAGCTGCGCTGCTTCTTAATACCTGCTCTCTTAACTCGGAAGCCAGCCGCACCAATGTGTCAGAGGAAACACTGTTCAACTGACGACTAACGTCAGCTTGCAGGCACCCGGCCTGCCGCAAGGAGTCGCTAGAGCGCAATGAGCCAAGGAAAGCCCCCGGCCAAACCCTCCCCTAACCCGGACGACACTGGGACAATTGTGCAACTTCCCATAGGACTCCCGGTCACAGCCGGCTGTATCACAGCCTGGGATCAAACCCCCGGAAGAATTGATCCCTCAGCACTGAGATGCAGTGTGCGACTCGAGAGGCACCATATTATTATTTGTATCATTTTTTACATTTCTAATTTGTCAAAAGAAGCTGTAGCTGGACTATATTAATTACTATAACTCTATTACTAATCAAATTTTCATTTTCATGACACAAGGCGAGACCCAGATGCGAGACCCAGATGCAGACACAGAAGGCAGATGGTTCGAGTCTTACAATGCTTATTCATCCAAAAGGAGTAGGCAAGAAAATGGTTGTGGACAGGCAAAAGGTCAAAACTAGTTCAGAGTCCAGGAGGTATATAGTGGCAGACAGTGTCACGACTTCCACCGAAATCGGTCCCTCCCCTTGTTCGGGCAGCGTTTCGGTGGTCGGCGTCGCCGATCCACATTTCATTTTCCATTTCTTTTGTCTTCTCTTCCCACACACCTGGTTCCAATTCCATAATTCCATATTGTGTTTTTAACCCTTTGTTTCCCCCATGTCCTTGTCCGGAATTGTTTATTGTAAGTGTTTGTGCACGTTATGTCTGGCGTGTGAAGTGTTTTTGACCCATTGTATATATTTATTGTTTTTTGTTCACAATGATTTTTAATATTAAACTGCACCGTGGTAAAGCAGTCTTTGCAGTCTTTGCCCTCCTGCGCCTGACTTCTCTGCCGCCAGTATGCACTCATTACAGACCGTTTGAAAGGTCAAGGCAGGCAGAAAGGTCAGTCAGGCAGGTGCAGAGTCCAGAAACAGGCAAGGGTCAAAACCAGGAGGGCTAGAAAATGCAGGAAAATGGGGAAAATGCTGGTTGACTTGAAAAACATACAAGAAGAACTGGCACAGAGACACAGGAAACACAGGGATAAATACACTGGAGAAAATAAGCGACACCTGGAGGGAGTGGAGACAATCACAGGGACAGGTGAAACAGATCAGCGCGTGACGTGTAATGTTTAAATTGTATGGGAAATAAAAATAGACTATAAGCCTAAAATTAGACAAAACATATCCTTGACTCTTTTTTTATTGATATAGTTCCATGAATATTTCTTCATACAATTAATAATTTACAATAGTTAATGCACTATTTTTAAATCATTTATTTACTAACCATGTTTGCGCTCCTTGCAGGTTGATATGCATCTGATGCATATGCTGAAGGGGATGCCCGGCAAGGTTCGCTAGCGGGTACTTATATGCTGAAAGGCCAGGCGGATCTAGTGTTAAACCACCTGACCAATTCTTAAAACAATGAGACTCCCTAAATCTCTCTCAGAGTATTACCAATCCCACAAGGTATGACAGCAAACACATAGAAAAGGCTACTCTCTGATGCTATCCTCACAAATAATCCTGACAGGTATCAGTCTGATGCTTTCTGTAATGACCTTAGTGATCACTGTTTTACGGACTGTGTTCGTAATGGCTGCTCAGTTAAACGACCTGTCCTGATTTGTCATAGATGCTTCCTTAAAAACTTTATAATAATATTTTGAAGATAAATACACAACGCAGAGGATGAGAAGACTAAAAACTAGAGTACTAATGGCCAATATGGAATTGTAAATAGGAGTTGGGTCTCAGTTCAACAGCTGTTTAGAATCTGTGGAATGTCACTCCTGAACTCAGAGCTACGTGTGCTACGTTCTGTAGTAGGGAGCAGGATACTTGGTACAAGTATTGGCCAAGTTGTACTGCAAGTTGTACTGCAAGGACTTCTGTTTGGTCAACATCAGGCTAGATTGGGGGGGTTATAAATGACATCCTGTTCCTTTGTTCGGTGGAGAAAAGCTGAGGACAGGGGAGACTGAACATCTACCTCCCAGCATAACATCTTGATTTGTCCTTCTCAAATAAACCTATTTTTCTCCCCCTGATTTGCTTTGGAGTTTGTGTTATTGACGGATAACATCAATTGCTAACAACTTTAATGAGCAAGCTTTCATTCATGACCTGGCCTCTGTGATTTGGTATAGAATCAGCTTGATACATTCTGTTGAAGATGCTAGGAAACTCTTTTGTTATATTTTCAGTGGAATTTTTTAACAAGCACACCTCCATAAAGAAAATGTGAATTATAAACAGGTTCAGTGCCTGGTTTTAGCGTGATCTGGCAGTTAATCAACCTCAATAACACCATTTGGCGAAAGGCTTGCCACACAAACACTCTGACTGACTGGCTGAAGTTCAGGCAAATGAAAATAAGTGCAAATAAGTGCATAAGGCCAAAGTTAGTTAATTTAAGGAGCCGTTCTCTCTCTGTGGGTCAAAACCCAAGAAGTTCTCGAAAACGGTGAAAGACCTGGAAAATAAACCCTCCTCCTCACAGCTGCCTATGTCCCTTAATGCTGATGATGTGGTTGTTAGCTGAACAGAACCACATGGTTGAGGTCTTTAATCCCCACTTCATTAAGTCTGTATTCCTATTTGACTTAGTCATGCCTCCTTGCCCGTTCAACACTTCCTCATCTCCCAGCCCTTCTAATGCGATTATCCCTGATGCACTTCCCTCTTTTCTCCCCTGCCCCGTTACACAGCTTCTCCCTGCAGGCTGTTGCTGAGTCTAAGGTACTAGAGGAGCTCCTTAAACTTGACCCCAAAAAACATCTGCGTCGGATGGTTTAGAGCCTTCCTTCTTTAAGGTTTCTGCTACTACAGTGGTTCATCAAGTTTAGAGCTTATACCGCAACAGTTTGTGGCATATGGTGGCAAACTGCGTAATTCTGTCCCCGCACCACACTATCACAAGCGGGAGTTAGAACACTGATCTGTCAGTAGTCTAAACGGTGGTAAAATGTTGGGATTTTTCACACCTAGGTGAGCTATTAGACTATACTTTGGTAAATGAATGGAGGTGTGCATGTTTCAGTCTGAGAGTCTCTCTTCTCTGGCACTAGTGTCCTGCATCAGGCAACAACAACAGAAATAGCTGGTGGGTGTTGAGATATAGCTTTGGTAAATACAATGATGGAATTATACATAACGTGTGGACTGACGTTTTCAAAAAATAGGCACGGTGGGCTTTTGGTTTCTCTCCCTCTAAAAACATAAATAAATAATCATAAATAACAACCTGGCTTTATTTATTTACACGGTGTGAGTTTCTGAAACATTCTTTGCTGTTGTGAAGAAGACACTGAATGAAAGAGAGTCCAGCGAGGATAGGGAGGGGAAAAAAGTTGCCCATAATTTGAAGACCTGAGTTACTTACTTTATTTATTTTATTTATGAAATGTACTAGTTAATTTACGCAATTTAATACATTCGTTTTGACTTGGCTTATTTAATAGGTTATTTTGCAGCATAAAGCTATATTTGTCAGCATAAAGCTGAGTGACTCAGTCATTCGTGGCTTTGGATAGAAATAAATCATTACATTAAATAAATGCTTTGACCAGGTTAATCTGCTCATGTTGCGTGTGTGTGTGTGTGTGTGTGTATATTTATTTTTACCTTTATTTAACTAGGCAAGTCAGTTAAGAACAAATTCTTATTTTCAATGAGGGCTTCAGAACAGTAGGTTAACTGCCTGTTCAGGGGCAGAACGACAGATTTTGTACCTTGTCAGCTCAGGGATTTGAACTTGTAACCTTTCGGTTACTAGTCCAACGCTCTAACCACTAGACTACCCTGCCACCCCAGGTATGTTCAATTATCTGTGACATTGTGGTTACAATGAAGAATGGAAACAAAACAAATCAAATACATCTTCTTCATAATGAATAATCAGATGCTTGTCATTTGTCCTTTCTTTGTAAAATTGTAACACAAAACATGCACATACAAATGACAACTACATCACACCTTCCCAGACCCACACCTCACTCTCTGCCACAATACATATACATTTTAGTCATTTAGCAGATACTCTTATCCAGAGCTACTTACTACTTAAAATGCATTCATTTTCTTACTCTTTTCATACCCTTTTCATACTGCTACACTGTGCGAATTGAACCCGCAACCCTGGCCTTGTAAGCACCATGCTCTACATACTGAGCTACACAGGGCACAAGACCTCAAACTGCATCATTTTGTTTCTCTCCATCACCCACGCACTTTCAACATTTGGATGATAAAGCTGAATTTGGATTGATTTTCAGTTTTTAAGTATACGCTTTTTTTTGAGATGACCGATGAGAAAAATATGATCCAACCAATAGGGTATCTCATTGAATCCTTATATGTCACGTCTTGAAATATGCAGACAGACGGATTCAAAGTTCATTTCCATTGTAATACTTCTGACAGCCACATTTGTAACACCGTCCATAACTTTTGGACCTTATACAATTCCCAGAAGGCATGGATTATTAGAACCTGAACCTGGTAATCAAATGTAATTTGCTGCTGGGCTAATTCCTATGGGTTTAATCTTCTGAATGGAGGATTATATTGACGATAAATATTTAAAACATAATAAATGTTTTAGTTGCGAGAGCTCCGAGACCCTTTACCCAACAAAATAATACATTCATTTCAACATTCACACCTCCATTAATTTACAAAAGGATAGTCTAACAGCGTGGCTAGGTGTGATAAAAATCACACAATTTGTGCCACAAATTTAGGCGACCGATAGATGCTGCGGTCAGAGTTGAGTCCTATTGTAAAAGTGGCAAACTTGCAATACATTTTAGGCTTAAGACCTCTAAAGTTGTACATTTGTAAATCAATATCACAGACCTGATTTGCCCTATAAAAGAAATGCATCGACCCTTACAAATATATATTGCAGCAAGAGGAGAGAGACTGTATATGGTGAAGACAATCAGAAAGAATGTGTCTGTAACCCTTCATTATAATATAACTTGTCTTGAACGAAAGCCAGAAATTAGTGAGTCACTCAGCCCTACGCTTGGGGTCCTGCTTCTGTTGTCTATTTGAGTGTTTGTTTAATATCCTACTGATTCTGTGATCACCAAGCCGCGAAATGTTGGATAAAGAAATTTGTCATGCTATATTAAAAGCTTTACAATTTTGTTTCATTAGACCAGACTCGCTGGTATTACTTCTAATTTATTTAGTGTTGTTTACACTCTTCCAAACGGGCAAAAAAATGATATTGTAATCTAACAGCACCTGTTTGTCATGCAACATTTCACCTATTTCACATGATATGCCAAAAACACTTATATCCACTAGACTAAATAGTCAAATTTTTCCTTTCGATTATTTAATGAACCATTATCATGTTGTTTCAAGTTATCCCTTTGGAGCACATGCAAAAGCGATTTGGAGTTGTTGCGCTGGAGACTAAATGTATTACAATTTCACTTGAATGAACAGAATGAGGAGAATGAAGAAGAAAAAGGTGATTGAATTTAGAACAATAGTGTAAGAATTGCTCTTCGTCTGTACCGCACGCACAAAAAAAGTATATATCTTTTGTTTCACATCAATGATGTCGCTCTTGCTGCTGGTGATTCTCTGATCCACCTCTACACAGACGACACCATTCTATATACTGTAGTTCTGGCCCTTCTTTGGACACTGTGTTAACTACCCTCCAGACGAGCTTCAATGCCATACAAGTCTCCTTCCGTGGCCTCCAAACTGCTCTTAAATGCAAGTAAAATGAATGCTCTTCAACCGTTTGCTGCCCTCACCTCCCCACCCATCCAGCATCACTACTCTGGACGGTTCTGACTTAGAATATGTGGACAACTACAAATACCTAGGTGTCTGGTTAGACTGTAAACTATCCTTCCAGACTCACATTAAGCATCTCCAATCCAAATTGAAATCTGCTTCCTATTTCACAACAAAGCATCCTTCACTCATGCTGCCAAACATACCCTCGTAAAACTGACGATCCTACCAATCCTTGACTTCTGCGATGTCATTTACAAAATAGTCAACAACACTCTACTCAGCAAGTTGAATGCAGTCAATCACAGTGCCATCACAAAGCCTCATATACTACCCACCACTGCGACCTGTACGCTCTCGTTGGCTGGCCCTCACTTCATATTTGTTGCCAAACCCACTGGCTCTAGGGTATCTATAAGCCTTTGCTAGGTCAAGCCCTGCCTTATCTCAGCTCACTGGTCACCATAGCAGCACCCACCTGTAGCACGCGGTCCAGCAGGTATATTTCACTGTTCACCCCCAAAGTCAATTCCTTGTTTGGCCGCTTTTCCTTACAGTTCTCTGCTGCCAATGACTGGAATGAATTGCAAAAATCACTGGAGCTGGAGACTCATATCTCCCTCACTAACTTTAAGCATCAGCTGTCAGAGCAGCTCACAGATCATTGCACCTGTACATAGCCCATCTGTAAACAGCCCATGCAACTACCTCATCCCCATATTTTTTAAATATTTTTTTTGCTTCTTTGCACCCCAGTATCTCGACTTGCACATTCATCTTCTGTACATCTATCACTCCAGTGTTAATGCTAAATTCTAATTACTTCGCCACTACGGCCTATTTATTGCCTTACCTCCCTAATCTTACTTAATTTGCACACACTGTATATGACTTTTTTCTATTGTGCTATTGTGTTGTTGTTTGTGTTGCACTGCTTTGCTTTATCTTGGCCAGGTCGCAGTTGTAAATGAGAACTTGTTCTCAACTGGCCTACCTGGTTAAATAAAGGTGAAAAAAAAGAAGTAACATATTTTCAAGACCTAAGTTAATTCATTAATGTATGTGTTTTATTTATTAAATGTACTTGTGGAATGTTACCGAGTAGATAACAACAATAGAAAGAAGCATCTGGTGGCAGAGAGCCAGGCTGAGAATGGAGTGAATATGCACTGTTCTGTAAGTACGCAACAATGCTGTGGGCCAGGTATAAATGTTTTAGAAACCTTTCCAATAAATTGGAACACAAAAGAAGCCATCCAGCCTTGATGGGCTATCAGCAATACAATAGACACTTGCAGAGTTCAGGGACTTTACATTTATTAATGGATGTTTGTGAGGCATGTGTCACGACTTCCGCCGAGGTAGGTCCCTTTCCTTACCCGGGCGGTGTTCGGCGGTCGACGTCACCGGTCTTCTAGCCATCGTCGATCCACCTTTAATTTTCCATTTGTTTTTTCTTGTTTTCCGGCACACCTGGTTTGCATTCCCTCATTACTCGTCTTGCATATAACCCTCTGTTTCCCACCATGTCTGTGTGTGGAATTGTTGTGTAAAAATGTATGTGTACTTCAGGCTGGTTTGCGCCAGGTTATTGTAACCCGTGTGTGTTTAGCTTTCTGAGTGCCGTGTTTTGTTCGCCTCAATAAAGGGCTCCGTTTACTAACCATGTCTGCTCTCCTGCGCCTGACTTCCCTGCAGACAGTTACGTACTCCTTTACAGCCTGTCACTTCACCCATCACTTTGCATAACCCACCACACTGTTTTCTAACTACATCTGGATTTTCATTTTATTTAACCTTTATTTAACTAGGCAAGTCCGTTAACCTCACTAGGGTACGTGGGACGTCCCACCTGGCCAACATCCATGCAGAGCGCCAAGTTCAAAAACAGAAATACTCATTCTAAAAATTCATAAAACATACAAGTGTTGTACATAGGTTTAAAGATTAACGTCTTGTTAATCCAACCACGGTTTCAGATTTCAAAAAGGCTTTACGTCGAAAGCATACCATGCGATGATCTGAGAACATCGCCCAGCAGACAAATCATTACAAACAGTAACCAGCCAAGTAGAAGAGTTAAACAAGTCAGAAATAGAGATACAATTAATCACTTACCTTTGATGATCTTCATATAGTTGCACTCAGAAGACATTCATTTACTCAATAAATGTTTGTTTTGTTCGATAAAGTCTCTCTTTATATCCCAAAAATGTTTTGTTTGCGTGTTTTCTTCAGTAATCCACAGGCTCAAACATAGTCCCAACAGGCAGACAAAAAATCCAAATAGTATCCGTAAAGTTTGAAGAAACATGTCAAAAAATGTTTATAGTCATACTTAAGGTTGTTTTTAGCCTAAATAATCAATAATATTTCAACCGGACAATAACATCGTCAATGTAAAAGGTAAACAAGAAAGGCTCGCTCTCGGGTCGGACACATGAAAAAGCTCTTTGACAAGAATGAAATGAAAAAGCTCTTCATTCAGACTGGTCTTACTCCCTCATTTTTCAGAAAACAAGCCTGAAACAATTTCTAAAGACTGTTGACATCTTGTAGAAGGCATGGGAAGTGCAATTTGAGTCCTAAGTTAATGGATACTGTAAAGGCATTCAATAGAAAACTACAAAAATACAAAAAATCCTACTTCCTGGATGGATTTTTTCTCAGGTTTTAGACTGCCAAATCAGTTCTGTTAAACTCACAGACATTATTTTAACAGCTTTGGAAAATTTAGTGTTTTCTATCCAAATTATATGCATAATCTAGCTTCTGGGCCTGAGTAGCAGGCAATTTACTTTGGGCACGCTTTTCATCCAAACTTCCAAATGCTGCCCCCTAACCTAGTGAAGTTAAGAACAAATTCTTATTTTCAATGATGGCCCACCCCGGCCAAACCCAGACGATGGTGGGACAATTGCTCACCGCCCTATGGGACGCCCAGGGTCTGTAGTGATGCCTTTAGCTCTGAGACTCAGTGCCTTAGACCGCTGCACCACTCAGGAGCACCATGACAGATATCACTGTATGACAAAATATTGGAATATAGTAGGCTAATTCAATTGAACACATCACATTGTTGCTTTCTGAAACACCCAAAGTCATCCAATTGTTATAATAGGATTTGAAGCAATAGCCCGCATGTGGTCAACTATTTCAGCACCGTTTGCGCTGAAAGAGAGGCCATCAGTAAAACATTGTGTTGTTTGGTAAAACTAGGTTAATTAAAATCCTTGGAATATGCTCTTTCAGATAGGGTATAGCAATCAAAACGCGCCCTCTTAAAGCTTTAGCCTCACCCATCTCGTTTCGCTCTCTGAGCGTTCAGAACGCACACTTGATGCTCTGGCCGATGATTTGTTTACGTATGGATAACATGAAAACAGCCAAACCAGCTCTACTGTTTTTTTTTTTGCAGAAATTTACTGACACCGGCCATATTCAACGGGTGTTGTACACTTTAGCTTAAGACATGTAGCTAGCTAGCTAGGTAAACAATGAACCTAGCTAAGTAAACAAAATGTACGATAACACATATCACGTAATGTTAGCTAACAAGCCAGCCAGCTAACTTTAGCTAGTTAAACAACAATGAACACAGTGCCAAATAATGTCATATCCCAGAGCAAATGGCTAGCTAGCTAACAGTACACTTGAGCTTGAAATGAAACCACTTTCTGTAAAAATTTGAAACGTGTAATATCTGAAAATGTAGCGAGCTAACTTTAGATTATCTTTCCTATATACATCAATATGCATGATGGACGCATCTCCCTGTCACGAATGCCATGCCATGGTTGCCCTTACTTAGAAGATGTAATCCGCAGACAGGTGTTTTCTCCTTCACTTTAGCTATCATACTCTAATTCCATTGATTTCAAAACTTGATCCTCCAGAAAGTGGAGAGCAACACTTATGCAGCTCCACGACACAATGCATGTTAAAAAGCCGCAGTCGACAGGATTACCAACAACAGACTGACCAGCTCAAATAGACAGAAGCCCTCTATATGGCAGACCAATCTGAACTCCTCTCTCAGCATGTCCAGCCCACTCATTATCTCTGCCAATCATGGCTAGTGGGAAGGTTGCTACCTTTTTCTGTGGCTTAACCAACACGGCTCGTAATTTAACAGTTTTATTCGTATTTGCAGATGGCATACAAGTTTGTTATTAAGGCACATGAAAGTTCACATGTTTGAGAAGGCATTTCTGCCAAAATAAGGCATTTTGATAATATATTTTTTTAAATGTTCAAATGGCTCTCGTGTGAAGTCATGACTTGCAACATACACCTAGCTTCCTGAATTGGGGATCTATTGATCCACTGTATCATTGCCAAGGCGATCTCTCACCCTTTTAACCCATATTTCCTCTCTGGGGAGGTTCCCAGTGCTTGGAAGGCATCCACAGTACATCCTTTATTTAAAAGGGGAGATCAAGCGGATCCTAACTGTTATAGGCCAATATATATCTTTCTCTGTTTATCAAAAGTGTTGGAAAAACTTGTCAATAAGCAACTGACTGGCTTTATTGATGTCTAAAGTAATCTCTCTGATATGCAATCTGGTTTCCGCTCAGGTTATGGATGTGTCACTGCAACCTTAAAGGTCCTAAATGACATCACCACTGCCCTTTATTCTAAGCAATGTTGTGCTGTTATTGACTTGGCCAAAGCTTTTGATATGGTAGACCATTTCATTCTGGTGGGTGGGCTAAGGAGTATTGGTGTCTCTTATGGGTGTTTGGCCTGGTTTGCTAACATACTCTCTCATAGAGTGCAGTATGTAAAGCCAGAACATCCGATGTCTCATCCACTTCCTGTCAACCAAGGGAGTACCCCAAGGCTCGATCCTAGGCCCTACACTCTTTCAATTTACATCAGCAACATAGCTCAGGCAGTAGGAAGCGCTCTCATCCATTCATATGCAGATGGTACAGTCTTATACTAAAAAAACACTCAAACTACATTAAAATAACCTGGAGTCCAATCAATGAGACAAGATCAGAAATGTTGGTTAGAGATGCTTAGCCCTATAAAAAACACTCACATAATGTAAGTTGACTATTCACAAGAAGCATTGCCTGATGTGAACCATGCCTCGAACAAAAGAGATCTCAAAAGACCTAAGATTAAGAATTGTTGACTTTCATAAAGCTGGAAAGGATTACAAAAGTATCTCTCAAAGTTTTGATTTTCATCAGTCCACGGTAAGGCAAATTGTCTATAAATGGAGAAAGTTCAGCACTGTTGCTACTCTCCCTAGGAGTGGCCATAAGGGAAAGATGACTGCAAGAGCACAGCGCAGAATTCTCAATGAGGTTAAGAAGAATCCTAGAGTGTCAGCTAAAGACTTGTAGAAATCTCTGGAACATGCTAACATCTCTGTGGATGAGCTTATGATATGAAAAACACTAAACAAGAATGGTGTTCATGGGAGTACACCACGGAAGAAGCCACTGCTGTCCAAAACATCTGAAATTTGCAAAAATGCACCTGGATTTTCCACAGCGCAAAATATGAATATGAAAAGATGAAGCTACAGTTGAGTTGTTTGCAAGGAGCAAAAGATGGTGAGAAAAAAGATACAGCACACCAACATCAAAAACTTATCCCAACTGTAATGTATGGAGCATCATTGTTTGGGGATGCTTTGCTGCCTCTGGACCTGGACAGCTTTCTATCATCAATGGAAAAACGAATTCCCAAGTTTATCAAGACATTTTGCAGGAGAATGCAAGATGTCTGCCAATTGAAGCACAACAGAAGTTGAATGATGCAACAAGAGAACGACCCAAAACACAGAAGTAAATCAACAACAGAATGGCTTCAACAGAAGAAAATTCGCCTTCTGGAGTGGCCCAGTCAGAGTCCTGACCTCATCCTAATTGAGATGCTGTGGCAGGACCTCAAGAGAGCGGTTCACACCAGACATCCCAAGAATATTGCTGAACTGAAACAGTTTTGCTAAGTGGAATGGTCCAAAATCCTTCTTGACAGTTGTGCAGGTCTGATCTGCAACTACAGAAAACATTTGGCTGAGGTTATTGCTGCCATAGGAGGGTCAACCAATTATTAAATCCAAGTGTTCAAATGCTTTGCACTGTGAATGTTTACACTGTGTGTTCAATAAAAACATGAAAACGTATAACTGTTTGTGTGTTATGAGTTTAAACAGACTGTGTTTGTCTATTGTTGTGACTTAGATGAAGATCAGATCAAATTGAACTCCAAATGGTTCTTGCCACTGTATTGCTGTCTCTACCTTTTTTCCCTTCGTGCTGTTGTCTGTGCCTAACAATGTTTGTAAAAATGTTGTGCTGCTACCATGTTGTGTTGCTGCCATGTTGTGTTGCTAACGTGTTGTTGTTGCGTTGCTACCATGCTGTGTTGTCATGTGTCGCTGTCAAGCTGTGTTGTTGTCTTAGGTCTCTCTTTATGTCGTGTTGTGGTGTTTCTCCTGTCATTTTTTTTTATCCCAGCCCCTTTCCCCACAGGAGACCTTTTGCCTCTTGGTAGGCCGCCATTGTAAATAAGAATTTGTTCTTAATTGACTTGCCTAGTTGAATAGAATAACAAAAGATAGAGGAAAGCTACAAGCAATACATATCATGAAACTCCTGGGGATAATAAAAACAAACAATTATACAAGGATTCATGTTTTTCTGTTGGGTATCTTTAATACATGCAATAGGACAGTGATCACTGATGACATTAGCAAAGACAACCCTCAATAAGTACTTGTAGGGGCTATTTTTCAAAGTGTTGTCAATCAGCGAGGAGTTCGCTGGGTTTCTTACATGAATGCATGTTGTTTTGGAGATTAGTTGAGTCAGGTTAAAGTCAAGACAAATATTCTTCAAAACATCAGAGGCCGGGGTCAGCAAATCCAGGTTAAAGTCTCCTGAAATAAGTCCTTCAGGTGACAGAAAAGGTTTGAAATATTCAGAAATAGCATCAAATGCATCCACCAGTGCAGCCTGCTGGCAGTAAATCCCCGCTACAAACACAAGTGTATTTAGGCACAAGGCCCCATCTACAGTGCCTTCAGAAAGTATTCAAACCCCTTGACTTTTTCCACATTTTGTTGTGTTACAAGCTGAATTGAAATGGATTCAATTTAGATGTTTTTTTTGTCACTGGCCTACACACAATCCCCCATAATATCAAAGTGAAAGTTTTTTCTACATTTTTACAAATTAATCAAAAATTAAAAGCTGAACTGGCTTGCGTCAATGAGTATTCGACTTCTTTGTAATGGCAAGCCTAAATACGTGTTGGATATAATAAGGAAGACCAGGAAGATTGTCTAATGTCTCAAAAAGAATGTAACCTAATGGTATATGGGTAGAAAAAATGCAGACATTGAATATCTCTTTGAGCATGGTGAAGTTAATAATAATTACCATTTGGTGTATCAATACACCCAGTTACTACAAAGATACAGACATCCTTTCTAATTCAGTTGCAAGAGAAGAAGGAAACCACTCAGGGATTTCAACACGAGGCCAATGATGGTGACTTTAAAACAGTTACAGAGCTTAATGGGTGTGATAGGAGAAAACTGAGGATGGATCAACAACATTGTACTTAATCCACAATACTAACCTAATTGAGTAAAAGGAAGGAAACCTGTACAGAATACAAATATTCCAAAACATGCATCCTGTTTGCTACAAAGCACTCCTGAACACAAAGTGTTATGTTTGGGGCAAATCCAATATAACACATTACTGAGTGCCACTCTCCACATTTTCAAGCATAGTGTGTATATGTATGCTTGTAATCATTAAGGAATCAGAAGTTTTTCAGGATAAAAAATAAACCTGGAGCTAAGCACAGGCAAATCCTAGAGGAAAGCCTGGTTCAGTCACTGGGAGATTAATTTAACATCTACCCTGGAGTTGCTTATCAAGGAGACTGAATGATCCTGAGTGGCAGAGTTACAGTTTTGACTTAAATCTGCTTGAAAATATATTGCAATGATCGACAACCAATCTGACAGAGTTTAAACCATTTTCAAAATAATTTTGGGCAAATATTATACAATCTAGGTGTGGAAAGCTCTTAGAGACCAGAAAGACTCCCAGCTGTAATCGCTGCTAAAGGAGATTCCAATATGTATTGAATCAAGGGATTGAATACTTATGTAAATTGGATATTTCTATATTTCATTTTCAATAAGTGTGTAAACATTTCTAAAAACATGTTTTCACTTTGTCATTTAAGGATATTGTGTGTATATGGGTGAGTTTTTGTTATTTTTGATTAATTAATTTTGAATTCAGGCTGTAACACAACAAAATCTGGAATATGTGTGACGATGGTGCCAATATTAGAGTTATTGACCAGAACGGACTCAAACCAAGCTAGTCTAACTGCTCCAGCAGCATTGGATGGCGTCAGGAGGTGTGGTAGGCTGGTGGTATGGACAGGAGTTGTAGCTACTCGCCGGCTGCCAGCCGTTAGTCAATTCCTAGGAACAGAGCCGACTCCCAGAGCCGGTAGGTCTGCCTCCATTGGGGCAAAACTGTTTGATAGCCCAATCTGATCTTCCAGGATAGATGTAGACCAGCCATACATCCACCCTCCAGGATCTCCTATGCCTGGCTAGTGATCGGCGCTCGACTCATCGGCATCCTGACTGTAGGAGGCACTCAAGGCCGAGATGCAATTCTCCCGGGATGCAGCTTTGTTTCGATGCAGCTTTGTTTCTGATAGCAGGTCCTGCTTCTACCGCAGCTGAGCTAACAACAGGATAATCTCTTCCTGAAGCTGCATGATGGTGATGCATATAGGGCAGATGAACCCCTGTCCATCGATCAGTTCCCCCCTTTTCTTTCCTCTTGCATGGGAATCATCTCGCACCTGTCACATTTGGGCCCAGCCATGTATAAACACCCAGGTAGGCTAGCACTGCTACTCTGCTAGCCAATAGGATCCAAGCTCGGGTCAGGTTCGAGCAGTCCCAGCCACAAGGGCTAAACGTGATGTGGATAAAAACTTGAATCCAAACGCTAAATCAAACAATACGAAGACATAGATTAGACTAAAAACAGACTAAAACAAACTATGCATTCACATGCCAAACCAATCAAAAAACACCAGCCTTCCCTCCAACCGGACGTGATGTAGTCTACATTACAGTAAAGCACAAGGAGTTCCCATGGGAATGAATATGTTTGGAGAGATGTGCGATAACATCAGGGGAATTGCCCAAACTATGCATGGACCTCCTATGTCATAGTCTGTTTACTAGACCTATCTCACAGGCTGACCTCGCCGTAGTTACACACAACATCACACCTCTTTCACCCCATCAGACATACATTACATCACTATAAATGGGTTCACTGTTTTTCATTTCTATAAATGAGCAGACATGTGGAGATAATGCCCCAATAAGACCAAGACCAGAACCTCTTCTCCTACCTCACAGGCTGTTGTTGTGCATGGTGCGCTGTGACGGCGTGTGTGTGAGCACGAAACTCTCCGTGCACTGCTGGCTGCTAGACGACAGCGACCTCCTGGGCGAGCGCTGGAACCGGTTCCTCCGGTTGAAGTAGCTGCCCGCGGTGCAGGTACGTTGGCGCTTCCGCAGGTACTCCTTGTAGTTCTTGGTGAGCAGCGTGTAGAGGAAAGGGTTGATGCAGCTGTTGGAGTAGGTGAGGCAGGTGGTCAGATAGTTGATGTTGCGCTTGGCCTTGGTGGAGAGGTCGATGGAGGGGTGGAACTGACCCAGGAGCTGCCAGATCCAGAAGGGCAGGAAACAGGCCCAGAACAGCAGGACGATGGTAAAGATCAGGTAGAGGACCTGGAGAATAGAAAAATACAAGATGGAGTTAGAACTAGCTCAGATAGAGGAGCTGTTGGACAGGGATTTACAAGATTACAGCAATCAATCACATTCACTTGTTTTACCAAAGGATATTCCTTTGACATATCTAAATGATGGATAGGCAGAGAGATAGTTAGTTTGATTTACTGACCTTCTGGTTTGGTAGTTTCTTGGTTTGTTTGAAGGTTTCTGTCTGAGAGATCCAGTAGGTGCGAGCCAGACCGATGTATAGAAAGCCGATGATCATCCCCGGAGCCACGATGCTGGTACAGAACAGGAAAGTGATGTACACCTTATAGGACAGCGGAGAGATGGTCGGCTGGCACATGGCCTTGCTACCTACCATCATCATCTGAATCCTGAGGATCATGGGTAAAGTAAGAACCAGGGAAGCCACCCATACAAGCACCGCAATGGCTTTGCGGTAGCTCTTGGACCGTTTGACTGTGTCCAGCGGTTTCAGCACGGCAAAGTACCTCTCCGTGCTCATGATGGTCAGCGTAAAGATGCTGGCATGCATCGTCAGGAAATCCA
Source organism: Oncorhynchus gorbuscha (assembly GCF_021184085.1). Classification (NCBI taxonomy): domain Eukaryota; kingdom Metazoa; phylum Chordata; class Actinopteri; order Salmoniformes; family Salmonidae; genus Oncorhynchus; species Oncorhynchus gorbuscha. The sequence goes on along the minus strand of NC_060179.1, from coordinate 58,034,476 downwards.
TACTGATCAGAATTCTGCACCCAGCATCGCCAAAATACCAACCTTTCAGGAAGTACGTGCAGACAACGAACGGGATGGTCAACAGATAGAGCAAATCCGCCAAGGCTAGGTTGATGATATAAATATACATGGACGCTGCGGAACGCATGGAGTGACACATGACCACGAGGGTGTAGATGTTTCCGGAAACGCCGACCAGACACATGAGGGAGAGTATACAGCCTATGGTGAAGGTGGCGGCTGTGTTTTCGGGAGAGGAAGGGGCAGAGTCAAAAGGCGGGTCGGTGGCGTTGGGGATCCTCTCCACCAGGACCAGCAGGGGTTTCATGGATACAGTGGTCATCGCTATGGAGGGGGAGCGGGGCATGGGAGAGCAGAGAGAGATAAGCAAGGGAAGTGTTATCAATCATTATTATTCAATTATATCTATAATTTGCATTTCTGCAGCAACAACAGATGTTCCATGTATATTATGGTGATTTTAGGTTATGGGAAGAAAGGAATGGGAAATACAGTGCCTTCAGAAAGTATTCATAACTTTTGGTTTATTCAACATTTTGTTGTTTTACAGCCAACCCATCGACACACAATACGCCATAATAAAAAAGTGAAAACATGTTTTTAGAAATGTTTGCACATTTATTGAAGATGAAATAAATAAATATTTAATTTACGTAAGTATTCACATTTATTCACAATACATGTTAGAATCACCTTTTTGGCAGCAATTACAGCTGTGAATATTTCTGGGTAAGTCTCTAAGAGCTTTGCACACCTGGATTGTACAATATCTGCACATTATTTATGTTTTATTCTTCAAGCTCTGCCAAATTGGTTGTTGTTCAACTTTAACCAGGCCATTCAGAAACATTCAATGTTTTCTTGGTAAGCAACTCCAGTGTATAGCATGGGCTATACACTGGAGTTGTACCCCTTCTACTGCTTCTACTGCCACTATACCCCTTCTACTGCCGGTACTGGGCATGGAACCCCGCCGATCCTTCACGAATACCGACATAATCTGCCCGAGAATTCCAACTGGCTCCTCAGGCGCGACGTCCTCTGAAGGACCATTCTGCTAATCGTGACCTGCTAGCTTTCTAGAGCATATTGGACTGTTAGCTGATCCATCAACCAGTTTCTTGGACCACTATACCCATTTTGCCAATTGGACTTGGACCTCTCTGCTACTTGGAACCCTACTAATTCCACGACTGGTCTATCGATGTCACCTCACGAGGAGACAAGAACAGACTTTTCCCCTATCGCGACGTCCCTCTAAGGCCCTTCTGCTAACTTGCTAGGCCCGGCCTGCTAACTGCTAGCTTGCTAGCCCTGGCCTGCTGTCTGAATCGCCATGTCCCCAGCCAACCCAACCACTCACTGGACCCATAAGATTCACTTGGCTGCGCATGCCTCTCCCTAATATAAATATGCCTTGTCCGTTACTGTCCTGTTTAGTGATTACTGTCTTATTTCACTGGCTCAAAATGCCTTAACCAACCATGTTGTTCCACCTCCCACATATGCGATAACATCACCTGGTTTAAACGTCTCTAGAGACTATATCTCCCTCATAATTACTCAATGCCTAGGTTTACCTCCAATGTACTCTCTTCCTACCATACCTTTGTCTGTACATTATGTCCTTGAATCTATGCTATCGTGTCTAGAAACCTGCTCCTTTTACTCTCTGTTCCAAACGTGCTAGATGGCCAGTTCGTATAGCCTTTAGCCGTACCCTTATCCTACTTCTCCTCTGTTCCTCTGGTGATGTAGAGGTTAATCCAGGACCTGCAGTGCCTAGCTTCACTCCTACTCCCCAGGTGCTCTCATTTGTTGACTTCTGTAACCGTAAAAGCCATGGTTTCATGCATGTTAACATTAGAAGCTTACTCCCTAAGTTTGCTAGCTACGTACAAAATTTAAAAGCAATTATTTTGCTATGCTAATGGAGACATAACTTTAAAATGTCAATTCCTTCTCTTTGGGTGCTGCATTATAAATAACACAATAGCAGCACTCACTCCACTAGGTATATCTCACTGGTCACCCCCAAAGCCAATTCTTCCTTTGGCCACCTCTCCTTCCAGTTCTCTGCTGCCATTTAAAAAAATATATATTTTACCTTTATTTAATTAGGCAAGTCAGTTAAGAACAAATTCTTGTCAGTTCGGGGGTTTGAACTTGCAACCTTCCAGTTACTAGTCCAATGCTCTAACCACTAGGCTACCCTGCCACCCCAATGACTGGAATCAACTGCAATCAACTGCAAAAATCTCTGAAGCTGGAGAGTCTTACTTGCCTCACTAGCTTTAAGCACCAGCTGTCAGAGCAGCTCACAGATCACTGCACCTGTACATAGCTCATTTGTAAATAGCCTATCCAATCTACCTCATCCCCATACTGTATTTATTTATTTATCTTGCTCCTTTGCACCCCAGTATCTCTACTTACACATTCATCTTCTGCACACCCTACCATTCCAGTGTTTAATTGCTATATTGTAATTACTTCGCCACCATGGCCTATTTATTGCCTTACCCCTCTTATCCTACCTAATTTGCAAATGCTGTTTATAGATTGTTCTACTGTATTATTGATGGTATGTTTGTTTACTCCATTTGTAACTCTGTGTTGTTGTATGTGTCAAACTGCTTTGCTTTATCTTGGCCAGGTCCCAGTTGCAAATGAGAACTTGTTCTCAACTTGCCTACCTGATTAAATAAAGGTAAAAAAATAAATAAAATAAAAAATATATTTGGCCTTGTGTTTTAGGTTGTTGTCCCGTTGTAAGGTGAATTTGTCTCCCAGTGTGTTGGACAGCAGACTGAATACGGTTTTCCTCTAGGATTTAGCCTGTTCTTAGCTTTATTTAATTTCCTTTTATCCTACAATACTCAATAGTTCTTGCCGATGACAAGCATACAATTAATATGATGCAGCTACCACCATGCTTGAAAATATGAAGAGTGGTACTCAGTGATGTGTTGTGTTGGATTTTCCCTAAACATAACACTTCGTAATCAAGACAAAGTAAATTTCTTTGCCACATGTTTTGCAATTTTACTTTAGTGCCTTAATTCAAACAGGATGCATGTTTTGGAATATATTTTATTCTGTACAGGCTTCCTTCAGTTCACTCTGTCATGTAGGTTAGTGTTTTGGAGGAACTACAATGTTGTTGGAGTAACTACAATGGTTTTGATCCATCCTCAGTTTTCTCCCATCGCAGCCATTAAACTCTGTAACTGTTTTAAAGTCCCCATTGGCCTCATGGTGAAATCCCTGAGCGGTTTCCTTCCTGTCTGGCAACTGAATTAAGAAGGACGCCTGTATCTTTGTAGTGGCTGGATCTATTGTTACACCATCCAAAGTGTAATGCTCTGCTAATATGTATTTTTACCTACAGTATCTACTAATAGTTCCTTCTTTGCGAGGCATTGGAAAACCTACCTGGTCTTTGTGGTTGACGCGACTGAGGGACCTTACAGATAATTGTATGTGTGGGGTACAGAGATGAGGTAGTCATTCAAAATCATGTTAAACACTATTTCCATGCATCCTAAGTGCATTTTTACCCCTCAACGTATTTAGGCTTGCCATAAAGGGGTTGAATACTTATTGCCTCAAGACATATCAGCTTTTCATTTTAATTCATTTGTAAAAACTTAGAAAAACAACATTTCTACAATGACATAATGGGGTATTGTGTGTAGGCCAGTGACACGATCTCAATTTAATCCATTTAAAATTTAGGCTGTAACACAACAAAATGTGGAAAAAGGCGGGTGTGAATAATTTCTGAAGGCACTGTAAATAAATAGATATTTTCTTCAACGATCACTCCACCAAGATCACCATTGGTTCCATGGATGCAGTGGCCATCGCTGGAAAGAGGAGTGGAAGACAGGGAACAAAACAGAGAGCTTGAGAAGAGAGGAAGAGATAAAGATAAAGATTAGAGCGAGAGAGAAAGGGAGAGAGAGAGAGAGAGAGAGAGAGAGAGAGAGAGAGAGAGAGAGAGAGAGAGAACATACAGAGTAGTAGTGGTGAAAGAGTTGTTAGATGCAACCAATTTGATTAACAGTGAAGTCTCATCTTGAATTAGACCTTCTGCTGGTCTCGCTAATCAAGATCTGGAAATGTGAGTATAATTAGATACTTCTGGGTATAACAGGGATGAACCGGACAGCAAATCCCCAGGAAAGAGAAACAAAGTAAAACTTTTTCAAAAGAAGCGTATCTTAGGGAGCATGAAACTTCTTTCTACGGACTTAAGGTCAAATTCACTGAAATTCTATTCAGGAATTGGGAAATGCAATCATGTTCCAATAAATATGGTATGGTGGGTCGATATACTTAACTGCATTGACTGACTGGATTACACATGTCTGTGACCTTAGCTGCCATTTGGCAGTACTGTGGTTCAATACTGAATGCACTCTTTAGAAAAAAGGGTTCCAAAAGGGTTCTTCGCCTATCCACATTGGAAAATCCTTTTTGGTTCCAGGTAGAACCCTCTGTGGAAAGGGTTGTTATTCGAACCCAAAAGGGTTCTACCTGGAACCAGACGAAGAACCCTTTTATGTTTTTTTTTCTACGAGTTTAGGATCAGGATAATAGCATATAGGAATCAAATAAGACATGCGTAGTTAGGGGGAGATCATCATAGATTATATTGGTCTGGATATAAATTGCTTATGAATATAACTGTTATGTTTTGTGAACAATTATATTAACTTACAGTATAAAACCCGTCGGCCTTGATGTCTATATGTCTACAAATCAATATAATAAATGGTTTATGCGTGGTAAATAATATTAATAACATGTCATACATGAACAAACCCTACACAATTATTATTTTTTTTAATTACATGTACCTGCTTTTTTTTCTAATCTGCAGTCTCCCTTCAGACTCAGAAAGTCAGATGGAAGAGTTTGGTTTTAGATCCATGCTCTTATAGCCCTTTAAATCCACTATCAATGTCAGGATCCTCAGGGAAAGGTTGTTGTTCCCTTAGGATCCTAAATCCAGCTGTTCAAACAGAGGTCATTTACATATCATCTGATAACTTCTGATAGTCAAATCAGGCAACATAATCCATCTCTGATGACCTCCCCAGAGGACGACGCAAACATTTTCCACAAAATGTATTCTAATTAGCTAGCAGATCAAATATTAATTGACTATAAAAACAAAACAGCAGACTGTTTTCCAGACTGGATGTAATTATAATTGTACTTTACCTCAGTCAGATTCTCTCTCTTTGTCTCTCTCTGTGTCTCTCGCTCTCTCAAAACTCTGACATAAATCAATACAAATGTAATCCGCTCTAAGTCTCCCTGTGCGACACCAGCCAGACACATCACTAGCAGACGTGACGTTAAAGGACAGACTTAATGTCTGGGAGTTACACTCTGATGCCTATTTAATTAACTACTCTTTATCTGCTCTGACAGAGCCCGGCAGGCTGTTGGAGTGCCAGGTGTGTGTGGTGTGTGCGTGCTTGCGTGCCTTACCTTGATTGTAAGCCGCAAACAGACTGGCAGCCTGAACAGAAAAATGTAGCATCTAGCTCCGTTTGCCCGTTGAACCATCACCTAGCTCACTCTGGTTCCCCAAATTTCACACATACTGCAGGTATGTCTAGAGCCATTAAAGTCCACACAGAATCTTCAGGAAATCTGGTGATTCTTTGCATTTGAATTGAGATAAATAAAAAAATCCTGTATCTTGAGTTTGGGTTAAAAAAATCCTGTGCTATAATACCACTGTCTTTAGTTTACCATAGTAAAAAGTCTGTCAATCAAAAGGTGAACGAGATCTGAAAAAAAAAGAAAGGTGTCTTTTGAGCTGGAGTAAAACTTATCCTACGCTCTCTGTTTCTCGGTGCCTCTTGAGAGTACCTTCCACAGGTCTGGTTGACAGCTTTAAAATGCCACCGGAGAAATTCAATTTAGAGGAAGAGAAAAAAAAACATCACTGAAATGATGAGGTTAAAAATGAACGTTTCCTTACGGGGAGCAGAGAGTGACGGGGGTGAGAATCACAACAAGCCACAGCTGGTTACGGTGAATCTCCTTCACTGAGACACGGTGTGCCTGAGAGACTGAGAGAAAGAGGGGAGAGAGGAGGGAGGGAGGGAGGGAGGGAGAAGAGGGAGAGAGAGACTCATAGAGAAGCACTCTCGCGAGAAGTGGGAGGGGAGACGACTGAAAGAGGGACAGAATGGGGAGAGAGAGAGAAATGGATTGAGAGAGATGGAGGGGGGGAGAAAGATAAAGGAATTGGCATGGATTATACGGAAATATGCAGGAAATATGTCCTGCTCACTCGCCTCTACCCTTTAACCTGCTATTTTTGTACAACAGTAGTGTGTGTGTGTATGTGTGTTAAGCTGGGAAAACATCTTTCAGACTCCCTATCTCTCAGCACAGGGGCGCCGCAGGGTTGCGTGCTCTCCCCCTTCCTCTACACCAATGACTGCAACTTTGCAGATGACAACACCCTGGTCGGTATCAACTCAGACGGTGACGAGTCCAAGTAACATGGAGAGATTGACTGCCTGGTGGCCTGTTGCAGTAGCAACAACCTGGAACTCAACACAGTCAAAACTGTGCAGTTGGTGGTTGACTTCAGTAAATGTCCCCCACCGTCTCTCCCCCTCGATATTGATGCTTCAGGCGTCAGCAAGGACAAGTCATTCAAATACCTCGGAACCATCAGCTCCCACAACCACAAATGGGAGGACAACATCACAGGGGTGACAAAGAGGGCTCTATGTAGGACGTACTATCTGCGCTAGCTGATGAAACTCAATCTCTCTCTGACAATTCTGATTCGGTTCTATACGGCCATCATTGAGTCCATCCTCACCTCTTCTATCACCGTCTGGTTTGGGTCTGCCCGCCGCAAGGGCAAACTGCAGTTCATTATCCTGTCTGCAGAGAAGGTTATCGGCTGTCACCTGCCTTCCAGGACAAGGAAGCGTGCAGGAAAGATTTTCACCTACCCTGCCCACCCCAGACACCCCATCTTTCAAAGACTCCCCTCTAGCAGACAGTTTATGTCAATCATTACCAAAGCCGACCACCACCTGAACATTTCCTCCTATTCCCCCTGTAATCAGTTAGTTTTATGTTTACTGTTCTGATTTTGTATTTTATTCTGTATGATGTATATGTGGACTTGTATTTTGTTTGTATATTGTCTTTTGCTGGCAGCACCTCACTAAGTCAAATTATGGGTATGTGTAAACATACTTGGTGAATAAAGGCCATTCTAATTCTGTAATCTTCCAAGGTGTTTGTGTGTACAGTATATTTTATGGTACTATGTATACATGACTATGCTTCTTTAAACTTTTTCTTGTAAACATCAGATATAACCGGAGATGTTTTGTGTGTGTGTGATTTCGAGAAAGAGCGATTCAGTACTTGGCCCTGCACAGTTTTAATCAATAAACTCTCTCTAACCAGAGACAGAGGGGACAAGACTCTCATATCTCTCCCACATACAGAGGTCCATCCAAGGTCCTCCTGAATTCACAGAAGACAATTTGTGTTGATTAGAGAGAACTAACATCCCATTCCTGACCCCGGTCCATACACACACCCATGACAACCCACCCTCAGAGATCAGACTCATGATCTGCATTAGCCCAGACTGCCCACAATCTACTGCTGTGGGACTACAATTCAAGGATATTGTATCAAACACACTTTAAAACAATAATTACACAGTTTACCATATTACCACCTGAATGTAGTGTAAACCGTTTGAAAAGGGCTGGAAAAAGAGATCATAAGATGGTATGCTATGCAGAGAAGCATCAGAGGCAGGAATGAGGCATATGGGTGTGGAATGCAGAAGGCTAATATGTTTTAGATGTTAGTCACGTAGCACAGGAGGACTGACAAGCAGAGTCTATTTTTACTTTTGTGTGAATGTGTATTTATTTTGATGTATCTCTGTATGTAAGAGATCCTTAACTCACAACCTCTAGAATATGTGGGTTTTTCCCCCCACTGAAAAAACAGGCTTTTGGCAAATCTTTGGTCAATTTGCTGCAAATGTGCTGTAATGTAATTTTCACATGCAAATTAGTTTTGTGGCAAACCATTGTGGCAATTTAGCAGCGACTTGTGAACCTCTGGCAAAAATTCTGGGAAACTTGTGGCAAACATTCTACTGTTTGGTGCAAATGTGCTGCAAACTCATTATGAATATGCTAATTAGATCCGGTTTTTGGTTACTTTGGGCATTAACACAATGTTGTATCTCCATAAACCAAATCACATATAACTTTAAATTAACTTGCTTCTCACAGATAAAACTCAACTCAACAATACTAAACATGTATTCAATATCTTAACAGATAAAAAATATATCCAGTACAACTTCAAATCACCAGCATGCTAATGAAGAAAAGAGCAGAGACGTTTTTTATTTAACCTTTATTTAACTTTATTTAATAACTTTAAATGTATTTAAATAAACTGTTCATTTAATGTAGCTACAACATTTACAAGAGAGAAATGCGAACACTATGGGGATGTGGACCTTAGGATGTTTAAAGGGGGGACTACATTACAATGAGCTTTCAACCAATGGATGTTTAGAAGAGAATGAACAAAATTGAAATAACTAAAACAACAGAAACAAAATCAAGCCCAGTTCAGAACTATTGCGTGTTTGGGTGAACTTTGGAGATTGGCGGCCCAGTGGAAGTCCTTTGTCCCAAGCTTGTTGAATGCATGCACTGAAACAATCAGAAAACACAAAACAAAAACATTAGGATACTGAAAACAATTACTGAAAATTATTTTATATTTTGGCATTTAAAAAAAGTAGACTCAGCGGCTAATGGGCAGGTCTGGCTTTGGAAAAATGGGGTCAGCCATTACAATGTTGCCTTGATGTTGATATGCTTCTTACTGAAACTACCATTCTATGTATTTTTCAGCAAGGAAATAATGTAGCAACATAAACGGGGACTAGGCCTATTAAATCGACCTTTAAATGTGTTGCCAACTATTCTTAGAGAGCTACAGTAAACCCCATTTTTCTCCAGCCAAGCCTCAACACAATTGATTCAAACAAATCAACTAATTACTCATTTCAATTTAGACTGGAGGCTTCCTCGTTAAAAGAGACAGTTGTCTACTAGTTGTCTCCTCTTCATGACTCTGTTGTATAAGGCTTGGGTGAAAGAAAAGCTCAATCAAATTGAGTTATACCTAATATGGAAATTCATATTATTTTTCCAAAATGAATTATTGTTAATTATTGTTAACTTACATCTCAAAGACATGCATGCAAGAAGCCGTGTGCAGACACATTTATCTGTCCTCAGTTTGATTGAAATCCTCAATCTGTCTTTTTTGCCTTGTAACTGATTGATTCTAGAAAGAGAGAAGGAAGGTCATGATGAGCTAGCTACTAGTTTAAAGCAATGACATATCTAATTGTTACAAAGAAAGAAGGTATAGGCTAAATGTACGAGAATAAAGCATGAACCTTATCAAGCTTGAAGACAATACACTCATTTATCATTGAAACAAGTGTTATGAATGAGTGCACCACAAACATTTTTCCAGGGTGTTGATGCATTCTGAATGCAGCTTCTTCCAACACCAAGTCATCTCATATTGTTGTTATCTTGGCTCTTCTGCTAGCTAACATGCTACTGAACAGGGACACTAGGATATTGACATCCATAGTATTGGTATTAGCTAAAAGATAGCAACATATCGACCTAAAAATATGTGTTTAGGCAAATCATTAGCTAAATATGCAAAATATGATAGCTAAAGTTAGCTAAGTGCTAGCGAAGTAGCTAAGTGCTAGCCATTAGCGAGCCATCTAGTCAGTGGTGTTGACAGACTGTAACTGTTACAGCAACAAAATGTGTTAAGCATGACATTGCGAACCAGGCATCAATTAGCTAACACAATTTTTTTCGTTTATTAGGAAGTTTAATTCGTGAATTAAACACTCACTGGACTACTTTGATAGTTAGCTAGATAGCTTGGTTTCCATTTTCCAAGAGGCTAATCACATGAAAAGAACCTGAGAACATACGCATGTGAGTGTGTGATTACTTGCAAGAATACCCCTGATCCCCTGGCAGTCCATTTGTTTTGCTGTCATATAATCAGCAGGGTGCGTGAAAGATTCCGACGTGTGTGTGTATGTGTGCTGGAGGGAGATTGGAGTCAAATGCAGCAAATTGTTTTGTTCTCCTGTGGCTTTGAAAGGCACATCTGGACCCCATCAGACTGTCATTCATTACCTCTGCCTAGGAACTAAGATGGTGAGAGAGAGTGAGTGAGCGAGTGAGAGAGCGAGAGAGAGAAAAATAAAAAGAGATAAAAATGGAAAGAGAGAGAAAGAGAGAGAGAAAGAGAGAGACAGAGGAGATAGGGGAGAGGGGCGCAGAAGGAGAAAGAGAGAAAGAAAGAGAAGATATAGACAGAGTATGTCTATGCATGCAAGTGCCTGTATCTGCATCTGAGCGCCAGGGAGATTTTGGCCCGTGGCAGACTGGTAGCACATTGCTCTCCAGCCGATGCTGCTATTCTCTGTCCTGTACTATGCCGTGTTAAGCCCCACTGTGAGGCGAGAGAGAGGTCTGGAGGATGTGATGACTTTATAGGGGGAGAGGACAGAGCAGCAGAGGGGCACAGCAGACAGAGACTGTTACATGGCAGGGTAAGCCTGGCTTGGCACTTCTAACTGCACATCTAACTGACAGGCTTTGTGGGTTCCACTAGGACATAGGCCAGGCGTTGTGGTTATGACGACAGACAGTTAGAACTACACTATATGTAAACGGTGGTGTAATCTAAGCCGCTATGTGTGTGAGAATGTGGGGTCTCTGTGCGTGTGTGTGTGTGTTGCATGGAAAGCCTGAGGGGAGCAAGAGAGAGAGAACGAGAGATATGTAATGAGAGAGAGAGGGAAAGGGGGAGAGAGAAGGGGAAAGTGTGTTTAAGCTGAAAAATATTTGCAAGCCATTTAACTCTCTCTCCTGACTACGGATTGTCCCAGATAACCCTGGAGATGCTCACACACACACCACGCTCATTCAAGACTGACAAGGACCCTGGGTCTGGTACAGATACACAGATAATGTGATTTAACCAATATGTCTACAAAACGTCACCAGAGATCTTTCAACCTGTTATTGGCGATACTTTATCGTCGATTCGTGGAAACAGGAGTCTCATAAAATGCCCAGGGGGTCCGTCTGAATTTAGAAAACGCTCCATTATTAAAATTAGAAAATGTTTTGCTCCAGGAAGTAATCCAACATTGTGTTGCCGCCATCTTGTCTATTTCCAGTCTTCTCTCATTGATCGAGACAGGTGTCTGCCAATCACGCGGCACTTTGGCGTGGACCCACGTATCTCAATCAAGGAGAAAAGATTTGAAAAAGACACGGTGGCGGTGCACACATTGTTGGATTACTCAGTGGAGCAGAAACATATTCTAAATTCAAATGGAACCTGCAATTGGATAAGTTTTGCGACTCCTGTTTCGTGGACGAAGATAGTATGTCCAATACCAGGTTAGTTGAAAAATCTCCGCCGATGTTTTGTAACTACCAGTATAATGATACCAATTTTTTTTTGTTAAATCATACTATCTGGTGTCGCAATCTGTAGCTGCCGCAACCACGTTTAAAAAATATTTTTTATTAAGTAATAATTTCTAAATATTGTATTATATCATTTTGAGATATAGACCTACAGTACATACAATGCCATACAATCCAAATTGAAAAATTGTCTATGCCTAGTGGCTAGTGGCACAAAGAAAACACGTATATTTTTAAAACACTAAAACACCAAATTAGGCCTACATTATTATTCAATTAGACCGCCATCACTGTCAATCGTGAATGATAATTCTTCACGTTTTACAGGTGAAACGTCCATGCTGCATCTGCGCATCTGCATCTGTGCATTTTGATCTTCTTGAATGATGTAAGCAGCCCTAATACTGTTCCATTTAGAGCAGATAGAGTTAAGAAGCCAGCTGTATTTTGTTTCAATCAAAGCATATTTAGCATGGTTGGTTTGGCCACATGATAAAACATTGACTTACAATTCAACACAATCCTCCTAAATTGTCATAAGAAATTGCGTGGTGTTTTTAGGTCTCACAGTAACCTAACATGATCTAAGCTATTCGGTTTGTTATGTAAAATACTAATGAATCATTAAGTGATCTTGCGAGACATATTCATTCAACTTCAATCTAAACTTTATTAAACTAACCTCATTCTTTGAAGTGACAGAGCGTCGCACCGGCTGAAAGATGCTGAAAGAAAGAAATCATAGCCTATTTCTCAACTCTTGTTCCCGAGGCAAAATGTACATTTGGTGTATCATTTTACTGCAATAAATGCTTCATTCTGCAGAAGGTAATATTATATTAGGCTACATGTGAGAGGTTATAGACCTACAGTCAGTGTTCAGATTTCAGTTACTATTCCATTTAACCCATCTGTGCCTACAGTTAGTTCCCTTGATATTTTACGTCTCCGTCTTGTGACTGTCCAACTTGTATAGCACTTCACAATCATCACACATAATCATCACACTGTTCTCATCCTCTTTTAACCAAGTCTTTCCCAAACATTGCTGTTCAGGACCTCCCTTTATTTTCAACTCTCCATTTCACATTTCCCTTATTAAATTAAAACATTGTCCTTTTGGCCTCAGTGGATCGTCGGTAACATTTGGCGATTGGAGTATACTTGGCACATAAAGCATATGCTTACGCACTAATGCCAGATCCAACAAAAATGAAAGAAAAACCTCAACATAACCTGTATATATGAATTGCACAATAATTACACATTTATGGATTGTTTAATTCATTGTTTTCTCTTTATTCAACCCACCCGCCACTCACCTGCCCTTCATTCACACAATATTTCATGACCCTAAACCCACCCGCCTCGCGGATATAACCGCAGGTTATGAGTCAACCCGCGCATCACTAGTGTGTTTATGTGTGTGCATGGTGTGTTTGTTTGAGTGATTTACAGACACACATAGTTACTGTCCGCTACAGTTTCTCCCGATTCAGCTCAGATAAGCCACCACTCACAACCTAACCCCATACTGCCCTCTAGCACCGGCTACAGCACACTCCTACTACTATGCTATTTTTCCCTCCATAGCGCACAGGTCACTGCCATCATGTAGTTTGCTCAGCTTGGGGAAGTGTTGCCCTTTCTCTACTATGTGTGTTTAGAGTTGACTGGGACAACATTTTTCATCTCATGCACACACTTTGATGTACTCTATGTGTGAGTCCCTCTCTCGCTTCCTTCCTTCCTCCCTCCCTCCATCCCTTCCCTCTACGTCTTCCAGGTAACACTTTAACAGTATATTCTCATGTATACTATGAATTCCTAGCCCAGATGTGTTATAGTGATGACAGGAGAGGGAAAGTGACAGAGAGTACTTTACCTCTCTAGCATCAATAAGATGCTGCTAAGAAAAGCTGACCTGTTTCAGATAGTCAGTATGATTCAAACCGAATGATACATTCTGCTGATAAATATTGTGAGTAATATAGTTTCTGGTATGGTCTGTACAGTGTTGCGTTGTCAAAGTGTCATCCAGACTCTCTGCTGCAGAGGTTTCTATTCTCCCATTTGATGTTGTCAAGACTCTGTCACAAGAGCAACAGTGCCAAGGGATTACATTTGCTGTTGACTCCTGGAAGTACCGGCCCCACCCTGTTTCCGTATCACCTGCTTCCTCACACAGTCTGTTTGTGTGTGTTTCTATTTTTATGCTCTGACTCAGTACCTTATGTTCCCACGTGGACTCAGAAGAGCAACAGCCAAAATTCAAGAATGCTGATACTATTGGCATAAGGTCAGAAAGTAGTTTACACTCAAACTTTCACACAGTGGGATTTGAGCACCTATGTAACTTTATCTTGGGGAAAGGAGTGTGTGTGTGTGCACATTTTTACTACACTTGTGAGTACCATAAGTGCTCACAGAAACCAAGTCAAATACAGAAAAGTGAGGATTTTGTCGGTCCTCACTTAAAAAAAAGCCATTTTAGGCTTAGCTGTTAGGTTTAAGGTTAGGGTTTGGAGTTAGGGAATGTAGGATTTTGAATGGTAATCAATTGTTGGTCCCCAAAAGGTCTTCACAAGTATAGTTAGACATAGCAGTGTGTGTGTGTGTGTGTGTGTGTGTGTGTGTGTGTGTGTGTGTGTGTGTGTGTGTGTGTGTGTGTGTGTGTGTGTGTGTGTGTGTGTGTGTGTGTGTGTGTGTGTGTGTGTGTGTGTGTGTGTGTGTGTGTGTGTGTGTGTGTGTGTGTGTGTGTGTGTGTGCACTGGTCGTCCTAGGAGATGAACAACGTTCCTATCATGCCTGGTCGTATGTTCCTTATTATCACTAATCCTGTTTGGGAACATCTCAGTCTCCATCCCATTAATATAGACATGCGCGCGCACACACACACACACACACACACACACACACACACACACACACACACACACACACACACACACACACACACACACACACACACACACACACACACACACACACACACACACACACACACACACACACACACACACACACACAGATCCCTCATATCCCCCACATATCCCGTGTTGTGTCCTCTGTATCCCAATTCTGCTGCCTGATTATTTAGAATCTAAATTTGAACAGTTTGTCACAGCAGGAAAACAACTCTGCAGCAACAAAACATTTTAATTATTATGTGTATTATAATAAATTGACATTGTTGCAAGAGTTGATCTTTTTCTTTAGGGCGAATCAAGTCTGAATTTTAAAGTGGAAATCACAAACTTTAGAAACCTCAAACACACTACAAGTTTGCATTTCCTGCCATGCAGGAAAATTCTCTGCAACAGCAGAGTGATCAAATGAAGATAATGCACCTGTATGTCTGCCTGGTGAACTGAGCATAAAGAAAAGGGAATAGATATATAGACAGGATAGAGGATGCATCCCACAATTAGATCCAAGACAACAGAGACTTATAATGCATGGAATGTAAATATGCACACTAGGAGGCAGGAAGTATACAAGGATGTAACCGTGTATGACCAAGACGTTGACATTGGAAGGTCTATGCGTCTCGTATGAGCCCAACAAGTTTGTAGAGAGTGTATATGGAGTACGCAGCTTTCTTTACTCTATACAGGTCTATGGGTCTCTACACATGCATGTAAACATAAACGGTAGTGATTCGTCTTGCCACACTGTAGAAACGTTTTGTGATCTGGTCTGGGGGGGGCATGAAGTTGCTAGACAACAAAACAGTTTAATTACACCACTGTTTGGGAAGAGACTGACCTAAATTGCACTGCACATGATACGCTGATATGATAAATATATCATAGCGTTTATCACATCAATAACCGACGCCATAGAAACGACCAAATAAATATATGGCAACATAGATATGTGGAAACATCTCACAAAATGTTTGGTTGGCCTCTTTTTCAGAGTCCACACACAATAACATATCCACAAAGAAACAAACACACACAACAATCTATCACAATATATTTGCTCCCTCTGCAACATTTCAATTATCCCAGTATGAGTCAACCCACATTTTTTCTCCCTACTGTCCCTTGTTTTTCACTCCTCTCCATGTCTCTCCCTCCCTATTTCATAATTCCCTCCCTTCCTCTCTCTCCTAATTCAATTTAACGTTGTGTTCCTGTTTGTGTATCTTGGAAGGGATGTGAGGCAATATGTGTTCTTGGAATGTGCTGTAATGCTGTAATGTGCTGATGTATTGTAATGTAATGATTTATTGTATATTTGGGATCGGCAGGTTAGAGCACTGGGTGAGTAACCGTAAGGTTGCTGGATCGAATCCCAGAGCTGACAAGGTAAAAATACGTCGTTCTGCCCCTGAAAAAGGCAGTTAACCCACTGTTCCCCGGTAGGCCGTCTTTCTAAATAAGAATTTGTTCTCCTGGTTAAATAAAATAATAAAATAATTACCCAGTTGTGGATTGAATTCTCTTCCTCTGTCTAGCTCACTCACTTTCTCTCTGCTTACCGTGTGCTTGAGTTGACGACAATGGGCCTGCCAAGTATTAGGGCTGGAACACTTTTCAGAATCGTTACAAAACAATGTCTCTGTGTACACAGTGTGTGGGGGTGTGTGTGTGTATGTGTTTGTGGTGTCCAAAATAAACTCTGATCTCTTCCCTAGCACTGAGCATCCTCTCATTGTATCATAACAAGCTGCCTTGGGGGACCAGTGTTCCTCTGACTGGCTTCTGTTGGCATTCTGATCCATCGTCAACAACTCTGGTTGCTCTTCTGGGCAACACATTTCTCTGCCTCTCTCCCTCGTCGCTCTCTCTCTCTTTATCCTTGTGTGTCTTTCTTTCTCTCTCCTTCTCTCTGTCTCTTTCTCTCTTTGCACCCTCTTCCCTCTTCTCTCTCTCCACTTCGTCCCACTTTCACCTCCCTATCACTCTAAAAGCTGTGTGTACTGTACACTTTTGGTTTCCTAGGTTCCGTTAATTTAACCTCCTCAGTGGCAGGATTTGAGGTTAAACACATTGACCACTGTAGCAGAGTGTTGTCGCCTTCCTGCAGTATCACAAAACCCACAGCTTCCATTACTGCCATATTAATGACACCCTTGCATCTCTCAGCCGTTCTCTGACAGTTTTCTAAGTGTGTGGAAAAATGTCTAGTTGTCAGCATTATCTCACGTAGAGCCGTGTGATGTAATCATTTGGGAGTTGTCAACACCGAATAAGAGGTGCCCTCGTTGCCAATATCTGTGTGTGTGCACGCGCGTGCATGGCATGTCTGTCAGAGTTCGGCTGGAAAGACAACCTGTACATTCTAGAGACAGAGTGCCAGGAATGAAAGAGCAGCCAGGAGAGAGAGAGTATACATTGAGTAAGAGTGACAGGACATCTCCCAGTTGGTTAGACAGTTGAAAGCCTGTCAGGTCCAATGAAGCAAAGAGAGTAGATTGACTAGGGCTGTCTCTGGAGAGAGCTGACTCTGGTTTGGACTGGTGTGTGTGTGTGCATGAGACATAACTTAACGTTAAACTCTGTTAAAGCTCTGGTGTAACTAGATCATTATTTAGTTTATCCTTCACTTAGCCAGGTATGTCCTTGTGAACATTGAGATCGATGGCAACGCCAGTGAAGTCAAAACTATTTTTATAAACACGTCATTGTGATTAAGTTATGTTAAAGTGGAGGTGTGTGTGTGCAAGTGTGTATTCGTGTGTCACATTTTCTGATTTTAACAGGAGTATGCTGCATCAGCACTGTAGTCCGCCTCTGAGGACCACAGAAGCGCATTTTTGTGTGTTTTTTTTTTTAATAGTCAGATAAAGGTGTTTCGGGGCAATCAACACCAATCCTCCTTCGAGGGCCACCGAGTAGGACCTTCAAGTGTGCGGATACCCGCAGATCACATCCCCGGCCGCGGCCTCAATGCATGCATAGACCAACTGGTCAGCGTCTTAACAAACATACTTGACCTCTCCCTGTCATAGTCTGTGGTCCCCATATGCTTCAAGATGTCCACTATTGTCCCTGTACCCAATCAAACTAACATAACCTGCCTAAATGTCTATTGCCCTGTAGCACTCAATTCTGAAATCATGGAGTGATTTGAGAGGTGGTCAAGGACCACATCAGCTCCACCTCACCTGTCACCTTGGACCCACTCCAATTTGCATACCGCCTCAACAGATCCATTCCCACCTGGAAAAGAGGAACACCTATGTGAGAATTCTGTTCTTCGCCTACAGCTCAACTCCAAACTTGACATTAAGCTCAAGGCACTGGGTATGAGCACCTCCCTCTGCAACTGGATCCTGAACTTCCTGACAGGTAGACCTCCGGTGGTGAGGGTGAGGGTAGGCAAAAACACCTCCGCCATGCTGGCCCTCAACATGGGGCTCCCTGTACACCTGTGATGCCATGAATGACTCCAACACCATCATTAGGCTTGCAGGTGACACAATGGTGGTGGGCCTGATCATCGACAACAACGGCAGCCTACAGGGAGGAGATAGAGCCCTTGTACAGTGTTGCCAGGGAAACAGCCTCTGCCTCAACGTCAGCAAAAACAAGAAGCTGAAGAAATTTGGCATGGGCACTCGGATCCTAAAGAAGTTCTACAGCTGTACAATCACAGCATCTTAACCAGCTGCATCACTGCCTGGTACAGCAACTGCAAGTTGGCCCTACAGAGGGTGGTACGGACAGCCCAATACATCACTGGGGGCAGACTCCCTACCCTCCAGGACATCTACACCAGGCGATGTCTGAAGAAGGCCCGAAAGGTCGTCTAGAACTCCAGCCACCCGAGCCACGAACTGTTCACTCTGTTACCGTCTGGCAAGCGATATCGGAGTATCAGGTCTCGGGCCAACAGGCTCTGAGACGGCTTCTACCACCAGGCCATAACACTGCTCCAAAGCTAAACATAGCTTTCTCCCTGCACAGACCTGCACATTAAATATTATTTGCACCGGAAAGATTATGTCAAATTTTGGAAAACTCAGGTTGTTGCGTTCCACAGTGCAATTTCAGAATGGATGAACAACAACCAGGCAAGTTTCACAATGAACAATACTTAATTTGAAAAGGTGGGAAATGTCTCTTACAAATTGTCGTTTTTGCAACGTCTGTTAAAAGTCTCTTCTCAAAAATACCAACAACTCTTAACTAAAAAAAGACCTCTTTCCTAAAATCCATCAATCAACATGTATCTTAATTAACACTCAATACTCATCCACATGTAGGCTCTGAAGTATAGTCCTTCCGTGGTGCCAGTTCCTCCACTTTTAGTTCGACCTTTTCTCCTTAGCGCGCCATTGAATCCCTTTCTCTCCACAGGTTCCAGTCTCCATGAAGGGGGGGGGGGGGGGGGGGCCTCAGGTCCGTCCTCGTGAAGAAAAAGGCAGTGTAAGTATCCGAGTCAGGTAGGTATCATAGTTTCCCAGGATTAATTCCCTTTTACTTCTATATCTTCAGCACAATGTTCGCTCATATCCTGCATAGTGATAACTTATCTAAAGTGCACAGAAGTGACTTTGAGCCGCAGATGATGACCTCAAGGGCGAGAGGGAAAGTACTTAATTAATGCGCTGTTTGTGTGCTGTTTGTGTTGGGAGCGACGAATGATCAAAGACAGGCGTGGATTCGAGCTCTGTGCGTCCTAGGAGTGGGCAGCCATCAAAGAGCTGTGTGTCTGCACTGTCGGGATGGAGTCCCGTTCATTTCCTTCACCAGTGCACAATCAAGAGTGGAAAGAGAGGCACGCAGGAATGTCGCCTCTCAATTTGGGTTAGAGAATATCATTGGCGTACAAGCTTAATAGAGAGCACGCGTGAGAATTCAGGACATACATATGGATAGCACTCAGAAGAATTTAGGACAGGCACTATTGGTAGCACGCGTGAGATTGCACACTTCAATTACTGAACAGAGAGCACTCGTGAATAGGTTGGCACAGCAAAACGCATTCCCAAACATGTGAACACAGGAAGCTCTTCATCACAACAACTATATGCACCTTAGAAAGGATTTGCACTGACTACCCACATATCCAACCCTTATACACAAACATACATACACAAAACAAACACCCATAAACACACGCAAACACACACACGCTCAGAGCTCACTGTGTGTTGATTCCACTACCCACTTTAGTGTCTTCAGACAGTATTCATACCCCTTGACTTATTCCATATTTTGTTGTGTTACAGCCTGAATTCTAAAATGGATCAAATATTTTTGTTCTTCTCACACATCTCAGCACAACAAAGGGAAAACATGTTTTTCAAAATGTATGCCCATTTATGGAAAATGGAATGAACAGAATGATCTAATTTACGTAAATATTTACAGTCAATACTTTGCAGAAGCACCTTTGGCAGCAATTAGAGCTGAGTATTTCTGGGTAAGTCTCTAAGAGCTTTCCACACCTGGACTGTGCAACATTTGCCCATTATTATTTTCAAGCTCTGTAAAATTGGTTGTTGATCATTGCTAGACAACCATTTTCAGTTATTGCCATAGATTTAAGTCAAAACTGTAACTCGGACACTCAGGAACATTTGGTCTTCTTGGTAAGCAACTCCAGTCTAGATTTGGCCTTGTGTTTTAGGTTTTCTTCCGGCTGAAGGATCAATTCACCCCCCAGTGTCTGGAGGAAAGCAGACTGAACAAGGTTTTCCTCTAGGATTTTGCTTAGCTCTATTTCGTTAGTTTTTTTTGATCCCGAAAAACATCCCAGTCCTTAATGATTACAACCACAACATGATGCACGTGCTGACGGGATGATCTCACGCATTTGCTGCATATTATAATGTCGGTATATTCATGCTGCAAACAGCCCGTTCCATCTCATCCCAATAATGTTCTATTGGGTTGAGGTCCGTGGACTGCGCAGGCCACTCAAGTAAACTGAACTTGCTGTCATGTTCCTAGAACCATTCTGAGAGAATATGGGCTTTGAGACATGACACATTATCCTGCTGGAAGTAATCATGTGACAAAGGGTGAACCGTCTCCTTGAAGGGATGCACCTGGTCAGCAACAATGTTCAGATACACTGTGGTGTTCGAACATTGCCAAGTGGTATCAAGAGACCTAACGTGTGCCAGGAAAACATTCCCCATACCAGTACACCACTGCCACCAGCCTGTACCGTTGACACCAGGCAGGATGGGGCCATGGACTCATGCTGCTTACGCCAAATCCTGACTCTGCCAACACCACTGTTATACTGCGCAATGAATTGCCTGTTTGTGGGCTGCCAGTTAGCTTGCCCAATTCTTGCCATTCTCCTTCGACTTCTCTCATCAACAAGCTGTTTCCACTCACAGGCCCACACTGCCTGGATGGTTTTTGTTTATTTCACCATTCTCCGTAAACTCTAAACACTGTCGTGCGTGAAAAGCCCAAGGGGCCGGCCGTTTCTGAGATACTGGAACCGTCGCCCCTGGCAACAACGATCATACCACACTCAAAGTCGCTTCGGTCACTCGTTTTGCCCATTCTTACCTTCAATTGAATAGTAACTGAATGCCTCGATGCCCGTCTGCCTGCTTTATATAGCACGCACGGCCAAGTGACACACTGTCTACAGATTTATAGTATATTCCCATTCCAATGCAGGATGACCTTCTGTAGAATGTATGACATCACTAGTGCGGTTGAATGATAATTATGTTGCATATAATAAACTACATTCATCAATCTGACTTAATTATTATGTGAATAAATGCAACAGGCCCTGTACATCTCTGGAGGATGTAGTCAGCAAGCCAATTAAGAGGCTAAATACAAATAGCTAATCCAGGCGACCAATGTTATTGTTATTGTAATCCAAACATACTGTATACTATATGTAGTGTAAATTATATTTACCAACAGACCTACTAAATTCTGAATGTACAGTCAATCAAATGATGCATTTTCTCAATTCAACTAATTGGATGTATCAGTCATGAAATAATTAACACTCATACCATTACAGTGTACATGAAATAATTAACACTCATACCATTACAGTGTACATGAAATAATTAACACTCATACCATTACAGTGTACATGAAATAATTAACACTCATACCATTACAGTGTACATGAAATAATTAACACTCATACCATTACAGTGTACATGAAATAATTAACACTCATACCATTACAGTGTACATGAAATAATTAACACTCATACCATTACAGTGTACATGAAATAATTAACACTCATACCATTACAGTGTACATGAAATAATTAACACTCATACCATTACAGTGTACATGAAATAATTAACACTCATACCATTACAGTGTACATGAAATGCAGTGCTGTGAAAAGGTATTTACCTCCTGTCAAATTGTTTCTACTTTTGCATGTACTTGATGCTGAATGTTATCAGATCTAAAACCATCACCTAATATTAGATAAAGGGAACCCGACTGAACAAATAACACGTTAATTATATACAAGGAATTTCTCAAAGCTGCTAATGAGAACCTTGAGGACCTTGTACCTAGCCGGTGGGAATTCCGGTGGGAGACCCCCACCCAGGTACAGTAGTGGCAGTGCTGGCAACACTAGCTGCAGTAACCCATTGGGAGAGGGTCACACTCGGAAAATCAGAGGGGGGGGGGATTATTGCGGCCCTGGCGGCACAAAATAATCAAAAGGTCTGACATCTCAGAGATGCTTGGGAAAATGGTCACAACGGGGGACCAGTGTGTGTGTGTGTGTGTGGGGTGTATCTGAGCTCCGTCTGCTAGGACTTGACATTAGTTAAGCAAATCTCCCCACTCTTGCTCAATTTGGCATGCCTTCGCTAACAGCTACAACTGTAAATGCATTTGCGCGTCAAGTCTTTACTTGGGCTCGGGGATGCATCAACTGTGGAACATCTGAGTGTGTGGTTGTTTGTGGGGGAAGGATGGGGAGAGTGTGTGTATGTATCCTACATCTGTTGCTAATGGGTAGTGATGTTAGGAACAGTATAGGATTAATCACAATAATTGTTTACCAAAATAATAATTGCTTATCAAAAATATAATTTTCAGTCATGGTTATAGGTAATCATTTTTTATATGAAGTGCTTACATTACACGCATATTATTCGTTAATTGTGGAAATAAATTAAGATATCCAATATTTTTTATATAGTGTATATATATATATATATTTTTAATAACAGTATACAATATAATCGAGGTGAGGGTATTGGAAATGCTTTTGGCTTTTAATCTCCTTCTGTTCTTTAGGTGGTACTGTGTGCTCTTTTTAAAGGATGGGTCCCAATATCTCAAAGGCCCTCGGATCCAGGTGGACAGGGCTGGTCTGCCAGTCACTGGGACGACAACCTAACTTGGGATGGGAGGAGGTTTTAGCGGGTTGGAATAGTGGAGAACAATTAGAGGTTTACTCAGTAGCAGTGCAAATATATTCCTGGCTCAGGAAGGCCACCAAAAATTCAGAGATTTCCATACCCAACTATAACATCTTCCGTCAAGATAGAACTGCCAAAGGGGGAGGAGTCGCAGTCTACTGCAGAGATAGCCTGCAAAGTAATGTCATACTTTCCAGGTCCATACCCAAACAGTTCGAACTACTAATCCTGAAAATTACTCTCTCCAGAAATAAGTCTCTCACTGTTGCCGCCTGCTACCGACCCCCCTCAGCTCCCAGCTGTGCCCTGGACACCATTTGTGAATTGATTGCCCCCCATCTAGCTTCTGAGTTTGTTCTGTTAGGTGACCTAAACTGGGATATGCTTAACACCCCGGCAGTCCTACAATCCAAGCTAGATGCCCTCAATCTCACACAAATCATCAAGGAACCCACCAGGTACAACCCTAACTCTGTAAGCAAGGGCACCCTCATAGACGTCATCCTGACCAACTGGCCCTCCAAATACACCTCCGCTGTCTTCAACCAGGATCTCAGCGACCACTGCCTCATTGCCTGTATCCGCTACGGTGCCGCAGTCAAACGACCACCCCTCATCACTGTCAAACGCTCCCTAAAACACTTCTGTGAGCAGGCCTTTCTAATCGACCTGGCCCGGGTATCCTGGAAGGACATTGACCTCATCCCGTCAGTTGAGAATGCCTGGTCATTCTTTAAGAGTAACTTCCTCACCATATTAGATAAGCATGCTCCGTTCAAAAAATGCAGAACTAAGAACAGATACAGCCCTTGGTTCACTCCAAACCTGACTGCCCTCAACCAGCACAAAAACATCCTGTGGCGGACTGCATTAGCATCGAACAGTCCCCGCGATATGCAACTGTTCAAGGAAGTCAGGAACCAATACACGCAGTCAGTCAGGAAAGCTAAGGCCAGCTTCTTCAGGCAGAAGTTTGCATCCTGTAGCTCCAACTCCAAAAAGTTCTGGGACACTGTGAAGTCCATGGAGAACAAGAGCACCACCTCCCAGCTGCCCACTGCACTGAGGCTAGGGAACACGGTCACCACCGACAAATCCATGATTATCGAAAACTTCAACAAGCATTTCTCAACGCCTGGCCATTCCTTCCGCCTGGCTACTCCTACCTCGGCCAACAGCTCCGGCCCCCCCGCAGCTCCTCGCCCAAGCCTCTCCAGGTTCTCCTTTACCCAAATCCAGATAGCAGATGTTCTGAAAGAGCTGCAAAACCTGGACCCGTATATATCAGCTGGGCTTGACAATCTGGACCCTCTATTTCTGAAACTATCCGCCACCATTGTCGCAACCCCTATTACCAGCCTGTTCAACCTCTCTTTCATATCGTCTGAGATCCCCAAGGATTGGAAAGCTGCCGCAGTCATCCCCCTCTTCAAAGGGGGAGACACCCTGGACCCAAACTGTTACAGACCTATATCCATTCTGCCCTGCCTATCTAAGGTCTTCGAAAGCCAAGTCAACAAACAGGTCACTGACCATCTCGAATCCCACCGTACCTTCTCCGCCATGCAATCTGGTTTCCGAGCCGGTCACGGGTGCACCTCAGCCACACTCAAGGTACTAAACGACATCATAACCGCCATCGATAAAAGACAGTACTGTGCAGCCGTCTTCATCGACCTTGCCAAGGCTTTCGACTCTGTCAATCACCATATTCTTATCGGCAGACTCAGTAGCCTCGGTTTTTCGGATGACTGCCTTGCCTGGTTCACCAATTACTTTGCAGACAGAGTTCAGTGTGTCAAATCGGAGGGCATGTTGTCCGGTCCTCTGGCAGTCTGTATGGGGGTGCCACAGGGTTCAATTCTATACACTCTTTTCTCTGTGTATATTAATGATGTTGCTCTTGCTGCGGGTGATTCCCTGATCCACCTCTACGCAGACGACACCATTCTATACACTTTCGGCCCATCATTGGACACTGTGCTATCTAACCTCCAATCGAGCTTCAATGCCATACAACACTCCTTCCGTGGCCTCCAACTGCTCTTAAACGCTAGTAAAACCAAATGCATGCTTTTCAAACGATCGCTGCCTGCTCCCGCTTGCCCGACTAGCATCACCACACTGGATGGCTCCGACCTTGAATATGTGGACACCTATAAGTACCTAGGTGTCTGGCTAGACTGCAAACTATCCTTCCAGACCCATATCAAACATCTCCAATCGAAAATCAAATCAAGAGTCGGCTTTCTATTCCGCAACAAAGCCTCCTTCACTCACGCTGCCAAGCTTACCCTAGTAAAACTGACTATCCTACCGATCCTCGACTTCGGCGATGTCATCTACAAAATTGCTTCCAACACTCTTCTCAGCAAACTGGATGCAGTTTATCACAGTGCCATCCGTTTTGTCACTAAAGCACCTTATACTACCCACCACTGCGACTTGTATGCTCTAGTCGGCTGGCCCTCGCCACATATTCGTCGCCAGACCCACTGGCTCCAGGTCATCTACAAGGCCATGCTAGGCAAAGCTCCGCCTTATCTCAGCTCACTGGTCACGATGGCAACACCCATCCGTAGCACGCGCTCCAGCAGGTGTATCTCATTGATCATCCCTAAAGCCAACACCTCATTCGGCCGCCTTTCGTTCCAGTACTCTGCTGCCTGTGACTGGAACGAATTGCAAAAATCGCTGAAGTTGGAGACTTTTATCTCCCTCACCAACTTCAAACGTCAGCTATCTGAGCAGCTAACCGATCGCTGCAGCTGTACATAATCTATTGGTAAATAGCCCACCCATTTTCACCTACCTCATCCCCACAGTTTTTATTTATTTACTTTTCTGCTCTTTTGCACACCAATATCTCTACCTGTACATGATCATCTGATCATTTATCACTCCAGTGTTAATCTGCAATATTGTAATTATTCGCCTACCTCCTCATGCCTTTTGCAGACATTGTATATAGACTCCCCTTTTTTTCTCTACTGTGTTATTGACTTGTTAATTGTTTACTCCATGTGTAACTCTGTGTTGTCTGTTCACACTGCTATGCTTTATCTTGGCCAGGTCGCAGTTGCAAATGAGAACCTGTTCTCAACTAGCCTACCTGGTTAAATAAAGGTGAAATAAAAAAATAAAAATAAAAATATATATATATATATATCATGGTGCGGTTATATGGACACTCAATCATCATGGTACTTTTTAAATGGTAAATTACAAACATATACTGGAACTAGTAGATATATGGAGGCCTGACCTAGGGGACAGAATGCGGTCGGACCATCAAATAATTGGCATATACATTACTCTTTCCACGTGGACGAGGATTTTGGACATTTTATCAAAGCCTATTGGTTGACAACTTGTTTTGAACCAGAACAGAATCATTTATAACGGACCTTTTCCAACATAGTATAGGTACAACAGATCCCCTTATTGTATAGGACACTTTTAAATGTGCCTTTTAGAGGCCATGCAATAAAAACAAAAGCAAGAGTTCATTTCAACAAAGGACATAGAGGGACTAACAGTACAGATAGATCACACTAAAACGGTACCATAGAGGCAATGAATAAGTTAGACAAAATAAATAATAATGAACAAACATATTCAAGAAATAATGTCGTCCAAACAAGTTATACTTTTGACTCAACTGTCCATAGAACATTCTTTCAAGAGTCTTGATGATCATCCAGGTGTTTACAGGTGCTTTTTGGAAAACTTGAGTCAGCTTCTTTGATGACATGGGTCCAACTGCATAACACGGTAAGGACCTCATACCAACGGTCAAGCATGGCGGTGGTAGTGTGATGGTTTGGGGATGCTTTACTGCCTCAGGAGCTGGACGACTTGCTTTTATAGAAGGAACCAAAGAATTCTACAGGAGAATGTCAAGCCATCCGCCTGTGAGTTGAGGCGCAGCCAGAGGGAAGGTTCACTGTGTCATGTAATTATTTAATCAAATTAGATTGGAATGTAATTACTGCAGGGTGGAACGTGTGTCTGACTTAGACAGGAGATGGAGCCTATTAGTGATTGTACGTGAATGTCACTTCCTGTGGGATTGGGATGGTGGGCATCATAGGGTGTGTATGATGGGATGAATGTGATGTAGATTACGTGTAGGGAAGTAACCACAAGGATCCAGAGGTTTACACAAACATGTGCATGTACACACACTCACTGAAGTGCGAACATGTGGATGCACTGTAGACAAAAAACACACAGCACCCAAGCTCTTTTATACCAATTTAGATCATAGAGCCAAGACTAAATCGCACACTGCATAAACAAACAGTATTTGAAGAAAAGTATGTGCTCAAATTGTCACTTAAGTTGCTGAGCCCATGTGGTTTCAGATGAGCTGATTGGAAGCTATGCAAAGCAAGGTAAACATTTCACAGCACATGAGTTTCTGATTAAATCATTCACATTTCGTGGTTAGGAGGGTACAGATTGCACAATATAATTTTTTTAAATACTGCTAAATGAATCATTTAGATGACTGGAAATATTCGATGAAACATGAAGCATTACAGATGTGTGTTGAATATAAATAAAAATTAACTTTAACAACTCAAGAGTGACAGAGTGAGATACAGTAGACAGCGACAAAAAGAGACAAAAAAAGAGGTGTGTGTGTGCCGTGTGTGTGTGTGTGCCGTGTGTGTGTGCCCGTGTCAGACAGCCGGTCTCCAGAGGAGTGTTTAATTTGAAGAGTGCCTTTACTGCTGCCTGGTAGTCTGTCATTGTTTTCCGACCTCTGACCCATAATGGGAACATGTCCATCCGTGTTTAACTTCCTTGATCAAAACTTCTAATAAAGGACAGAAATCATCCCTGTTTCTCTCCAAGGACAGTTGGTATCCTGTCACGTCTATTTTGCTGGCAGATGAAATTATATAAAAACATATACGGAAAGTTTGATCTCTTTTTGTCATTGATGAGGACATGTCTTTGAGGTTGAGTCAGATCAGAGGATGGGCTTGTCAGTATATACAGTGGGGAACCAGAATGCACTGTCATCCATTTGGCTGGCTGCCAAAATATAGATAGAGAAGGGGAACAAGTCAGTGTTCCCTTTGTACTCTTTCAGGTGACAGTCCTACACAGTGGGCAGGTTTCCACTGACCTAGGTTTATGTGACAAAAGCAATGTAGCAACAACAAAAAGGAAGTGGCAGATATAGGAGAAACGCTCTAATGATCGACAACATTTTTATCTGTTCGACAGGTGTGGATTTCTCTTTTGTGTAACTTTCTTTGTCGTGGCAAGAGGTGGAAACTGTGTTTTTCGAATAAATGATGATTGACGAACACTTTTGAAGGTACGCAGGTCACGTGATGTCGTCACGTGATGTCGTCACGTATCTATAAGCGCCACTATTTATTCAAAATGTCTACTGCTTGCCAAAGTCAGTGTTCCCTTTGTACTCAATAGTATGGATGAGAATGTCTGAATTACGTTGACTTGCTTTTCTAGTTGGTTTAACTGGCAAGTGTCACCGTCCAGTTATTTCAGATCTACCTGGAGTGAACATTTCACCATGACATTACATTGGCACAAGATAATTATTAGAATATGGCAAATATTAGTCAATTATTCCATTCTGTCCATGCCAGTATTCACGGGATACCTGAGACATCAAACAGATAGCTGGGATGCAATTTATTAATGTGCAATTTGCCTGAATGGGTAGTGGAAACACTACATTTTTATTAGACACTAGGTTTTTGCAAAAAAAAACTTTTTCCTAGGTGTGACGTCATTACGTCCAGCTGTTTTTATCGACACAAGTAAGTTCAAGGGAAACGCACCCTAGCAGGCAATTGTTGCATCTATTTTATATGTGAACTTTGTAAATCACTGGATAAGTTAATGGAAACATAGCTAATGTCAATTTACAGGAACGCTCTCCAAGCGTATTAATATTTTGAGTGACAGATTGTCAAATAACCCATTGTCAGATGAGACAGATGCTCCCGGGAGTTTAAGATTGGGCTTTGTTTCTAAATATCTACAAGAGATTTCTCCCGAAACAGACACGGACTCAGACATGATAAAGATGTTAAATCCAGATTATTCCATTATCCTATCTTTAATTAATCTATGACTCAGCTGTCTATTATCTGAAATATGAATAATCATGAAATGTTTTTCCCAGTGATTTTATTATGCTGCATCTGGATTTGATCATTAACTTTTTTAATGATTTCTGATTAGCCCAGACGGCTGAGGGTCTAACACCCTCCACCGCCCACCCCCTCAATCGATAGACACACTATTAACTCAATAATGATTGACATCTCTAATTTGACCCCATCTCTTTCTCTAAGGGCTCAGTAAGACTTCTCTTGTTCCGATAAAATGTCTCAGCTCTGGTCTAATTCCTGACATAGTGAATACATTTAATGTTTTAACCCTGATATTTCCTAGATATTCACTCCCTTAAGAATTGTAATGCCCAGACATCCACAAATGGTTTGAGTGATGCTCCTATTCTTCTCAGCCAGGTCCAGTCTGTTCCTGATCTTCTGTGTCATCTAATTCAGCTATTCCCAAACTGGCGTACACGCAATGCCATCGGGGTTACGCCAAATAAAAATGTGATTTACATTTTTTTTATTGTAAAATAAATAAAATATTCACATGTTCAAATAGTCAATTTATATTTTCCAACGGGGCTATACATTTGGGTGAGTTTTTTTTTCCTCGCCTGAGTAGCCTCATTTCACTGCCCATAGAGACACATACAAGCTCTACTGCTAGTACTGCTACTACCAAAAGTGCAAAAGTGGTTCCTCCTTTAAAAGTTGTATCATACTGCAGCACACCTTGTGGGATGCTGCAGCATTCTGTGGCACATTATTTAATTGTTCGACATGTTTTTCTGTTAATGCAAGTTAGTGCTAATTGGACCACCAGAGGGCATCTTTGAGAAGCATTTGATAGTCTTCCATATTGACATTACCAGAGAATTTATAACCTTTTTTGTAATAACAGTATATATATGGGATTGATTTTTTAAGAAATTTGGCTTAATTAATTTGATTAATATTATGGTGTTTCTATTCTGAGAAAAACTCCAAACGAAACCCTCAGGGTTTCCGTTAGGATGGAATGGAAAATATGGCGCTGTGCAATGTGACGGAAAAGTAGGCTAAAGCAGATTCTAAATTGTTTGCTTTCATTAGACACTTGGTTCCAATATTTTTGTGAATCAGTGATATTTATTCACATAGCAATTCGTTATGAATCCATAACTAAATCAACATCTGCATTTTTGAAGAGTATTTTTATCCTTATTTTATTAACGAAAGCATTAAGATGCTGATGAAGAAATGCAGTATTGTTAAGTATATGCTTTTACATTTGGATAATAAAGCATTTAAAGCATTGTGAAGATATAAGCCACCTTCATTTAAAAAAAAAATGAGTCTACTGTGCAGTATGACAAGTAGACATAGCCTACGGTATATACTGTAGTAAACATGGGAAAGTGCTTAATTCCTTACATTAGGGAGAGCAGACCATGTCCAGACTTTCTCAGTTACCTCAAGTACTCAATCGTCTGACAAACAAAGACTTCGCATCCTGCAGGCCCAGGCAATGGATCATAGCTGGCGAGACATTCAATAACATCATCTTCACAGACAAATCAACTCTGGCCCTTGAACAATTTGCTCATAATTGCTACAGAAAAAAGGAAGGAGATCAAGAAAGTCGAGTCGCAAGCATCCACTGAAACTCCATGTGTGGGTGGCAATTTCTCACCAGGGACCAGGCCCATATTTGACTTTTGATGATAAGTTTGGCTGTTTACAAAGCAAAAGGTACATAAAATATTGTAGCCTACACCTCACAGACTGTTCTGTGTTCGACAATAATTCACTCTTGCCTCCTTTTTCAGGTATCATAACACAATATTTTTTTGAGGATGAAATCATCAAGAGATATGCTGGACCCTCTGTCAGAGAGGTGTTTCTGGGTCCACATAATTTCTTTCAAGGTAGGATTGTAGCAATATTGTGTTACGTTTAGGCCTATTTACATTTCTATTATTTTACCTAATGTTGGCTGTAAGTCTCCATGAATTATTTCTTATCCAAATGCAGACAATGACCCACCAGGGTTTGCATTGCAAAGGAGGGCATATGTAGTAAAATAAAGGTTAAATCAAAATAAATTAAAGGCCTACAACACCTACGGTAGGCCAGCAGTATATCTAATCATATTTTTTAAATCTCTACATGTAGGTCTACTGATTTAAACCGATCAAATTTATTTGGCATCAACTGAAAACATGAATCCGTAACTCTGCCAAGCCGACAAGCAAAGATGAACTGGTCAAGACCCTCAAGATGTTTTGGCTACAGGAGAAACTGACGATACAACAATGCAACAAATACATTGATCATCTCAGCAAGGTTTTACCTGTGGTCGTGGAGCTGGGTGGAAGTGTGACTAAAATGTAGTTTAAATAGAAATTATATTAACGAAATCATAAAGATGTTGATGTAGAGTAGAAATACTGTACTGCTGTTTTGAGTCAGAAATGTAACACTTCAGAGTGCTTAAGCATCAAATACATTGCAAGTTTAGGGATTTTCACTACAGTAGCCGGGCTATAAAAAGTATATTGTCCTGCAAATAAGATACATTTGCATGATGGGCTACACCTGTTACAGTACTGCAGTACACTTGTGATAAACATGTGTCTGAAAACCTGTTTTCAAAATGCATCCAGTTGTCCATCATTACAGTAAATAAAAACCCAGCATATATTCTGTACTGTAATTACAACGTCACAAATAATTTGTATCTACCTTTCCAATTACTTTTAGAGATTGGGATTTACAAATGTGTGCTTTTCATTATTAGTTACATTGTTTTAGTTCGAACGTGCAGACCTTTTTTGTTTAAATGATTGTTTTATGTAGGATGCTACATGTTACTCTCATCTCGTTCCTCGCCCTCTCCCACACGTCATTCTCCGTCTGAGTGGCTCGCTTGTGGGCATGCTGGTACGAAATGGCAGCACCTTCGGTTGTGCGTCAAGAATTCAGCATAGCTAATTTGTATGAACGTCCGGTTAGTCACAGGCAAATAGTAATATGCTCTAAACCGCTCTGGTGACAAACTTTGCTGCCCTGTTTCCAATCGTCCACATGGCTGGGAGAACATCCTCAAATGAATGCAGATGAAGGGAGGTAGATATGCATAGGAAGTGTAGTGTACTGTTTTTTTTCTGCATAAACTCAGCAAAAAAGAAATGTCCCTTTTTCAGGACGCTGTCTTTCAAAGATAAATCCAAATAACTTCACATATCTTTATTGTAAAGGGTTTGTTCAATGAAAATTAATGAACATGCACCAGTGGAACGGTCATTAAGACACTAACAGCTTACAGACGGTAGACAATTAAGGTCACAGTTATGAAAACGTAGGACACTAAAGAGAACTTTCTATTGACTCTGAAAATCACCAAAAGAAAGATGCCCAGGGTCCCTGCTCATCTGCATAAATGTGCTTTAGGGATGCTGCAAGGAGGCATGAGGACTGCAGATGTGGCCATGGCAATACATCGCAATGTCCGTACTGTGAGACGCCTAAAACAACGCACCAGGAAGACAGGACGGACAGTTGATCGTCCTCACAGTGGCAGACCACTTGTAATAACACCTGCACAGGATCGGTACATCCGAACATCACACCTGCGGGACAGGTACAGGATGGCAACAACAACTGCCCGAGTTACACCAGGAATGCACAATCCCTCCATCAGTGCTCAGACTGTCCGCAATAGGCTGACAGAGGCTGGACTGAAGGCTTGTAGGCCTGTTGTAAGGCAGGTCCTCACCAGACATGACCGGCAACAATGTCACCTATGGGCACAAACCCACCGTCGCTGGACCAGACAGGACTGGCAAAAAGTGATGAGTAGTGATTTAGTCTCACCAGGGGTGATGGTTGGATTCGCGTTTATCGTCGAAGGAATGAGCGTTACACCGAGGCCTGTACTCTGGAGCAGGATCGATTTGGAGGTGGAGGGTCCATCATGGTCTGGGGAGGTGTGTCACAGCATCATCGGACTGAGCTTGTTGTCATTGCAGGCAATCTCAATGCTGTGCGTTACAGGGGAGACATCCTCCACCCTCATGTGGTACCCTTCCTGCAGGCTCCTCCTGACATAACCCTACAGCATGACAATGCCACCAGCCATACTGCTCATTCTGTGGGTGACTTCCTGCAAGACAAGAATGTCAGTGTTCTGCCATGGCCAGCGAAGAGTCCGGATCTCAATCCCATTGATCACGTCTGGGACCTGTTGGATTGGAGGGTGAGGGCTAGGGCCATTCCCCCTAGAAATGTCCGGGTACTTGCAGGTGCCTTGATGGAAGAGTGGGGTAACATCTTACAGCAAGAACTGGCAAATCTGGTGCAGTCCATAAGGAGGAGATGCACTGCAGTATTTAATGCAGCTGGTGGCCACACCAGATGCTGAATGTTACTTTTGATTTTGACCCCCCCTTTGTTCAGGGACACATTATTCCATTTAATTTATGTTTGTCACATTTCTGTGGAACTTGTTCAGTTTATGTCTCAGTTGTTGAATCTTATGTTCCTAAAAATATTTACACATGTTAAGTTTGCTGAAAATAAACGCAGTTGACAGTGAGAGGACATTTCTTTTTTTGTTGAGTTTATATGATTTACAAATCAGTTTTGATTTAAACCATGTTTCTTGTCTATTTCGTGGTTACAATGTGTAATCATTGATGTCCCAGGAGCAGGAGTGGTAAACACTGTAAAAGTGTATAATTATAATACATACATGCAGACACAGCGTCATTCAAAGAATGGAGTTTGATACACCTGGTATTGGATATGAATATATTAACTTTATGACAAAACAAATGTGCAACTGTTTGTCTATACATTAACAAAAGGCTAAGCTTGAGAGCTAATATATTTATTTCATTTCATTTGCGATTTTCATTAATAGTTAACCTTGCGTTATGCTAATGAGCTTGCAGAGATAATTACACTCCTGGATACAGCTTTTTTTTGTAGCCAAACGTGATGAACAAAACGGAGCGATTTGTCCTACACAAATAATCTTTTGGGAAAAACTGAACATTTGCTATCTAACTGAGAGTCTCCTCATTGAAAACATCTGAAGTTCTTCAAAGGTAAATTATTTTATTTGAATGCTTTTCTTGTTTTTGTGAAAATGTTGCATGCTGAATGCCAGGCTTAATGCTATGCTAGGCTATCAATACTCTTACACAAATGCTTGTTTAGCTATGGTTCAAAAGCATATTTTGAAAATCTGAGATGACAGTGTTGTTAACAAAAGGCTAAGCTTGAGAGCTAATATATTTATTTAATTTCATTTGCGATTTTAATGAATAGTTAACGTTGCGTTATGGTAATGAGCTTGAGGCTATAAATAGGATCCCGGATACGGGATTGCTCGTCGCAACAGGTTAACCTCTTAAGCCCACCCATTTACATTTACATTTAAATCATTTAGCAGACGCTCTTATCCAGAGCGACTTACAAATTGGTGCATTCACCTTATGACATCCACCCGACACAGCTACACTCGTTGTGAATCCAGCCAACAAGTCAGATTTTTTAAATGCTTTTCGGCGAGAAGCTATTATCTGATAGCA
Source organism: Oncorhynchus gorbuscha (assembly GCF_021184085.1). Taxonomy (NCBI): domain Eukaryota; kingdom Metazoa; phylum Chordata; class Actinopteri; order Salmoniformes; family Salmonidae; genus Oncorhynchus; species Oncorhynchus gorbuscha. Next base: position 57,999,836 of record NC_060179.1, on the reverse strand, counting down.
TGCAACACCCCGAAATACCTGAAGGGGACGTAAACAAAATAATTAGCATAGCCGGCGCTACACAAAACGCAGAAATAAAATATAAAACATTCATTACCTTTGACGAGCTTCTTTGTTAGCACTCCTATATGTCCCATAAACATCACTATTGGGACTTTTTTTTCGATTAAATCGATCCATATATACCCAAAATATCGATCTATGAAAAGTGTGTGATCCGGAAAAAAACTGCATTTTAAAACGCAACATCATTTTTTTAAATTAAAAAGGTCGACGATAAACTTTCACAAAACACTTCGAAATACTTTTGTAATCCAACTTTAGGTATTAGTAAACGTTAATAATCTATCAAATTGATCACGGGGTGATGTGTATTTAATAGCTCCACGTCTTCAAATCATGGTCGAAAATCTCTCTTCCAAAACATCCTGTCGGAGACCGGAAGGAATGGGATCTCTCTTACTCTTTTGACCAAGAAACAACTCCCAGGCAATTGACAAGACTGGCGACATCGTGTGGAAGCTGTAGGACTTGCAATCTCAGCCCCATCTAATTTGCTGTCCCATAGACAATACATGCAAGTGGCGCATTGATATTTTTTCCAGTTTTTGGTGATCAGTTTTCCTTGCGCTTTTCGATGAAACACACGTTGTGTTATAGTCACAGCCGTGATTTAACCGGTTTTAGAAACGTCAGAGTGTTTTCTATCCACACATACTAATCATATGCATATACTGTTATGCTGGTGAATGAGGACCCAAAAGCGACGTAACGAAAACAGAGTCTTTATTCCAGTATATGACAAAAGTAATAATCCTGGAAAAATCAAGAAGAAAACAAAACAGGAAAAAACTTAAATCCACTCGTAGTAACGAGGACAGACTGGAGACTCGACCATTGACTGCAGGTTGCTTCGGGAAGGCACCGACCGTAGCAGACTAAGACACCTGCTCACACGCAGCATCTGAAGGAGACAAAACACGACAGGGCGAGACAAGGACACAGAACAGCGAACATCATACAAGGATCCGACAAGGACAGAAGCGGAAAACAAGGGGAGAAATAGGGACTCTAATCAGAGGGAAAAATAGGGGACAGGTGTGAAAAGAGTAAATGAGTGAGTTAGGAGAATGAGGAACAGCTGGGAGCAGGAACGGAACGATAGAGAGAAGAGAGAGAGGGAGGGGGAGAGAGAGGGATAGAAAAGGGAACGAACCTAATAAGACCAGCAGGGGGAAACGAACAGAAGGGAAAGCACAAGGACAAGACAATATATGACAAAACATGACAGTACCCCCCCCCACTCACCGAGCGCCTCCTGGCGCACTCGAGGAGGAATCCTGGCGGCAACGGAGGAAATCATCAATCAGCGAACGGTCCAGCACGTCCCGAGATGGAACCCAACTCCTCTCCTCAGGACCGTAACCCTCCCAATCCACTAAGTACTGGTGACCACGTCCCCGAGAACGCATGTCCATGATCCTACGTACCTTGTAAATAGGTGCGCCCTCGACAAGGACGGGGGGGGGAGACGAACGGGGGCGCGAAGAAAGGGCTTGACACAGGAGACATGGAAGACAGGGTGGACGCGACGAAGATGTCGCGGAAGAAGTAGTCGCACAGCGACAGGATTGACGACCTGGGAGACACGGAACGTACCAATGAACCGCGGAGTCAACTTACGAGAAGCTGTCGTAAGCGGAAGGTTACGAGTGGAAAGCCACACTCTCTGGCCGCGACAATACCTAGGACTCTTAATCCTACGTTTATTGGCGGCTCTCACAGTCTGCGCCCTGTAACGGCAAAGTGCAGACCTCACCCTCCTCCAGGTGCGCTCACAACGTTGGACAAACGCCTGAGCGGAGGGAACGCTGGACTTGGCGAGCTGGGATGAGAACAGAGGAGGCTGGTACCCCAGACAACTCTGAAACGGAGATAGCCCGGTAGCAGACGAAGGAAGCGAGTTGTGAGCGTATTCTGCCCAGGGGAGCTGTTCTGCCCAAGACGCAGGGTTTCTAAAAGAAAGGCTGCGTAATATGCGACCAATCGTCTGATTGGCCCTTTCTGCTTGACCGTTAGACTGGGGATGAAAACCAGAAGAGAGACTGACGGAAGCACCAATCAAACGACAGAACTCCCTCCAAAACTGTGACGTGAATTGCGGACCTCTGTCTGAAACGGCGTCTAACGGGAGGCCATGAATTCTGAACACATTCTCAATGATGATTTGTGCCGTCTCCTTAGCGGAAGGAAGCTTAGCGAGGGGAATGAAATGTGCCGCCTTAGAGAACCTATCGACAACCGTAAGAATCACAGTCTTCCCCGCAGACGAAGGCAGACCGGTAATGAAGTCTAAGGCGATGTGAGACCATGGTCGAGAAGGAATGGGAAGCGGTCTGAGACGACCGGCAGGAGGAGAGCCGACAGAGAGTATAGTCTACCCCGAGGGGGAGTGGTCCCCGGAAGGAGATCAATACTGCAATCATACGACCGGTGAGGAGGAAGGGAGTTGGCTCTGGACCGACTGAAGACCGTGCGCAGATCATGATATTCCTCCGGCACTCCTGTCAAATCACCAGGTTCCTCCTGAGCAGAGGGGACAGAAGAAACAGGAGGGATAGCAGACATTAAACACTTCACATGACAAGAAACGTTCCAGGATAGGCTTGAATTACTAGACCAATTAATAGAAGGATTATGACATACTAGCCAGGGATGACCCAAAACAACAGGTGTAAAAGGTGAACGAAAAATCAAAAAGGAAATGGTCTCACTGTGGTTACCAGATACTGTGAGGGTTAAAGGTAGTGTCTCATATCTGATACTGGGGAGAATACTACCATCTAAGGCGAACATGGGTGTGGGCTTCCCTAACTGTCTGAGAGGAATGTCATGTTTCCGAGCCCATGCTTCGTCCATAAAACAACCCTCAGCCCCAGAGTCTATCAAGGCACTGCATGAAGCAGCCGAACCGGTCCAGCGTAGATGGACCGACATGGTAGTACAGGATCTTGATGGAGAGACCTGAGTAGTAGCGCTCACCAGTAGCCCTCCGCTTACTGATGAGCTCCGGCTTTTACTGGACATGAATTGACAAAATGTCCAGCAGAACCGCAATAGAGGCAAAGGCTGTTGGTGATCCTCCGTTCCCTCTCCTTAGTCGAGATGCGAATACCTCCCAGCTGCATGGGCTCAGTCTCTAAGCCGGAGGAAGGAGATGGTTGCGATGCGGAGAGAGGGGACACCGTTAACGCGAGCTCTCTTCCACGAGCTCGGTGACGAAGATCTACATGACATATACTATATTCCTGGCATGAGTAGCAGGACGCTGAAATGTTGCGCGATTTTTAACATATAAAAACCTTGGGACCCAAATGCATAATGAGTGCTCTAACTCTCCCCTGTGGTGGTCTGGAGCAATGAGGCAGTGATGCTGGGTATCTCTAAGTCCCGCTGCATGAGCTCGCAACTGTACACCTGCACCTGTCGATGACACAAGTTCTGCTTCCACGAGCACATCCATTGCTAGCAACAGCATTGCTAGCATAACTCTACATTTGTTGTCAGCACAGCTAGCATGGACAGTGACAGTTTTGAATCTGATGCAGCCGAAGAGTTACTGCCCCCTTACCCGGGGAAGGAATGAACAACAGACAGGGAAGTTGGACCATCAAAGAGGCGCAAATATGATGAGAACTTCATTGATTTTGGGTTCACTTATATTGTGAGTAGCGTCTTTCCTCAGCCACAGTGTGTTAAATGTGCAAAAGTACTATCTAACAACTCGATGAAACCTTCACCGACATTTAGAAACAAAACATGCCAATTTGAAAAATTTGCCAGGGGATTTTTTGAGCGAGAATTAAGATGATTTTTCGAGTAGTAAGTCATATATACAACTTCTAAAACGTATAAAATCAACAGATACCATTGATAAGAAGGGGCTAGAAGCGTCTTATATGGCCAGCTACCGAGTGGCTAGGACAGGCAATTCCCATACTATTGTGGAGGACTTAATTCTTCCTGCTGCCGCAGATATGCCCTGAACAATCCCAGGGGAAAATGTCCAAAAAACTATACAGACAATGACTTCAACAAACAACACTGTTTCATGATGCTTCAGTGACATGGCAGGAGACGTTTTGAAACAATTACTGCTTCGGCATACATGCCAGTGTATTCTATGCTTTACAGCTGGATGAGTCAACAGACGTGGCAGGGCCTGGCACAGCTTGTGGTATATGTCCGTTTCGTTTATTGGGGGTCAATTAAGGAAGACATCCTCTTCTGCAAACCACTGGAAACCAGGACAACAAGAGAGGATATTTTTAAAGTACTGAACAGCTTTGTGACATCAAATGGACTTTTGTGGTTAAGATGTGTTGGTATCTGTACTGATGGTACAAAAGCCATGACAGGGAAACGTAGTGGAGGGGTAACGCGGCGTGCAGGCAGTTGCTCCCAACGCCACTTGGGTACACTGCAGCACCCACCACTAGGCTCTTGCTGCCAAGGGAATGCCAGAGAGCTTGAAATACGTTTTGGGCACTACAGAGAAAATTGTTAACTTTGTTAAAGCAAGGCCCCTGAACTCTCATGTATTATTTGCAGTATGCAATTATATGGGCAGCGACCATGCAACACTTTTACAACATACAGAAGGTTGCTGGTTATCAAGGGGCAAAGTATTGACACGTTTTTTTTTAAATTGAGAGACGAGCTTAAAGTTTTCTTAACTGAACATAATTTTCACTTGTCTGACCACTTGCATGATGATGAGTTTCTCACACGACTTGGCCTATCTGGGTGATGTTTTTTCTCACCTGGATGCTCTGAATCTAGGATTACAGGGACTCTCCACCACTATATTCAATATGTGGAACAAACTTGAGGCTATGATTAAGAAGTTGGAGCTCTTTTCTGTCTGCATTAACAAGGACAACACACAGGTCTTTCCATCATTGTATGATTTTTTGTGTGCAACTGAACTCAAGCTTACGGACAATGCCAAATGTGATATAGCAAAGCACCTGAGTGAGCTGGATGCGCAATTACGCAGGTACTTTCCCGAAACGGATGACACAAACAATTGGATTCATTATCCCTTTCATGCCCTGCTTCCAGTCCACTTACCAATATCTGAACAAGAGAACCTCATCGAAATTGCAACAAGCAGTTCTGTGAAAATTGAATTTAATCAGAAGCCACTGACAGATTTTTGGATAGAGCTGCGCTAAGAGTTTCTTGCCTTGGTAAATTGCGCTCTTAAGACACAGATGCCCTTTGCAACCACGTACCTATGTGAGAGTTGATTCTAAGCCCTCACTAGAATGAAAACGAAATACAGGCACAGACTGTGTGTGGAAAATTATTTGACTGAGACTCTCCAATACAACCCAACACTGCAGAGTTATGTGCATCCTTTCAAGCACACCCTTCTAATTTTTCACATTTTTTGATGAACAAATAAGGTTTTATATGTAAGGTGGCTAAATAAAGAGCGAAATTATTGATTATTATTATATTATGATTTGTGCCATGGTCCTATAAGAGCTCTTTGTCACTTCCCACGAGCCGGGTTGTGACAGAAATTCATACTCATTCTTATGTTTAATAAATGTATCGTATAGTGTGTATGTGGTAGGCTTACAATGATGACAAAAAACAACATTTGAGAGTGCGCTGACCCTGGTGCTAGAGGGGGTACAGCTGACCCTGGTGCTAGGGGGGGTGCAAGGCTGGAGGTTGAATGTTTGAAGGGGTACGGGACTATAGAAAGTTTGGGAACCACTGCTCTAATTCCATTGAGACCTTATTAGGTTCTTTTTCTAAAACACTCCAGACAGTTTCATTTGTTATGTGGGCTTCCAGGCTCCTGTGGCCTGGAAGCCTCCAGAAGGTTTTGTCTTTGGCTGGCTTTCTTTCTCTTCCTCTAGGATTCCTTTCTGTGGAAGCCTGTGTGCGCTTAACTAATCTCACGCTAATTAGCGTTGTTACAGTGTGTAAGGATCAGACTTTGGTAAATAATCCAAAATGGATTAGTTTTCTTTTGAAATACTTTAGGTGCTCTTAATTTAACTAAACGTAACACTATTTCATGGGTTGGAGAATATATAATATTTCAAACAATTGAAACAGGTTTTTCCTGCAATCGAGAGCCATATTCGTTATGCCTACTGTAAGTCCATGTAAAAACAAAAAGTCTATGTTTCTGCATAGGTTATCTAAGCATACCTGTTCAATTGTATGCCTAGTATATTACATCCAAATTACAATGCATTACATGGGATCATAACACACATCATCAATACAGGTGCATATCATGGCATTATAATTAATTGTAACGGTTTTCATGTGGTGAAGGAGAGTCGGAACAAAACGCAGCATGTAGATTGCGATCCATGTTTAATGAACAAAACGTAACACGAATCTAAAATACAAACACTACAAAACAAAGAACGTAACGAAAACCGAAACAGCCTATACTAGTGAAAAACTAACACAGTCAGGAACAAGGACACTAAGGACAATCACCCACAACAAACTCAAAGAATATGGCTGCCTAAATATGGTTCCCAATCAGAGACAACGATAAACACCTGCCTCTGATTGAGAACCACTCCAGACAGCCATAGACTTTGCTAGATCACCCCACTAGCTACAATCCCAATATATACACACCCACATACAAAAACCCATGCCACACCCTGGCCTGACCCAATACATAAAGATAAACACAAAATACTTCGACCAGGGTGTGACATTAATCCACAAATGATGTTATCATAAAGTGACAGATTTACATTTCTAAATGACAGACATTTGAATAAGTAATTATGATAAAACGTGGGCTTAAAAATGAAGTTAAGTCATTCATTTAACATTGAAAAATATATATTATTTTAAACAGGACAAATCCGAGGGGGCACATGGCCTTGATGCCTCCGATGCCATGATGCCTCTGCTGCATGATGCCTCTGCTGCATGATGCCTCTGCTGCATGATGCCGCTGCATGAAGCCTCTGCTGCATGATGCCTCTGCTGCATGATGCCTCTGCTGCATGATGCCTCTGCTGCATGATGCCTCTGCTGCATGATGCCTCTGCTGCATGAAGCCTCTGCTGCATGATGCCTCTGCTGCATGAAGCCTCTGCTGCATGAAGCCTGTGCTGCATGATGCCTCTGCTGCATGATGCCTCTGCTGCATGATGCCTCTGCTGCATGATGCCTCCGCTGCATGATGCCTCTGCTGCATGATGCCTCTGCTGCATGATGCCTCTGCTGCATGATGCCTCTGCTGCATGATGCCTCCGCTGCATGAAGCCTCTGCTGCATGATGCCTCTGCTGCATGATGCCTCTGCTGCATGATGCCTCTGCTGCATGATGCCTCCGCTGCATGAAGCCTCTGCTGCATGATGCCTCTGCTGCATGAATCCTCTGCTGCATGATGCCTCTGCTGCATGAAGCCTCTGCTGCATGATGCCTCTGCTGCATGATGCCTCTGCTGCATGAAGCCCTGCTGCTGCATGATGCCTCTGCTGCATGATGCCTCTGCTGCATGATGATGCCTCTGCTGCATGATGCCTCCGCTGCATGAAGCCTCTGCTGCATGATGCCTGCTGCATGATGCATGATGCCTCTGCTGCATGATGCCTCTGCTGCATGATGCCTGCCTCTGCTGCATGATGCCTCTGCTGCATGAAGCCTCTGCTGCATGATGATGCCTCTGCTGCATGATGCCTCTGCTGCATGAAGCCTCTGCTGCATGATGCCTCTGCTGCATGATGCCTCTGCTGCATGATGCCTCTGCTGCATGATGCCTCTGCTGCATGAAGCCTCTGCTGCATGATGCCTCTGCTGCATGAAGCCTCTGCTGCATGATGCCATGATGCCTCTGCTGCATGATGCCTCTGCTGCATGAAGCCTCTGCTGCATGACGCCTCTGCTGCATGATGCCTCTGCTGCATGATGCCTCTGCTGCATGAAGCCTCTGCTGCATGATGCCTCTGCTGCATGATGCCTCTGCTGCATGATGCCTCTGCTGCATGAAGCCTCCACTGCGTTTGGATAATACCACTGTCACCAGGCTGAAGTATCAGTTAGCTATGCTACTGTTTATGGCACTGGTTTGTCCAAATGCCACTTATTAAGAACCCTGGTATGATCCGTTTTAGATATTGTACTGGGAAGTTCTTTGATTGGTTTTCTCGGCGTTGTTTGGCGATCCTGTGCTTTGAAAAACTTTGGGCTCCCTCTATTCAATTTGTATCGCTGACGCGTTACAGGTTGTGTGATAGAAATGTTAAAGTAATTTGCGGTTGAGCCGATATAGGCAGCGTTTACCGTGAATGTCATCTCTAATGCGGGAACATTGCCCTTAAATTTCAATCACGCTGTAATGCTGACCTTCCTCAGCACAGATTAGAATAGAGCCATTTAACTCAGGTTTGGTCTCTCTGTAAGGAGCTCCACTAGGAAAGCATGCATGTGTTTTGCTAACCTCAAGCTAGCTTCAAGCTGTCAACATTGTATCTAATAATCATTTTAGACATCATACTGGAACTTGTCCAAGTGTCTTGTATCATGCCTAATCTTTTTATTTTTATTTGGGCCTGGCAGGGAACATGACCTTTGACTCCTTTAATGAAACTTTTGTTTTCAGTCAATTTATAATGATTGTCAAAACACTGTAATCATTTCAGAGTTGTTTCTGTTTGCTCAATAATATTGGATATCTTAAAGCACATACTTGGGTGATTGTGATTACGTTTGCAAACCTCTCTCTGCAGACACACAAATGCAATAGCAAACAATCTCTCTCTCCTCTCAACGTAAATAAGTCAATCATAAAACCAAAGGTCAATTATATCAGGCATAACAAAGAAAGAAATTGCTTTTTTTCTAATCTGAAAACCCATTAAGTTAATGCATCATTGAAGCTCCTTTGCTAACCCCTAAAACAACTTGAAAGAGTAATCTTTTTTAAGGCCATCCTTTTATGATGAAGTGGCTTATGAAATCAATGAAGATGTCTTACGGGAACTGTGCCCAGCATCTCCTCCTGAACTGTCCTTCGGTTTATTGTGAATATCATAAACAAATGAACAAACTGTTCAATAAAGGTTTAGGAGCAGATATATATATATATATATGTTTTAATCACATCTGTTTATAAAATGGTTTGTAAACAGGTTATAAAACCTAACCAGATAACATATCACAAAAATATCCTGTGTATCCATCAGGTGAGGGTTGGTTTCCTTCTCCTCCAGCCCCCTGTTGTTGTTGTTATTCTGGTTGTATATTGTTAGGTGAGCGCTCAAGTCATGGATCCCTATCCTGGTCAGTGATGGGAACATCAGGATTTTTTTATTTATTATCTCTTCCCAGCACCGTGTCAATCTCGACCCCACGGAGAGCTAAGCTAGCCCCGGTCACACACTCTATCTAGCAGGCAACTGGCCAATCATAGCTGACCTCCCAGAAGGCCGCTGTGCTTCTCGGATACCGACCCAAATTGGTAAACAAGACTTTTAAATAACTGTCACCCTGTCAAGACACATCTCAACTGTGATGTTGTTGTTTTAACACACGTTGGTTCCTAATGGTACTTTCGGTCACCTAATCCTCTCCAGCTCCCCTCCAAGGGAGGCTCTATATTTTTGGGAAGACAGTGGCAGTGTTTTCCTCATGCAGTGCAAATGCAAATGTCAAGTCCACTGTCATGGTTGTTTATCAATAAATAAATGGTTTATCTTTCCATCTGGGACCTCCTGCGGTTTTCCAGGATCTGCTCTGAGCGAAGGGAGGAGAGTAAAGAAAGAAACGCGCTAAAGAGAGAGAGTGAGAGGAAGCGAGATCACTAACTGGGACACCTACCTCCACCATTCAATCAAATACCAGGTCATTTGCCGTTCTCCCTGTGATTTAGGAGAATCAAGTACAATACTTAGCCAGAGGGGGTTATCACACGTGAGTTGTCTCTCCTGGACTTCTCCCAGGGCTTTAAAGCAGCAGCAGCAGCAGGGCTGAAGGCAGACACCACAGGCCTGGGGCTGGATCACTAAGAGATGGGCAAGCCTGGGCGGATCACATAACGCCAAGGTTACCACATGACTATACAACTACATTGGCACGGAGCTAGAAAGTGATATGAGTGGTTCTTTCTCTCAGGGAGGCTACAGATGGGGACATTTTGGTTTTTATTCTTGTTGAGAGCCTCCACTGTGTCCTGGCAAGCCTTTGGGTTGTAGCTATTACATGGACTCAATGCAGTTATTGAAGTCTAATCACCTCTATGCACATATTTCTCTGGTTCCTCCGACTGTCTTCTACAATTCAGAGAATACACAGAGGGGGAAATTCTAGTGGAAGAAATAGAGAAAGTGATACTCGTGACTGGTGACTTGCGGGAGCCGAGGCCCAGCGTGATGACTAAACCACGATTTATGACATTGTTTGAGTGGCTGAGCATCTATGGGGTCAAATACAACACAGGGGTCAAACACACCTTATGTGTGGCTTTCTCCAGGAAGGGACGTTCCCACAGAACCCTGGGAGCATGGACCCTGTTGGAGGTCCGAAGACAGATGAAATCATGAATGAGGAAATGAATGTTCCTGTGAATTAAATTGTCATGCTTGGATTGTTTCAATAGTTCATAAAGAGCTACGAATTTTGATATGTTGTATTGTACTTTAAGTGCTATGGATTTACTGTTACAGGGAAAGTGTGTTATTTTGTTAGTCTGACGATGGATAGTTCAAAGATGAGCAACACAGGGGTGTGCTCCTATCACTTACATTTTAGTTGATTAGATTCAAATCTGGGTGTGTTGTTCCTGTCTATTGTTTTTACTAGCAAAAGGCAAATACATGTTCATTCTGGTTGGATGTGAGTTTCTGATTGAATTTGGTTAAAAGGACACTTGTTAGCAAGCTCCTGTGTGTATTCACACACACAGTTTTTCTCTTACACACTGACTAGACCTCACGCGCATGTAGATTTTGTCCACCCACACCAGACGTGATCAGGACACGCTTGTTTGAAATATCAAAACGAACTCTGAACCAACTATTTGGGGACAGGTCAAAAAAGAATTAAACATGTATGGCAATTTAGCTAGTTAGCTTGCTGTTGCTCCCTAATTTGTCCTGGGATATAAACATTGGGTTATTATTTTACTTGAAATGCACAAGGTCCTCCCACAATTAAATCAGAGATAAAAGGGTAAACAGAGTTTATATGGCGGTTGGCAACCAACTTTAACGTGCTTTACCACCAACAACTGGACTGGAGTGTGGACCTCAGTTCATCTTTCAATCCCCCGCATGGGTATATGCTCCTAAAAACCAATGAGGAGATGGGAGAGGAGAGACTTGCAGCGCATAAAGCGTCACAAATAGAACCAAGTTCTATTTTAGCGCCTGGCTACGCAGACGCTCGTTTATGTGCACGAGCAGTGTGGGTGCAATGATTGAATAACATGTATGTGTACATTTATTTTGTGGTCAGCATGTTAGAGATTATTCTGAACTGAAGACATGTGTTACCACGTTAAGTCTTAGCCTATTGGTCATTTACTCTGAATGTAATGTAATGTATCATGACTGTTAATTATTTAGTGACTAATACATTTGAATGCGGAGCTGATTGGTAGTTGTTATACACACTATACACATAGCACATGCTTGGATACTACCTTGAAATCCCTGATCTGCTTGCCTCAATAAATGAATGCTAGAACATTGGCTTTTTAAATATCTAGTCTCTTAACAATTGCATAACAGTGCAAGTTAGACACGTTCATTATAGTCATACTAAGTAGGGACGCAAGGCTCGCTATTTTGACTAGATCCTCTAGAAACGTACAGGACCTGTTGCATTTATTCACATAATGATGGAGTCAGATTGATGAATGTAGTTTATTATATTCAATGTCATTTCTACATAATGGTTGGATCATTTCCATCCAACTACATAATGGTGAATGACCCCTCATCCTCAATTGATTGGGATTTCCACCAATCTACACTTTGGATGTACACTTGGGTTCATTATCCTGTTGGAATGTAGTTTGCACTCGGAAGCAGGTTCTCATTGAGGATTTGCAATTCATTGTTCCCTCTATTCTTACCAGTCTCCCAGTCCCTGCTGCTGAAACACATCCCCATAGAATTATGTTGCCACCACCATGCTTAAAGGTAGGGATGGTGATTCTTCCGATGGCATTGAGGAGTACACCAGATCAGTCACTGGCTTCATCAATAAGTGCATCAATGACGTTATCCGCACAGTGGTGTGTGTGTACATACCCCAACCAGAAGCCATGGATTACAGGCAACATCCTCACTGAGCTAAAGGGTAGAGCTGCCACTTTCAATCCCGCTATGCCTTCTGATGAACCATCAAACCAGCAAAGCGTCAATACAGGACTAAGATCAAATCGTACTACACCAGCTTATCGGATGTGCCAGGGCTTGCAAACTATTACAAATTACAAAGGGAAGCACAGCCGTCGAGCTGCCCAGTGACATGAGCCTACCAGACGAGCTAAATTACTTCTATGCTCACTTCGAGGCAAGTAACACTGAAACATGCAAGAGAGCATCAGCTGTGGGATCACGCTCTCTGTAGCCAATGTGAGTAAAACCGGCAACATTCACAAGGCCATGTACTCCAAACATGCGCTGACCAACTGGGCAAGTGTCTTCACTGACATTTTCAAACTCTCCTTGTCTGAGTCTGTAATACCAATATGTTTCAAGCAGAACACCATAGCCCCTGTGCCCAATAACACTACTGTAACCTACCTAAATGACTACAGACCGGTAGCACTCACATCTGTAGCCATGAAGTGGTTTGAAAGGCTGGTCATGGTCCACATCAACACCATTATCCCAGAAACCCTAAAACCACTCCAATTTGCATACTGCCCCAACAGATCCACAGATGATGTAATCTCTATTGCACTCCATACTGCCCTTTCCCACCTGGACAAAAGGAACACCTACATGACTTGCGAAAGTATTCACCCCCTTGGCATTTTTCTTATTTTGTTTTCTTACAACCTGGAATTAAAATGGATTTCAGGGGGGGTTGTATAATTTGATTTAAACAACATGCCTACCACTGTGAAGATGCAAAATATTTGTTATTGTGAAACAAACAAGAAATAAGACAAGAAAACAGAAAACTTGAGTGTGCATAACTATTCACTTCCCCAAAGTCAATACTTTGTAGAGCCACCTTTTGCAACAATTACAGCTGCAAGTCTCTTGGGGTATGTCTCTATAAGCTTGGCACATCTAGCCACTAGGATTTTTGCCCATTCTTCAAGGAAAAACTGCTTTGGCTCCTTCAATTAGGATTTACATTTACATTTAAGTCATTCAGCAGATGCTCTTATCCAGAGCGACTTACAAATTGATGCATTCACCTTATGACATCCAGTGGAACAGCCACTTTACAATAGTGCATCTAAATATTTTAAGGGGGGGGAGGGGTGAGAAGGATTACTTTATCCTATCCTAGGTATTCCTTAAAGAGGTGGGGTTTCAGGTGTCTCCGGAAGGTGGTGATTGACTCCGCTGTCCTGGCGTCGTGAGGGAGTTTGTTCCACCATTGGGGAGCCAGAGCAGCGAACAGTTTTGACTGGGCTGAGCGGGAACTGTACTTCCTCAGTGGTAGGGAGGCGAGCAGGCCAGAGGTGGATGAACGCAGTGCCCTTATTTGGGTGTAGGGCCTGATCAGAGCCTGGAGGTACTGAGGTGCCGTTCCCCTCACAGCTCCGTAGGCAAGCACCATGGTCTTGTAGCGGATGCGAGCTTCAACTGGAAGCCAGTGGAGAGAGCGGAGGAGCGGGGTGACGTGAGAGAACTTGGGAAGGTTGAACACTAGACGGGCTGCGGCGTTCTGGATGAGTTGTAGGGGTTTAATGGCACAGGCAGGGAGCCCAGCCAACAGCGAGTTGCAGTAATCCAGACGGGAGATGACAAGTGCCTGGATTAGGACCTGCGCCGCTTCCTGTGTGAGGCAGGGTCGTACTCTGCGGATGTTGTAGAGCATGAACCTACAGGAACGGGCCACCGCCTTGATGTTAGTTGAGAACGACAGGGTGTTGTCCAGGATCACGCCAAGGTTCTTAGCGCTCTGGGAGGAGGACACAATGGAGTTGTCAACCGTGATGGCGAGATCATGGAACGGGCATTCCTTCCCCGGGAGGAAGAGCAGCTCCGTCTTGCCGAAGTTCAGCTTGAGGTGGTGATCCGTCATCCACACTGATATGTCTGCCAGACATGCAGAGATGCGATTCGCCACCTGGTCATCAGAAGGGGGATGGTTTCTGCTGATAATACAGCAATCTTTAAGTCATACCACAGATTCTCAATTGGATTGAGGTCTGGGCTTTGACTAGGTCATTCCAAGACATTTAAATGCTTTCCCTTAAAACACCCGAGTGTTGCTTTAGTAGTATGCTTAGGGTAATGTCATTGTCCTGCTGGAAGGTGAACCTCTGTACCAGTCTCAAATCTCTGGCAGACTGAGAGTTTCCCTCAAGAATTTCCCTGTATTTAGCACCACCATCATTCCTTCAATTCTGACCAGTTTCCCATTCCCTGCCGATGAAAAACATGGTGGTCTCGGGGTGATGTGAGGTGTTGGGTTTGACTACCTTCTTCCATATGTTTGGGGAGTCTCACACTCGCCTTTTGGCGAACACCAAACATGTTTCCTTGTTTTTTTATTCATTTAGGCAATGGCTTTTTTTCTGGCCACTCCTCCGTAAAGCCCAGCTCTGTGGAGTGTACGGCTTAAAGTGGTCCTATGGACAGATACTCCAATCTCTGCTGTGGAGATATGCAGCTCCTTCAGATTTATCTTTGGTCTCTTTGTTGCCTCTCTGACTAATGCCCTCTTGCCTGGTCCGTGAGTTTTGGTGGGCGGCCCTCTCTTGGCAGGTTTGTTTTTGGTGCCATAGTCTTTCAGTTTTTTAATAATGGATTTAACGGTGCTCCGTGGGATGTTAAAGTTTCATTTTTTTAAACCCATCCCTGATCTGTACTTCTCCACTACTTTGTCCCTGACCTGTTTGGAGAGCTCCTTGGTCTTCATGGTGCCGCTTGCTTGGTGGTGCCCTTTGCTTAGTGGTGTTACAGACTCTGGGGCCTTTCAGACTCTGGGGCAGTTCAGGCGTATATATACTGAGATCATGTTACAGATCATGTGACACTTAGATTGCACACAGGTGGACTTTATTTAACTAATTATGTGACAGCTGAAGGTAATTGGCTGCATCAAATCTTATTTAGGGGCTTCATAGCCAAGGGGGTGAATACATATGCACGCACCACTTTCCGTTTTTTATTTTTTACAATTTATTTGAACAAGATTTTCATTTCCCTTCACCAAATTGGAATATTTTATGCATGTCCATTACATGAAATCCAAATAAAAATCTATTAATTACAGGTTGTAATGCAACAAAATAGGAAAAAATGCCAAGGGGATGAAAACTTTTGCAAGGCACTGTATGTGAGAAAGCTATTCACTGACTACAGATCAGCGTTCAACACCATAGTGACTTCAAAGCTCATCACTAAGCTAAGGACCCTAGAACTAAACACCTCCCTTTGCAACTGGATCCTGGACTTCCTGACGGGCCGTCCCCAGGTGGTATGGGTAGGTAACAACACATCCGCCACGCTGATCCTCAACACCAGGGCCCCTCAGGGTTGCATGCTCAGTACCCTCCTGTACTCCCTGTTCACTCACGACTGCATGGCCAGGAACAACTCCAACACCATAATTAAGTTTGCAGATGACA
Source organism: Oncorhynchus gorbuscha (assembly GCF_021184085.1). NCBI lineage: Eukaryota > Metazoa > Chordata > Actinopteri > Salmoniformes > Salmonidae > Oncorhynchus > Oncorhynchus gorbuscha. The sequence goes on along the minus strand of NC_060179.1, from coordinate 57,984,009 downwards.
CAAGAGAGGTTGGCCTGATCACCGACAATGATGAGACAGCCTATTGGGAGAAAGTCAGAGACCTGGCCGTGTGGTGCCAGGACAACAACCTCTCCCTCAACGTGATCAAGTCAAAGGAGGAGAATTCTGGACTACAGGGAAAGGAGGACTGAGCATGCCCCCATTCTCATCGACGGGGCTGTAGTGGAGCAGGTTGAGAGCTTCAAGTTCCTTGGTGTCCACATCACCAACAAACTATCATGGCCCAGGAACACCAAGACAGTTGTGAAGAGGGCATGACAAAACCTATTCCCCCTCAGGAGACTGAAAAGATTTGGCATGGGTTCTCAGATCCTCAAAAAGTTATACAGCTGCACCATCGAGAGCATCCTGACTGGTTGCATGCATCACTGCCTGGTGTGGCAACTGCTCGGCCTCCGACTGTAAGGCACTACAGAGGGTAGTACGTACGGCCCAGTACATCACTGGGGCCAAGCTTCCTGCCATCCAGGACCGCTATACCAGGTGGTGTCTGAAGAATACCCTAAAATTGTCAAAGAGTCCAGCCACCCTAGACATAGACTATCCTCTCTGCTACCGCACAGATAGTGGTACCGGAGCGCCAAGTCTGGGTCCAAAAGGCTTGTCAACGGCTTGTCAACAGACTCCTGAACAGCTCATCAAATGGCTACCCAGACTATTTGCATCCCCCCCCCCCTTTATGCTGCTGCTATTCTCTGTTTATTATCTATGCATAGTCACTTTAACTCTACCTACATGTACAGTCATGTCCAAAAGTTTTGAGAATGACACAAATATTAATTTTCACAAAGTCTACTGTCTCAGTTTGTAGGATGGAAATTTGCATATACTCTTGAATGTTATGACGAGTGATGAGATTAATTGTAAAGTCCCTCTTTGCCACGCAAATTAACTGAATCCCAAAATAACATTTCCACTGCATTTCAGCCCTGCCACAATAGGACCAGCTGACATCATGTCAGTGATTCTCTCGTTAACACAGGTTTCAGGACGCCCAAGAAAGTCCAGCAAGTGCCAGGACAGTCTCCTAAAGTTGATTCAGCTGCGGGATCGGGGTACCACCAGTACAGCGCTTGCTCAGGAATGGCAGCAGGCAGGTGTGAGTGCATCTGCACACACAGCGAGGTGAAGACCTTTGGAGGATGGCCTGGTGTCAAGAAGGGCAGCAAAGAAGCCACTTCTCTCCAGGAAAAACATCAGGGACAGACTGATATTCTGTAAAAGGTACAGGGATTGGATTGCTGAGGATTTTCTCTGATGAATCCCCTTTCCGATTGTTTGGGGCATCCAAACGGAGAAGACAAGGTGAGCGCTACCATCAGTCCTGTGTCATGCCAACAGTAAAGCATCCTGAGACCATTCATGTGTGGGGGTTGCTTCTCAGCCAAGGGAGTGGGCTCACTCACAATTTTGCCTAAGAACACAGCCATGAATAAAGAATGTTACCAACACATCCTCTGAGAGCAACTTCTCACAACCATCCAGGAACAGTTTGGTGACAACAATGCCTTTTCAAGCATGATAGAGCACCTTGCCATAAGGCAAAAGTGATAACTAAGTGGCTTGGGGAACAAAACATCAATATTTTGGGTCCATGGCCAGGAAACTCCCCAGACCTTAATCCCATTGAGAACTTGTGGTCAACCCTCAAGAGGCGGGTGGACAAACAAAAACCAACAAACTCCAAGCATTGATTATGCAAGAATGGGCTGCCATCAGTCAGGATGTGGCCCAGAAGTTAATTGACAGCATGCCAGGGTGGATTGCAGAGGTCTTGAAAAAGAAGGTTCAACACTGCAAATATTGACTCTTTGAATCAACTTCATGTAATTGTCAATAAAAGCCTGTGACACTTGTGAAATGCTTGTAATTATACTTCAGTATTCCATAGTAACACCTGACAAAAATATCTAAAGACACTAACGCAGCAAACTTTGTGGAAATGAATATTTGTGTCATTCTCAAAACGTTTGGCCACGACTGTACATATTACCTCAATTACTTAGACTAACCGGTGCCCCCGCACATGGACTCTGTACCGGCACCCGCTGTATATAGCCTCACTATTGTTATTTGACTGCTGCTCTTTAATAATTTGTTAATTTATTTATTGTTTTTCTACTTACTTCGTAAAACTTCATTGTTGGAGTAAGCGTTTCACTGTTGTATTCGGCGCATGTGACGAATAACATTTGATTTGAGATGGTTGATGAACTGTGCCTAGTTTTCTCCAGACATAGCACTTTGCGTTCAGGCAAAATAGTTTAATTTTTGTCTCATCAGATCACAGAATTGTTTGCCTTATGCTCTCAGAGTCTTTCGTGTGCCTTTTTGCAAACTCCAGGCATGCTGTCTCGTGCCTTTTTCTCAGGAGTAGCATTCATCTGGCCACTATCGTATAAAGTCCAGATTGGTGAAGTGCTGTAAAGAAACTCTGCCAAGGAACTCCGTAGTTTTTGCCCGGTTGCTGAGTTTGGTCGGATGGCCAGCTCTAGGCAGAGTCTGGGTAGTTCCATATTTTTTCCATTTCCCAATAATGGAGACCACTGTGCTCTTAGAAACTTTCAACACTCTACAAATTGTTTCATACCCTTCCCCTGATATACACTGGACAAAACATTAAGGACACCTTCCAAATATTGAGTTCCAACCCCCCTCTAGCCATCAGAACATCCTCAATTCGTTGGGACATGGACTCTACATGGTGTCGAAAGCGTTCCATAGGGATGCTTGTCTATGTTGACTCCAATGCTTCCCACAGTTGTGTCAAGTAAGCTGGATGTTCTTTGGGTGGTGGACCATCTTGATACACACTGGAAACTCTTGAGCGTGAAAAACTCAGCAGCGTTGCAGTTCTTGACACAAACCAGTGCGCCTGGCACCTACTACCATAGCCCTTTCAAAGGAACTTAAATATTTTGCCTTGCCCATTCACCCTCTAAATGGCACACGTCTCAATTGTATCAAGGCTTAAAAATCCTTATTTCCCCTTCATCTACACTGATTGAAGTGGATTTAACAAGTGACATCAATAAGGGATCGTAGCTTTCACCTGGTCAGTATATGTCATGGAAAGAGCAGGTGTCCTCAATGTTTTGTACACTCAGTGTATGCCTCATCACAATTCTCATCACAAATCTCGGAGACAGTTCCTTGGTATAGCTGGATGAGAGAATGCCAAGAGTGTGCAAATCAAGGCAAAGGTTGGCTACTTTGAAGAATATAAAATATATTTTTATGTTTAACACTTTTTTGGTTACTACATGATTCCATATGTGTTATTTCATAGTTTTGATGTCTTCACTATTATTCTACAATGTAGAAAATAGTAAAAATAAAGAAAAACCCTTTAATGAGTAGGTGTGTCCAAACTTCTGACTGGTACTGTATAAAAACAAATGTTAAAATGATAAAATATATACCTTTACTACTATAGTCCATAGAAGCACATTGAATAACACATTCATAAATGGCAAAAATAATGGCAAAAAAACAAATCATAAGGAATACGTTTTTGATGTGTCTGTCCTATATCTAGGAGATATAAGAAAGCTCAGGAAATATTTGCAATCAAATTCACACATATTTAACCCCGTATTTTTATTGGCACAAACTACCCCCATACTTCCATTCGAGACACTAGCTCAAACGATTCGGACGCTACAGACAGAAGTTGGCACATCAGCGTTACCGACTTCAGACAAGTGGGAGTTTGTAGGGCAACCAGTTTGAACGCTACAGACATTTTCTTAGAAGACCGATTTTCAGGATGTTTTATGGTCTGACAAACAACGCTGTAGCTCGGCCACCTTCCACCGCAGATGCGAAAGGCCAACATAGGCGGCTGCGGTGGATTGAGGCGCAAAAAAACAATCTCTAGTTTAAACTGACAGATTTTAATTTTAAAAGGATTGTTTTATTATGTTACTTAGATTGACGTACAACTCATCAGGATTAATTCAGTACACCCTCCCCTGTCAATGCAATTTTCTTTATGCCATTCTAATCTAAATTTGTGCCGACTGTTCAACAGTGTGAAGTTATTTTTCAGTGTGTTCCCAGAAATCTGAACCCATTAAGCAAAATTACGTTTAAAAGTTTTATTTTCCAGACGTTGAAGTCAGGTTAATTTTTGATTCTGAATGTTGTAAATACTTTCTTGACTTTCTGCGCTGTTCTGGTACAGTGGTTCTCAAACCTGTCCTCGGGGACCCCCGGACTTTTTACAATATAGGCCAGTTCAGATCGGACCAAATCGGAAACAAACATAGACTTCTATGATTGGTTCCCTTTTGGTTAGGAGACCAAATTTCAACGTCCGTGGACGAGATTAAAAACACGCCACTTCAAAACAGCAGGTGAGGATAATTAATGCAGTTGGTTAGGATAATTAACATAGTAGGTTAGGAGAATGAGGGTAAGGTTAGGAAAAGGGTTAGGGTTAGCGAAAATGCTCTCCTAACCTGCTACGAAACGTCACTTGTATCGAAGTGGTCTGTTTTTAGGGCGACCGAAAAAAATACAAAAACAGACATTGGTGTAGGTCTACTTAGTGGGAAGGGGGGTCTGGGGGGACTCACCTGGATGTTTTATTTTATTATATTATTTTATTTTATTTATTTATTTTATTCTTTCCAAATGCTCATTCAGCCAACTTATTCAGTACCTTTAGAGTCACTTACAGGGACTGGTTATGTGCTTAATGTAAAGCAGCTGTTAATATTCACCCCCCTTAAATGGAGAATGGAGAATCCATATGTTTTGCATGAATGCAAATAGCCATGTCTATTTAGTAATAGCCAGGGCCTGGTTTTCCAATAGTGATGGAACTTAAGCTTATGAGTGTTTTAACGATGCATCGTTTCTATAACGGCCGAAGAACTCACATACATTTCCCAAAACACCACATAGGGAGAACATTCAAGAAGTGCATCGTTAGAGCATGTGGCGATACTGATAGTATCGAAGGAAAGGCAACGCTGCTCGCATATCAGCGCTCTGCAGTCAAATCTTACCTTAACATTAGATACTGATGATGGATCAGTTCCTACGAGTGGTCTGAGACGGTCGGTAAATAACTAGTGTTTTTAAGTGCAACATTAGTCAAAGTGGTTTTGTGGAAACCACTATGAGATTTAACGATGCACCTACAAAGGTCTAATGAAGAATTTAGCCTTAAGATGCTTGGCCCTGGACAATAAATTATGTGAGACAAAAAAAAATTGCATGATCACCTTCTGGTGTAAAAAACATGGAAATTAAAAACAAAAAACTCTGTTTGAAGTGAGAAGTAGTCATTGGCCTGAAGCCGAAAAATAAAGCAAATTCACATGAGCACCATGCTCTACAAAGGTTTTCCAGATTTGACCTAATACAGTAACTGTGTTGGTATATTGTACTTCAAACGATGTGTATGCAGGTTGCTTAGGATTCAAACCTTCTCAAACAGCCTAATTCATAATCTTCAGTGAAATAATGGACTTTACAGTGTCCTGCTATTAAAATCATGTTTACATACAGTACTAGTCAAATGTTTTGCCACATCTACTCATTCAAGGGTTGTTCTTTATTTTTACTATTTTCTACATTGTAGAATAATAGTGAAGACATCAAAACTATGTTATAACACATATGGAATCATGTAGTAACCAAAAAAGTGTTAAACAAATCAACATATATTTCATATTTGAGATTCTTAAAAGTTGCCACCCTTTGCCTTGATGACATCTTTGCACACTCTTGGCATTCTCCAAACCAGCTTCATGAGGTAATCACCTGGAATGCATTTAAAATAACAGGTGTGCCTTGTTAAAAGTTAGATAATGGAATTTCTTTCCTTCAAAATGCGTTTGAGCCAATCAGTGGTGTTGTGACAATGTAGGGGTGGTATACAGAACATAGCCCTATTTGGTAAAAGACCAAGTCCATATTGTGGCAAGAACAACTCAAATAAGCAAAGAGAAACAACAGTCCATCATTTCTTTAACTACGGGATCGGTGACCCTGCTCGGGACGATTGCGCTAACGTGCGCAAATGTGATTAGCATGAGGTTGTAAGTAACAACAACATTTCCCAGGACATACATATATCTGATATGGTCAGAAAGCTTAAATTCTTGTTAATCTAACTGCACTGTTCAGTTTACAGTAGCTATCACAGTGAAATAATACCATGCTATTGTTTGAGGAGAGTGCACAGTTACGAACTTAAAAATGTATCAATAAACCAATGAGGCACATTTGGGCAGTCTTGATGCATCATTTTGAACAGAAATATAATGGTTCATTGGATCAGTCTAAAACTGGACATACACTGCTGCCATCTAGTGGCCAAAATCTAAATACAATGTGGCCTTTCTCTTGCATTACAAAGATGATGAAAAAAAAACATGTTTTTTTCTTTGTATTATCTCCTACCAGATCTAATGTGTTACATTTAAGTTCCTCGGCGTACACATCACGGACAAACTGAATTGGTCCATCCACACAGACAGCGTTGTAAAGAAGGCGCAGCAGCACCTCTTCAACCTCAGGAGGCTGAAGAAATTCACCAAAAGCACTCACAAACTTCTACAGATGCACAATCGAGAGCATCCTGTCGGGCTGTATCACCGACTGGTACGGCACCTGCTCCGCCCACAACCGTAAGGCTCTCCAGAGGGTAGTGAGGTCTGCACAACGCATCACCGTGGGCAAACTACCTGCCCTCCAGGACATCAAGATCATGAAGGACAACAACCACCCGAGCCACTGCCTGTTCACCCCGCTATCATGCAGAAGGCGAGGTCAGTACAGGTGCATCAAAGCAGGGACCGAGAGACTGAAAAACAGCTTCTAGCTCAAGGCCATCAGACTGTTAAACAGCCACCACTAACATTGAGCGGCTGCTGCCAACATACTGACTCAACTCCAGCCACTTTAATAATGGAAATTGATGTAAAAATGTATCACTAGCCACTTTAAACAATGCCACTTATTAATATAATATAATGTTTACATACCCTACATTACTCATCTCATATGTATATGTATATACTGTACTCTATATCATCTACTGCATCTTTATGTAATACATGTATCACTAGCCACTTTAAACTATGCCACTTTGTTTACATACCCTACACTACTCATCTTATATGTATATATTGTACTCGATACCATCTACTGCATCTTGCCTATGCCGTTCTGTACCATCACTCATTCATATATCTTTATGTACATATGTATGTACATTACACATGTGTGTATAAAGTAGTAGTTGTGGAATTGTTAGGTTAGATTACTCTTTGGTTATTACTGCATTGTCGGAACTAGAAGCACAAGCATTTTGCTACACTCACATTAACATCTGCTAACCATGTGTATGTGACAAATAAAATTGGATTTGATTTGACATTCTCCTATATTAATTTCACATTTCCACAAACTTCAAAGTGGTTCCTTTCAAATGTATCAAGAATATGCAAATCCTTGCTTCAGGTCCTGAGCAACAGGCAGTTAGATTTGGGTATGTCATTTTAGGTGGGGAAAAAAAGAACAAAAAGAGGATCAAACCCATTTCTCTCAACCAGGTTCATGAGGTGGTCACCTGGAATGCTTTTCAATTAACAGGTGTGCCTTGTTAAATGTGAATTTGTGGTATTTATTTCCTTCCTAATGCGTTTGAGACAATCAGTTGTTTTGTGACAAGGTAGGGATGGTATACAGAAGATAGCCCTATTTGATAAAAGACCAAGTCCATATTATGGCAAGAACAGCTCAAATAAGCAAAGAGAAATGACACTCAATCATTACATTTAAGACATGAAGGTCAGTCAATCCAGAAAATGTAAAGAACTAAAGTTTCTTTAAGTGCAGTTTAGAATTCAAGGCTCACTTAACCAGCATGGCTACCACAGCATTCTGCAGCAATTCGCCATCCCATCTAGTTTGCACTTAGTGGACTATCATTTGTTTTCAACAGGACAATGACCCAACACACCTCCAGGCTGTGTAAGGGCTATTTGACCAAGAAGGAGAGTGATGGAGTGCTGCACCAGATGACTTGGCCTCCACAATCACCAGACCTCAACCCAATTGAGATGGAAAAGCAGCCAACAAGTGCTCAGCTTATGTGGGAACTCCTTCAAGACTGTTGGAAAGCATTCCAGGTGAAGCTGGTTGAGAGTGCAAAGCTATCCTCAAGGCAAAGGGTGGCTACTTTGAAGAATATAAAATATAGGTTTAACACTTTTTTGGTTACTACATGATACCATATGTGTTATTTCATAGTTTTGATATCTTCAATATTATTGTACAATCTAGAAATAGTAAAAATAAAGAAAAACCCTTGAACGAGTAGATGTGTCCAAACTTTTGGCTGGTACTGTATGTAAATGAGATATTTCGGTATTTAATTTTCAATAAATTTGCGAAAAATTTCTAAAAACATGTTGTCACTTTGTGTGTAGATACGTGAGCATTTTTTAAATCCATTTTTAATTCAGACTATAACACAACAAAATGTGGAATAGGTCAAGGGATATGAATACTTTCTGAAGGCACTGTAGATTCAGACATACTACATCAAGTTCTTTCAAGACGTAATAACGAATTCCCAGGATTGTATTGAAGATATCAGAGTTTGTTGGATTGAATATGACTATATGTGTGTTTTGTGAAATCAGGACAGCCTTGAAAATATGATAATGCATCTCGTTAGATTTGATCCTGTCAATAAAAATCTTCAAACACTGCTCTAAAGTCTTAAAGTCTGTAATGTTTGTTATGAAGTAAATAACAATACATTGACTTATACCATTCTGTTGCCTACCTTCAAACCACCAAAGTCCCCTTCTTGTGCTTAAAAATCCAAGCTCAGTTTAATGAGTTGTTTATATATATATATATATATATATATATATATATATATATATATATATATATATATATATATATATATATATATATATATATATATATATATTAATCCTACAAATACATGATTCTCAGCACTTTGAAAAAAAAATCACTTTCCTCAGCAAATCAAGAAAGCTAGAAAATATCCCTAAAATTAAACAAAACCGACTAGCTAAACATTTTTTCGAACATTGAAACAAACAGAGAAAAATTTAAACCCATCACAAAAAAGATCACCCCCAAAAAATATATAATGAAATAATAAAAAAAAAATCTACATCCTGTACAAACACTATGGCCCAATAATTTAAGAAAATAGTGTCTCTAAATCGTTCATATTGCTTTGTACCTCCACTGTTGCCCGTGTGAGGGTGAAGTCCCACTGTCTAACACTGAGCATTCCCAATAGTGGCCACAGGCAGGCGCTATCCAAAGTTATTGGTGCTGACTTCACTCCAGAGGTCATGGGGTCGACCTGCAGCCAATGGCGGCATGCAGGTGTGGTAGAAGAGAAACAGTCATGTTTGTATTCTTGTTTCAACTCTGCTTATGCTGTGTTCTTTTCACGTTCTTGTGGTTTTGGCAGTACAACAATACAAAGACAAGGGATGGTCACACTACGACAGTACTGCACGGATCCTCAATAAAACCAAGGATGATTTGACCGTTTTGTTGTAGTTTTACCATAATTACTCTCTACGGTATTATTACTACGACTATCACCATCACGGATACACCAAGTGTATCGTGTGTTTGCATGTGTGTGTCTGTGTGCCTATGTGCTTAATGGTTTGTCTGTGTGTGTGTGTGTTAGTGTGTGTGTGTGTGTGTACATCAGTGTGTGTGAGTGTTCAGTGCTCAGAGCTTGTCTTCTCGAAGGAGAAGCTGGGCAGAGTCAACAGCTTGGGGTTGGGCCCCCCTCCCTCCTGGCCCAGCCCCTCCCCTGCCCCGAGGTCAAAGGAGTCCTTGGAGTCACTGGAGGGAGCCCGTCTCCTCAGACAGGAGGTATCCCGGCTGGGTAAGGGAGGGGGCATCCCTAGGCCCCCCAAACCTCCCAGGGTAGGGTGGAGGCCGGGCTGGGACTCCAGTCCATCAGGGGGGTCTACGGAGATACACGGGGGGCTCATTTTCTTCTTGCGTCGGGGAGAGGGCAGGGTCTTTGTTGTGGTCTGGGAATGGATCTGGAGGCTGTCTGCTCGGGAGACGAACCCCGAGGACGTGGTGCTGCACTGGGGACTGGACTCTACAGACGAACAAACCTCCACTGAGTGGCGCCGAGGATCGTCCAACCAGGACAGGGGGCGTGGCCGGGATGCTAGAATGCTCCGACCCTGGGCGTCAGCGCTGTGGAACTTCTTCAGCTGTCTCAGGCACGGCCGGCTCCCCTCACCACAGCCAACCTCATGACCTTGGTAACTGCCATTGAGACCTCCGACCTCTGACCCCAGTCCGACACCGGTGACATCCTCACTCCCCGCCAGCCCCGCCCGGTTGATGAGCGACACCTCGTGGTCTGCCGAGGCCTCTTCCTGTTTCCAGGGGCGAGTGGAGGGGAGGGGAGGAGGGGGTGAGGAGAGGGAGGAGGGGGAGTTGGGTGAGGAGGAGAGGTGGTGCTGGTCATGGTTTGAGAAGGGGTGTTGGGTGTGAACACTACTGGGGCGCGACAGTTGAGGGGATGCCCCTGGGGTGGCAGGGACCAGCCAGAGAGAAGGCTGCTGGTGAAGATGGGAGGATGAGGAAGAGGAGGAGGAAAGGGGGAGGGCTAGGGAAGCTACATTTAGGACCCCCTCCTCACACTCCCCTCCGTCAGACCACAGAGCCTCCTGGGAATCATTAGATACTGCCACCTGGTGGAGGAAGGAGGGGGAGAGGGGGAGGAGGGAGGAGAGGGATTAGGAGGGATGATGCAGTGAGGCAGAGTTTGAAAGAAATGGAGAAAGGTGGAAGATGAGCGGGAGAGAAGAACAGGGAGAGGAGTGAGGCAGGGAGGGAGAGATTGAGACACAGGGGTTGGGTGGTTAGGGGGACATGAGTGGGTGAGAGGTGGGAGACTGGTTAGTGTGAGGTGACTGGGTGAGGATGACCAATAGGAGTGAAGGTCAGAGTTCACCATTAGACCAGCATGCTCTCAATACCGTCTCTGCCTCATTGTGATACAGAGGAAATGTTGAAATTGCAATAGAGTGCAGTACCATTTGTACGTCAACTAGTAAGTGTATTGCTGTATGTTTATTGCACAAGGAAACCATTCCAGGTTCAGATATGTGTCAAGAGTATCTGTTTTATGAAGAGATTCAGTGACAGCATGTGATTTACAGTAGCAGCAGTAGTAGGGCACAGTTTGTCTCAGCTAGGACACTGGGTACAACCGTGGTTTCCCAAGTTCTAATTGAGTGCCCAATGTTAATTCCCTGTTTAACAGAAGGAGTATTGGGAGATATGCCTGGTCTGGTGCACTGCATTTTGAGCCTCTTCCAAATGCCCAATATCCTCAATACCCTCTGCCCTTGTAGCCCAGTCAGCTAACTCCCCAATGACAAAAATGTATTGGACATTTTAGAGAGTGGTACTATAGGGCAGCCCTTCAGCTTTTTTTCCCTCAGAGGTCAGAGGGCAAAGGGCAGAGGGTACTGGGTCTGTGTGTAGCTACAGGAGAGGAAAGGTTAGTAGAACACAATGACACACTATAAAAGTTACAAAGGTCTCATATAGCATCCTTTCCATAACTTATGCAATTTGAGACCACAGATCTGAAGTATCTTGGTCATTATGTGACAAAATATGGACAGAAAAGAAAAGGTAGCTATTTAAGAGTTTTGAGACAATTGGGACATGATTGTTCACAGAATATTCATGACTTGACGATTTGTGTGTCTTGACAGAAAGCATGGATGATGTGACAACAGTGACATCTAGCGGACTAAGATAGTATAACCAAGCCAATACCACAGCTACAGTAGCACTAACAATGGAGCCAACTCCTCTTACATTTTTTTTAAATCAATACCTATTTGTGGTTGTAGAACATTTCCTGTCATACGGGGTAACATTAAAGAAAATGTCATATCATAACTCCTTCTCAATAGTAACTATTTCATCAACATAATCATCTTCATACAATCACAATACTGCCCAACAAGGACAACAAGTGCTCTAAAACAGTCATACAAATATGTGGCCAAATATCATGGACAGAACTGACAGTCCTGATTTAAACCCTGAGTTATAACAGTGTAATATGTAGTTACAATAGTGTGACGCCTACATTTAATAGACTGACTGCATCTTAATCTCAAATACATTCCATCAATCAACAGATGTGTGATAACAATTTCAGTGGGTAGTTCATATGACCCTATAGGGGTTCAGAAACAATACAGTCCCCTATTTCTATGAGAATTAACAGTCTAGCCATTCCAAAACGATGTTCAACGCTACCTACTGTATGACGGTGGGTCAAGTGAGATGCATTGTGGCAGATGGTCAGCAGAAGACAGACAAACAATGGAGCAAGAAGGGGAGGAGGAGAGGTCAGGGAAAGAGAAATGTGTGTGTGAGCGGGCGCGCACGTGTGTGTGTGTGTGTGTTGGAGGCGGGGTGGATAAGAAATAGGGACGCTCAGTGTTTCTGAAATGAGTGGTAGTGGGTCAGGGGTAGTTATTTTACTGTTTCAGAAACAGGAGTATCTGTGTTTGATCAGCAGCTCCGGGTCTGGTGGTTGCTGAACTAGACTCTGTTGGTAGCGGACACAGGAACGGGAGGCAAGCAGATGGACAGAGAGATGGACAGGGGATGGAGAGCATTGTGAGGGCGGAGGGAGGAGGGATGGAGAAGTTAGAAACATAAAACAGACAGGAAGAAGGGAGGCAGGAGGGAGGAGAGAAGACAGCATTAAGAGCAGAGCTGAGAGGAAGGAAAGTTTACGAAAAACATCATATCACAGTAGAAACATGAGGAGAAAAACACAATGATGAACAGTCATTTCTGATAGAAAACATTTGTTACCTCCGGTGTGTGTGTGTGTGTGTGTGTGTGTGTGTGTGTGTGTGTGTGTGTGTGTGTGTGTGTGTGTGTGTGTGTGTGTGTGTGTGTGTGTGTGTGTGTGTGTGTGTGTGTGTGTGTGTGGGTTGTGTGTGTTTGCCTCTAAGTCTGTGTCTCACCTGTCTGCGGAGTGTGCGGCTAAGTGTGTGTGTGTGCTGTGGCGGGGGTAGTCGGGGTATATTCTCTGAGTCTGAGAGGCTGTGAGGACTGATGGGTCTGAAGAAGTCTGTAGGCACAGCCGACTGCTGGGAGCTCTCCTCTGGTTGGGACAGCACCGAGGTACTGGAGCCTGTGGTAACACACACAAAACAAATATAACTTGATTCTCTCACACAAAAACAACAAGAGATTATCAAAACAGTAGGTGTGGGTGAGGTTGGTTCCGGCTCCTACTGTTCTAGAAATGTATTGTATCGCTTTGATCAAGGGGAAAGGTTACTATGTGTGTGTGTTTCTGCGTGTGTGTTTGTGTCCGTTTGTGTGTGTCTGTGTGCGTGTGTAAACAATGTCGGCGTGTAGAGGGAGTCTCTGTACTGTACCTGACAGGGCGCTGCTAAGTGCCTCTATGTGCTGCGGCCCTGTAGCCTGTGTCAGTACTGGAGATAAGCCAGGAGCCAGGCCGGCTCCTGGGGGTCCGAAGGGCTCCAGAGGCAGGAACATGTAGCTGTCATTGGGTAGAGAGTGGGTGCGGCTCACCGCTGACTTCCGTACACTCAACAGGTTGTCCTCCAGCGGCTCCCCAGGATCAAGTAACTCCACCTGAGGGACAGAGAAGTCAGCCTCTTTCTGGACCTACTTGGCGGTCTGACCACAGGTCTTTAGCAGAGACTTCACACACTCCCTCACACACACACACACACTCCACACATACACACATGAAGGAAGTAATTGTTGGCACACTGAGCGACAGACCAGACGGACGGCATCATTGCACTAGTGGCAGAGAGGAGACTGGCACAGACCTGGCTCTGGGCTCAGAGTTACTGAAACTAACTGAAACCACATTGTCTATGTCTTTACTGTAGCAAGACAAATGAATGAAGCATTTGGATGCTTGAGCTTTTTTTTGCTGTAATCATTTATTGTTTAGGCCACAGATTTAGAGCAGGAGGTTTATTCTATCCCTGGGTTCTGAGAGACAGAAAATGCAAGCTAGGCCAGTGCCCTGCTATGTCCTTGGCTAGCAGACAACATATCTAACCCACAGCTACTAACCACAGAGATCGGAGTGGCACTACATTCACTTGTCACATTGTTTAAAACACAGAGGACGGCACAAAAGAGACAGAGCGAGAGAGAGAGAGAGAGAGAGAGAGAGAGAGAGAGAGAGAGAGAGAGAGAGAGAGAGAGAGAGAGAGAGAGAGAGAGAGAGAGAGAGAGAGAGAGAGAGAGAGAGAGAGAGAGAGAGAGAGAGACACGCAAAGCGAACAGGGGAAAAAGAGAGAGGACAGAGACAAATTAAATAAATAGAGGTAGACAGAGAGAGACAGAGAAAGATGAGAGAGAGACAAAAAGAGAAAAAGAGGTACGGGCAGGCGAGCAGGCGCACTAGTCTACTGGACTGGACTGGAACGGACAGACACCAGGCTAGAAAGATGGAATGAAAAAGAGAGAGAAAGAGAGAGAGCGAGGGAGAAGAGCGGATGGTTAAAAAATCTCCAGGTTCTTCCAAACTCATGTGTGTGTCCTGCTCACATCTCTCTGTGTTTTACCTCCAGTTCTATGATTCATTTGAAATCACTAATGTGTCTGTGTGATGCATGTGCTGGGTTTGGAAAATCCCCCTGACACAGCTATTACATTCATCACACGCTACAATATAACCTGATTGATTAGTTCAACGCCCTTGTGATGAGTGGCAAGGTTGTACGTCGCCACCGCTCTCTGTGTCTGACATGCAATGGAGAGAGAACGACTCTCAAGCTAACGAGGGTAAATTGGTCATAAATTATCCCAGATTGTTTCCTGACAACTCTCAATTAGCTACGGTGCGTGGGGGAAACTCAGAGAGCTGAGAGCAGAGATGTCCTCTCTGAGCCACCGTAAAGGACATTGTGAGGAGACTAATTAGAAGTGAAGCAGTGTAGAGGGAGTAGCTTCACCTCGTGTCCCTCTCTACCCTATCGCTGCCACTCAATTAGTGTTCAAGTTGACAAGTTGCTTGATTACCAAATTACAATAGTGTCATTACATGCTAAATTCATTGGTTACTTTAGACATATATGCCTAATTGACATCCAGAAGGTAACCTCCAACCTATAGCCAGTACTCCAGAGAGAGTGAGACTGGAGGGGCCAGCTGAGTTCGGAAGCTCCCTTGGGAAAGGCTAAGCTACAAGAGACAGCAGAGGAAGAGGAGGCGATGGGATTAAGAGAGAGAGAGAGAGAGGAACTGTCAGTACGTTGGACTCCAGACTGGTTAGTAAGAGAGGGTTAATATCATCAGGGGTGGAGTCGTCGGTGAGAGCTAGGGACCAGGATTTGTCGGAGGTCAGAGAGAGAGCTTCCATCTCCGCTAGAGGGATCTAGATAGAGAACAAACAAGGCCCGGTGAGCAGAGAAGACACACACGCACGCACACACAATCCAGCTAATCACACAAACAGACAGGGGCATGACACATCCCACAATCTGATGACATGCATAGCACAGATGTGACAAGACATCAGACAGTGTGTGCTGTAACAACACACAATTACATACTGTAGATATAGCAAACAACCCTACACAACACCTAAAACCTAAGATTGAATCAACAACAGATATATCAACAGATTCATGGATAAATCACACACAAACCAACACACACACACACACACAGATATATCAACAGATTCATGGATAAATCACACACAAACCACACACACACACACACACACAGATATATCAACAGATTCATGGATAAATCACACACAAACCAACACACACACACAGATATATCAACAGATTCATGGATAAATCACACACAAACCAACACACACACACAGATATATCAACAGATTCATGGATAAATCACACACAAACCAACACACACACACAGATATATCAACAGATTCATGGATAAATCACACACAAACCAACACACACACACAGATATATCAACAGATTCATGGATAAATCACACACAAACCAACACACACACACAGATATATCAACAGATTCATGGATAAATCACACACAAACCAACACACACACACAGATATATCAACAGATTCATGGATAAATCACACACAAACCAACACACACACACAGATATATCAACAGATTCATGGATAAATCACACACACACACAGATATATCAACCTAATTCCAGACAAACAGATATGACAAACCAACAGTTAATGAAACAACATCCATCCATATAGATGACAAATCCACGGCAATACGACGTCACACAGACAAACCACAAAATGGTCTCTTACATATGGTATTGAAAAGGTTCAACTTTTTATGAAGAGTAATTGACACAGGATGAGCTGGGTTCATAAACAGACCTCGTGTAATGCAACCTGAGTAGAGCTAGCATAGTTTCACAACACTGAGCACCATCTTGGAAGGGTTCAAACTCTCAGAGCTTGCTCTGCTAAACGCTTACTGTTTCCGACTTCACTCCCTCACTCACCCCTAACCGGGAGAATGAATTGAGGAAATGCTTTTTGACAGGCAAACGACTGGGCCAGCCGTGCAGACAGGGGCAGGGGTCCTAACTGGCAGAGACTGAGTGGGCGCCTGGAAGAGATTTCTGCTAACTTTTCAGAATCAGACAGAGAGGGAGAGGCAGTGAGGCTATTACTGCTGCGGCATTACGTTAGCCTCAATCCGTTTTAAAAGCTTTAGCAGACACTGTTTAGCAATGCTAATGTGATTGGCTGAATCATTTTGTCCTGAATGGGGAAAAGGAGACATTCAGATGCATAATTCAACAGTGATACATTGCTCAATGTTCGGGAAATTATCACGTACGGTGTGTGTGTGTGTGTGTGTGTGTGTGTGTGTGTGTGTGTGTGTGTGTGTGTGTGTGTGTGTGTGTGTGTGTGTGTGTGTGTGTGTGTGTGTGTGTGTGTGTGTGTGTGTGTGTGTGTGTGTGTGTGTGTGTGTGTGTCCAGCCAGCTTGGCAGCGGAGTCAAATTATTATCATTAGTTGGTGCTCAATCCAATGGGTGGTTCGTTTTCAAAGCTCAAAGCCAAGTGTGTGTGTGTGTGTGTGTGTGTGTGTGTGTGTGTGTGTGTGTGTGTGTGTGTGTGTGTGTGTGTGTGTGTGTGTGTGTGTGTGTGTGTGTGTGTGTGTGTGTGTGTGTGTGTGTGTGTGTGTGTGTGTGTGTGTGTGTGTGTGTGTGTGTGTGTCCAGCCAGCTTGGCAGCGGAGTCAAATTATTATCATTAGTTGGTGCTCAATCCAATGGGTGGTTCGTTTTCAAAGCTCAAAGCCAAGTGTGTGTGTGTGTGTGTGTGTGTGTGTGTGTGTGTGTGTGTGTGTGTGTGTGTGTGTGTGTGTGTGTGTGTGTGTGTGTGTGTGTGTGTGTGTGTGTGTGTGTGTGTGTGTGTGTGTGTGTGTGTGGTAGGTATACTACCTTATCATTACCCTATACAGCCAAGCTGAGAGAGGGATATTGGAGGGTGACCACATTTCTAATAATATTATTGGCCAAGGAACCACAGGGGATTAGAGAGAAATGGGAACACACAGTTAGAGGTGAGAGAGTTGAGTGTAGTAAGAGAAACAGGAGGGGGAAAAGGGTTGAGGTAGAGTTGAGGGGAGGGTGTGTGCCATAGATTGAGGCTGAGCGAAGACTTCAGCATGGATGTGTGGGTGAGTGATCGGCTGAGGCGGAAGAATGGTAGGGTTGCGCAGGCGAGTTCATTGACCTTCTTGTCACTGCAGTGCTTGCTGGGTAGTGGGGGTAGGGCGTAGTAGTGACATATTGACCCTGACAGGTTGTCCATCAGACTCAACTCTCCCTCCATCGAACCCTGGATCACCGAGGAGACCGAGTCAAACATCGCTCTTCGCTACAGATGGACATAGAGTGACAGAGACCGAGAGAGAGAGAGAGAGAGAGAGAGAGAGAGAGAGAGAGAGAGAGAGAGAGAGAGAGAGAGAGAGAGAGAGAGAGAGAGAGAGAGAGAGAGAGAGAGAGAGACAGACAGACAGACAGACAGACAGACAGACAGACAGACAGACAGACAGACAGACAGACAGACAGACAGACAGACAGACAGACAGACAGACAGACAGACAGACAGACAGACAGACAGGGAGACAGACAGGGAGACAGACAGACAGGGAGACAGGGAGACAGACAGGGAGACAGACAGGGAGAGAGACAGGGAGACAGGGAAACAGACAGGGAGAGAGACAGACAGACAGACAGACAGACAGACAGAAAGAGAGAAGAAGAGAGAAACATAGACAGAAATAGAGAGACACACAGAAAGAGAGACAAGCGGGAAAAAGGGAGCAGAAGGAGGAAGGAAGTGAGCGAAGACGACAAGGTCTGGTGTGGTAGAACACATACAGAGAATAAAACGCAGGTGGTGTGTGCACATGGTTCAGGACAAGCATCAGGTTGTTAACCTACGTCTGGTCTACACAGAACCAACACTCGCAATCAGTCATGTTCCTAAATACTGAAAGTTCCTTCACCAAACCAGAAGAGGGCAGTAAAACACTACTAAAACCCCACTCTCAAACCCAGAGGGAGAGGAAACAGATTAGAGTTTAACCACACATGTTTCTGCCCGCGAGGGATGACAGAGAGGAGAGAGAGATAACATCAGAAGAATGATACAGCCCAACCTCTAGTCACTATAAAAAGGCTCGTTGGCTGGAAATAGCAGTTTAGTAAACAACATACGGCTGTGTCCTGTCTTTCCCATGGCATTACAGTGACCTACGGCTGGCACTCGTCTACTGGGACTGATACACATACGCAACTTTATTACGGGAAAAAGGTTCAGTACACATCATTGCATTTTGTATCCGAAAGTAAGCTGGTCCTCTTTGAAGTCTCGTAGATCGATGCATTGCACTCTTTTTGTCTATAAAACCCTGTTGCATAAACTTATGTGATACCTATCTCATTGTTGTGTGTATGTACTGACATGTATGTGTAACTGAAAGGTGCACACACACACACACACACACACACACACACACACACACACACACACACACACACACACACACACACACACACACACACACACACACACACACACACACACACACACACACACACACACACACACACACTACATGTTAATATTTTTAAATGCCTGTAAATTATTAAGTATTTTGTCTGTAATGTCTGTTTCATGTGTCGGACCCCAGTAATTGGCGTCAGCTAACAGGGTTCCCAATAAATCAGAAAGAAAAACATTGTAAACCTTTATTATTTATCTTTATTCAACTAGGCAAGTCAGTTAAGAACAAATTCTGATTTTCAACAACGGCATAGTGGGTTAACTGCCTTGTTCAGGGGTAGAACAGCAGATTCATACCTTGTCAGCTGAGGGATTTGAAATAGCAACCTTCCGGTTACTAGCCCAATGCTCTAACCATTAGGCTACCCTGCTGCCCCTACACTCTAACCACTAGACTACCCTGCTGCCCCTACACTCTAACCACTAGGCTACCCTGCTGCCCCTACACTCTAACCACTAGGCTACCCTGCTGCCCCTATACTCTAACCACTAGGTTACCCTGCTGCCCCTACACTCTAACCACTAGGCTACCCTGCTGCCCCTACACTCTAACCACTAGGCTACCCTGCTGCCTCTACACTCTAACCACTAGGCTACCCTGCTGCCTCTACACTCTAACCACAAGGCTACCCTGCTACCCCCACACTCTAACCACAAGGCTACCCTGCTGCCTCTACACTCTAACCACTAGGCTACCCTGCTGCCCCTACAGTCTAACCACTAGGCTACCCTGCTGCCTCTACACTCTAACCACTAGGCTACCCTGCTGCCTCTACACTCTAACCACTAGGCTACCCTGCTGCCTCTACACTCCAACCACTAGGCTACCCTGCTGCCTCTACACTCTAACCACAAGGCTACCCTGCTGCCCCCACACTCTAACCACTAGGCTACCCTGCTGCCTCTACACTCTAACCACTAGGCTACCCTGCTGCCCCGAACTGTATAAGTCACCAGACCTGGACTCAAAGGGATGTCTAACCCTGGAAATCCCTTCTATCTCCACCCAGTCAGGTAAATGTGCTTTTAGTTATTTTGCAGCTCATGTTGAATGATTTCCAGAAGTCCTTAAAGGTGGTGTAGTTGGTACCTCTTGTGGAGGGATCATCAAATAGATTCAGCCGTGGGCTGTTATTTTCTTGAGCGGATGGTCGGGGAACCGGAACATAATTAAAGATAGTTTGTTGACCGCAAATTGGCTGCAAGAAGCCCAAACAGATATAATAATTTCAAACCTAGCTTACATTCGTTTATGATCGCACGTCTCTCTCTATAATGCATGGTCATTCTTGGGAACAGGCCTGCAACATTTAAATCACTTGGAGCTGATTCCCTGGCGTTTTTACAGTCTTTTATGTCCATATAAAAATGTAAAATAAAATATATACAGTATCAGTCAAAAGTTTGGACACATTTACTCATTCAAGGGTTTTTCTTAATTGTTTTACTATTTTCCACATTGGAGAATAACAGTGAAGGCATCAACACTACGAAATAACACATGGAATCATGTAGTATACAAAAAAAGTTCATTTGAGATTCTTCAAAGTAGCCAACCTTTGCCTTGATGACAGCTTTGCACACTCTTGGCATTCTCTCAACTAGTGTCATGAGGTAATCACCTGGAATGCATTTAAATTAACAGGTGTGCCTTGTTCAAAGTTAATTTGTGGAATTTCTTTCCTTCTTAATGCGTCTGAGCCAATCAGTTCTGTTGTGACAAGGTAGGGGTGGTGTACAGAGGATTGACCTATTTGGTAAGAGACCAAGTCCATATTATGGCAAGAACAGCTCAAATAAGCAAAGAGAAATGACAGTCCATCATTACTTTAAGACATGAAGGTCAGTCAATCTGGAAAATTTCAAGAGCATTGAAAGTTTCTTCAAGTGCAGTCACAAAAACCATCAAGCACTATGATGAAACTGTCTCTCATGAGAACCGCCACAGGAAAGGAAGACACAGAGTTACCTCTGCTGCAGAGGATAAATTCATTACCAGCCTCAGATTGTAGCCTAAATAAATACTTCACGGAGTTCAAGAAACAGACACATACCAACATCAACTGTTCAGATGACACCACTACTAAAGAACCCCAATAAGAAGGAG
This sequence comes from Oncorhynchus gorbuscha, assembly GCF_021184085.1. Taxonomy (NCBI): domain Eukaryota; kingdom Metazoa; phylum Chordata; class Actinopteri; order Salmoniformes; family Salmonidae; genus Oncorhynchus; species Oncorhynchus gorbuscha. The sequence goes on along the minus strand of NC_060179.1, from coordinate 57,962,740 downwards.
AGACTAGTTTGGGCCAAGAAACATGAGCAACGATCATTAGCCCGGTGGAAATCTGTCCTTTGGTCTGATGAGTCCACATTTTAGATTTTTGGTTCCAACTGCCGTGTCTTTCTGAGACGCAGAGTAGGTGAACGGATGATCTCCGCATGTATGGTTCCCGCCGTGAAGCATGGAGGAGGAGGTGTGATGATGTGGGGGCACTTTGCTGGTGACACTGTCAGTGATATTTTTAGAATTCAAGGCACACTTAACCAGCATGGCTACCACAGCACTCTGCAGTGATAGAAATCCCATCTAGTTTGCGCTTAGTGGGACAATCATTTGTTTTTCAACAGGACAATGACCCAAAACACACCTCCAGGCTGTGTAAGGACTATTTGACCAAGAAGGAGATTGATGGAGTGCTGCATCAGATGACCTGGCCTCCACAATCACCCGACCTCAACCCAATTGAGATGGTTTGGGATGAATTGGACTGCAGAGTGAAGGAAAATCAGCCAACAAGTGCTCAGTATATGTGTGAACTCCTTCAAGATTGTTGGAAGAGCATTCCAGGTGAAGATGGTTGACAGAATTCCAAGAGTGTAAAAAGCTGTCATCAAGGCAAAGGTTGGCTATTTTGAAGAATATAAAATATATTTAGATTTTTTAAACACTTTTTTGGGGTCACTACATGATTCCATATGTGTTATTTCATAGTTTTGATGTCTTCACTATAATTATACAATGTAGAAAATAGTAAAAAATAAAGAAAAATCCTTGAATGAGTCGGTGTGTCCAAACATTTGTATTTTTCCTTTCAGAAAACTTGGGGGGGGGGGGCAAATAAAAGCACTGGCTCCTCAGTTGGGGAAACGTGCTCTAGGGCAATTCAGGCAGAATTGAGACAGCCTTTCTTCTGAAGAATGTGTTTGTTTCATATTATTGATTGTGTTTTGATTTTCGTGTTTTGTTTTTGCTTTTCGTGTATTGTGTAATCGATGTATATATAGATATGTATAGTACAATTGTTGTTGTTTATTGATGGGTTCATGCAGGGCTCATCTGCGAAAGAGACTGTGGTCTCAGCATGACTCCCTATTTAAATTAAAGGTTCATATACAAGCAGACAAACACGCATACACAAGAGAGGGAAACTCATTCAGGAGTTCTGCAGTTGTGGCAAAAGCATCTGTCTGCAGATTCTACTGTAGCTCCTCAATGCTAATTCCTGTTTTCCCCTGAACCGGGGATAGAAAGAATTCCAAACCCCACCACTACACACACCCCGGTGTCAATCAACCACACTCACCTCTAGTGGTGGCTCCAGGCCTAGCGGAGCATCAGTGCTGATGTGTATGGAGTCTCTTCTAGTGATATCTGCTGGGGGAGAACCCATCACATTGCCCCTCTGGATCTCCCTTTCTGGAGACCTCCAGGGGGAGCCGCCAGATCCCTCCTCCATGCCCAGGGCCAGAGGGCTTAGCTGGGGTGATCTCCCACTGCCACACCCTCCCCTTCCTCCATGCTGGAGCTCCAGCTCTAGTTCAGCCTCCAGCTCTGCCTCCTCCTTGGCCTCTTTGTTGCTCTCCTCCAGGTGCTTCATGAGGACGGCTATGACCACGTTGACCAAGACAAACTGGGCAGTCAGCACAAAGGAGACAAAGTAGATAGGAGAGACCACCGTGTTGTAACAGGTGCCTGCATTCTCCTGTTGACAGTCTCGCAGGGTGTCCTGGAGGGGACAAACATATGTGGATGAACACATGAAGAAAGTGATACAACACAGACACTGCATACAAAGTGGCGGCCCAGTCTCACCTTCATAATGCCGTTCCAGTTGTCTCCTGTGGATACTCTGAACAGCAACAGGAAGGCCATGCCAAAGTTCTTAAATGTAGCGTAGCGTCCCAAGCCCTCACACGGGTGCAGCTCATCACAAACTGACAGAGAGACAGAGAGAGGGAGAGGGAAAACGAGAGAAAGCTTGGGGTGTGTGTGTTCCCGACGTAACAGAGCTTTCCAATTAAGTCATAATCACGGTGAAATCATTATATTTATCTCGAAGCTAAAAGCCACAATTAGTGAAATCAATCAATTATTTCAACAAAGTAATTGAAAGAAAGCAATTAAGACCTAATGTGAATGAAGCCCCAGCAGATAACATTTTATACCCAGAGCAGCTGTGTGTGTGTGCGTGTGCGTGTGCGTGTGCGTGTGCGTGTGTGTGTGTGTGTGTGTGTGTGTGTGTGTGTGTGTGTGTGTGTGTGTGTGTGTGTGTGTGTGTGTGTGGTGTCCTTACTGAGATCACCAAACAGTTCCACTCCCAGTGCTGCGAAGATAAAGAAGAGCAGCATGAAGAGGAGACCCAGATTCCCCACCTGCAGAAAGATGAGAGAGGGATGAGACAGAGGAGAGGAGAGCGTAGAACCAGCTCACCCGCTTTTACACAACTAAAGTTATAGTTTCAGTATATTACAATGAGAGTTCAGTTCATGTTACAGGTTTGACCTTAAAATAAGGTGAGAGACAAATAAATCACTTGTGAATAATAATCTTCAGAAATGAGCAACAAAATAACTAGGGCTTTGCATTGATGGTGAAAACGTGGAGACATTTTAGGGTTAAGTGGGTTAAAATCTTCCTAGATGTCACAGAGGGTGCACAGATTTCAGATTAACTGAATGAACCATGTGGTGGATATTAAAGGGCACTTTATTGAATGTAACAGGCCTTTCAAATGCATTCATCGAGCACAATGTCAAAGGGATGCAAAATACACTCATTTCGTGGAACGACCCCAGAGTGAGTTGAGATAAGGCAATAGAGAGGTAGAGGGTTTATGCCCAGGTCGGGTACAGTAAGCCTACAGCTTTAGAATGTACTCCAAAGCTAATCTCAGCTGACCCCAAAAAATGTGTAAGTTATTATCATTATTAATTATGTAGATATGACAAGCTCTGAAGGATTTAACACTGTAGCCTGCAGCTCAACATGTACTCTCACTCTGCTCTATCTCTCATCACTTTATCTTCATCCCTCCCTCCCTCTCTCCCTCTCTCCCTCCCTCCCTCCCTCCCTCCAATCTGAGTTTTAGAGAGAATTGGCAGCGACAGCATCTTTGCAGCCTTTCCTCACATCCTCTCTCTTTCTATTTCGCTGCTTCTTATCTATCTCTCTCCTCTTTCAAAACGGTTTTTCCCCGTTCTACCTATTCTTGGGAGTAGTTCTTCCCTTTCTCCCTCTCTATCTCGGCATCAGAAACCCCCAGCTAATCGGTGCAGTTGTATCTCCATAGGAGTACCCTGGAAGAAACATGGAAAGAGATCCGTATTATAGTAGCAGGTGAGGAAGACGAGTAATGGAATCGGATGGGCGTAAGTCACATTTCTGATGCAACCATAAACCCAATGGAGTGGCTAAATGTGATAAGGCTAAATGTCTTAGACCGGAAGAACATGCATAGTGATCTGGTGGTTGTACCTCTACTGTACTTTACCTGAGGCAGAGCCTGCATGACAGTGTCCAGCAACGCTCTCATCCCCACTGCCATCTTCAGTAGCTTCAGCACTGCGGACACACACACACAGCGAGAGAGAAAATAGTGATATTTGGGAATAATTGTGGTAAAACATATTCCGTGAGATACTAACCGAGGTTGCACTCTATGATGATGTCTGGGGTCGCAGTCTGATGATGTCGCTGACAGGGCAGTGACGGATGAGGCAGGGTTAACTGCCGTTGGTAACAGTGTAGGACGGCCTCAACTTGAATGAAACACACACACCCTTAGGGCCCTGTGTGATAATAATCTATGGCGACTCCCACCGCTAGTTCTTTCACTACACACACAGTCATCAGACTGAAGAGATGAGCATCTCTTCCCTCCCTCATCCCTATCTCATCCTTCACTCTTTTCTTCTACCTCTCCTCATCCTCTACCCCTTCCTATCATCCTCCTCTCTTTCACAAGTTGCCCTCTGCTTTCTTTAAACAGTAATCAGCCCAAAGGAGATGATGCTTTCCTTCTGCCTCTCTCAATACATTCTCTTTACCCTTCGAACTCTGTCTCTTCTCTCCATTCTCTCTAATCTTGCCCTCCTGTCTTTACACAGGCAGTCGAGTAATGTGTGTAAGCAGAGTACATGTGTTCAGCTTACCCTCTCCGCTATCTTTCCTCTCCTGCTCTATTGAGCAGTAATCCGAGAGAAGCAGATGAGCAGTGCTGCTTCTTACTGCTTCTATGTTCCTCTGCTCTTCCTCTTTTCTTTCCATACACTTATCTTTCCTCTATTCTTCCTCTCTCCAGTCTGTCTCCTGGAGCTCCTCTCTCCCACTCTCTCTCCCCATCTCTGTCCTGTGTTTGTGAGATGACTTTGTTCCGAGTGCCATCTGGTCTCATTGCACCTCACCATGGAAGCTCTACGACCCGCCTCACAAAAATGACAAAGAGGGGAGTCCCTGGGATACCTACCGCTGCTTTACAACCCATATTAAAACAGCAGGACAGTACAGGAGGCACATTTAGTTTGTTTGTGTGTGCGTGTGTGTGCGTGTGTGTGCGTGTGTGTGCGTGTGTGTGTGTGTGTGTGTGCGTGCGTGCGTGCGTGTGTGTGTGGAGAAAGAGAGAGAGACAGAGAGAGATAAAAAATAAATGGAGAAGAAGAGAGAAAGAATGTATGTTTATCACAGGAGGTTGGTGGCACCTTAATTGGGGAGGATGGGATGTGGTAATGGCTGGAGCAGAATGAGTGGAATGATATCAAGTACATCAAACAGATGGTTTCCATGTGTTTGATACCATTCCATTAGCTTCATTCCAGCCATTATTATGAACAGTCCTCCCCTCAGCAGCCTCCTGTGTGTGTGTGTGTGTGTGTGTGTGTGTGTGTGTGTGTGTGTGTGTGTGTGTGTGTGTGTGTGTGTGTGTGTGTGTGTGTGTGTGTGTGTGTGTGTGTGTGTGTGTGTGTGTGTGTGTGTGTGTGTGTGTGTGCGTGCGTGCGTGCGTGCGTGCGTGCGTGTGTGTGCATGCGTGTGTGTGTGCATGCGTGTGTGTGTGTGCATGCGTGTGTGTGTGTGTGTGTGTGTGTGTGTGTGTGTGTGTGTGTGTGTGTGTGTGTGTGTGTGTGTGTGTGTGTGTGTGTGTGTGTGTGTGTGTGTGTGTGTGTGTGTGTGTACCTCGTGCTATCCTTAGCACTCTCATGATTCTGATGATAGTAGGGTTGATGGGCAGGGATGCGTTGACCTCAATCTCCTCCAGAGTGATGCCCATGATGGACAACAACACTATGGCCAGGTCCAGCTGGTTCCACCTACACACACACACACACAAAGGGCATGTTATACACACACCAATGATATGTGTGCATACTAAGGTTCGCTTTACCCAAAGGTGAGCCCACAAGATGAGGATGGAAAATTGAAGAAAAGACCTCCCAAGACCAGAGGTTAAGTTAGTGTGTGAGACAATCCAAGGATCTGTCAAAGGCCCTGGGCCATCTTAGGTGTTTCATTAGAGCAAAGTTCTCCAGTAACATGGTGAAAGAAATCACCGATACACTTTCCCACCGCGATTATTGTAGATATAACAAACCCCCATAAGATCACTATTAACTTGCTGTTCCAAGTCGAGTAATGTGTGTAAGCAGAGTACATGTGTTCCAAGTCGAGTAATGTGTGTAAGCAGAGTACATGTGTTCCAAGTCGAGTAATGTGTATAAGCAGAGTACATGTGTTCCAAGTCGAGTAATGTGTGTAAGCAGAGTACATGTGTTCCAAGTCGAGTAATGTGTGTAAGCAGAGTACATGTGTTCCAAGTGAGTAATGTGTGTAAGCAGAGTACATGTGTTCCAAGTCGAGTAATGTGTGTAAGCAGAGTACATGTGTTCCAAGTCGAGTAATGTGTATAAGCAGAGTACATGTGTTCCAAGTCGAGTAATGTGTGTAAGCAGAGTACATGTGTTCCAAGTCGAGTAATGTGTGTAAGCAGAGTACATGTGTTCCAAGTCGAGTAATGTGTGTAAGCAGAGTACATGTGTTCCAAGTCGAGTAATGTGTGTAAGCAGAGTACATGTTGTTTTCCACTTCTGCTCCATCAGTAATGTGTGTACGTGGGTGTGTTTGTGTGCAATTCATCATATATTTCAACATTTATTAATCTGCCAGGGTCCAGTGTGTGTGTGTGTATGTGTGTTCTCTGAGGGCAGGGTCTAGTGTGTGTGTGTGTATGTGTGTTCTCTGAGGGCAGGGTCCAGTGTGTGTGTGTATGTTCTCTGAGGGCAGGGTCCAGTGTTGTGTGTGTGTTCTCTGAGGGCAGGGTCCAGTGTGTGTGTGTATGTTCTCTGAGGGCAGGGTCCAGTGTGTATGTGTGTGTTCTCTGAGGGCAGGGTCCAGTGTGTGTGTGTATGTTCTCTGAGGGCAGGGTCCAGTGTGTGTGTGTGTGTGTGTATGTTCTCTGAGGGCAGGGTCCAGTGTGTGTGTGTGTGTTCTCTGAGGGCAGGGTCCAGTGTGTGTGTGTGTGTGTGTGTGTGTGTGTGTGTGTGTGTGTGTGTGTGTGTGTGTGTGTGTGTGTGTGTGTGTGTGTGTGTGTGTGTGTGTGTTCTCTGAGGGCAGGGTCCAGTGTGTGTGTGTGTATGTTCTCTGAGGGCAGGGTCCAGCCCATGTGTGTGTGTTCTCTGAGGGCAGGGTCTAGTGTGTGTGTGTGTGTGTATGTTCTCTGAGGGCAGGGTCCTCAGAGTAATGTGTGTAAGCAGAGTAATGTGTGTAAGCAGAGTACATGTGTTCCAAGTCGAGTAATGTGTGTAAGCAGAGTACATGTGTTCCAAGTCGAGTAATGTGTGTAAGCAGAGTACATGTGTTCCAAGTCGAGTAATGTGTATAAGCAG